>NC_133336.1:169442885-169749552 GCF_042186555.1 Aquarana catesbeiana | reverse complement strand
GACATTTTAGACAATCAAATACTATTACAGATGTCCCCCCCCCCCCAGGTAGGTGCTAGAAAAGAGTATAGTTTTTGGGTTTTTCTGCTTACCAGGAAGATTGATAGGTACATTTAGAGTACTCCCTGCCTACCAGGGAGCAGGATCTATTGATAGGGTCTGCTCATGGTGCTCAGGTGCAGCTCATGTTGCCTGAATGTTTCACACTGGTCCAATAGAGAGGCATATTGGACAGTGGGAGGAAACCTGACAAGTGATAGAACAGGCATTGTTACAGTCCTGGCTATTGGCAGAGGAAAGTGCCTCCATGCATGCTGGGTTACTGTATAAATGCCAAGGGAACATATGCTTTAGTTCTTCGGCTGGAGAGTGGTGTCCTGGAGGGAGAGGCAGCTGCCCCTCCTCTGTATAGACTGCCATGTGATCTCAGGTGGTCGACCCGAGGGCCTGAAGCTAGAAAGGAGCTGAACCCAGATGTCCTGCAGAGCTGACTGGAAGGGAGACACTGGTAAGGTTCTGATTCTGCCTAAAGTGAGAACAGATCTGTGTCATGGGGCCTGTCCTGTGAGGGCCATGTGTTCAGCTAGAAGAGTCAGTGGATAGGTTTCAGTCAAGGGGATGCTAGTGATTATTCTGAAGAGAAAGTAGTTGCATCAAGTCTGCTGCTAGAGTGAGCAAAAAGGACTTATTTCTTCCATAAAAGTGGCAGTATGGTTTAGTAGAGAGTGTGATTTGACAAGAAATCTGGTGAGGCCAAGTGAGAGTTGTCCTCATCTGTAAAAAGGTCCACTTGGAGTATTCCACTATTCTCTTCTCCCATCCAAGTTCTAAAAATAAATACAAAACCAAATACCCTGGACTGTTTATTGAGTAATGAGCAAACGGGAGTAAGGATGGATGTGTGAAAAATCCCCTAGTGACTGTCTGCAAGGTGATCATTGGGAGGCCCAAGAAGTCAACACACAGCAGGCCCTACGGGGACAGTGCTACACAGGGCTTTGTATAGATACCTGGGAAGACAGGATTGCACTATATTCTGACGATGCTCTTTTAGTTCTGGGTGACACTACATGATCCCTTCTTCTCTGATGAATTTGTTAACCCTATTTGAATCTTTTTCTGTGTTTAAAATCAATTGACGGATAAATCAATGTTGATAACCCTTAACACGATCACTCAAGATCTTTTCTTATGGGCTTCCCATCTTCCCCAGCTTTAAAAAGCTAGACATTGTAATCTCTCCATTATTATCACACTACCCAAAACCTAATCCCACATCAGTGTGGACAAATATGAAAACAAATGCAGAAGCTGGATAAAACTACCATTGTCACTTCGAAGGACCAATCTTCTTAAAATGTGATTTAGGCTCTGTAACCGCTTTATGTCCTTCTTTACTCAGACCTGAGGCAGTAAACCACCTCATGGCCAAAATTTGGCATTCACAATACTGTATCCCCATAATATAATGTATTATGGGGAACACTGTCCACCAATTGCAAATGACCCTTGCACCAGTTCACTGTTGTTTCAACCTTGGGAGCATATTGATGATTAGGGATGGGCAAACGGTTTGGCCCGAGTATAAGTTCGGGCCAAACTTTCGCTGTTTGGACATTCGGCAAACAGCCGAACAAACGGCTCGTTTGACCGTTTGTTCAGCCCCACGAACCAACCACAATGCATTGCGGTGCTAAACAGTGCATTGCAAGCTCTGATTGGCTGAAGCAGTGAAAGCTTCAGCCAATCAGGGCACAGAGCACCGTCAGAGCCATGTTTGGACACTGTCATCATGACTTTATCCAATCATGGCTTATTCCCGCCCCACAGTATAAAAGTATTCTTTCAATGGCAGCCATTTTCAGTGTGATTTTGGCATGGAGAGAGATAGAACAGGGCTCGGTTCTATGCTATTAGTTAGTTAGTGTGCTATACTGTGCTATTTTGCTTCAATTGTCAGTGTAGAATATTAGCTTAGTGTCAGTCTAGGGATAGTGTGAGTGTAGTGAGGAGAACCATCATTCAGCTTTGCCTAGTGTGCCGCTAGAGTAGGGACAGCTCAGATGGTTTCAATGTAGTGTAGTGAGACCGTGTCATTCATACATGCATTAGTGTACAGTAGGGACAGCTCATATAGTTTCAGTGTCATGTAGTGAGACCGTGTCAGTAATGTTTACATTAGTGTATAGCTAGAGTAGGGACAGTTCAGATAGCGTCAGTGTAGTGACGGATGAACACGTCTATGTAATTGCATTACTGCCAGTTTAACGCCACTTACTTCTGTGTGCATTACTGCCAGTTTAATGCTATATAGTTTTGAGCGTTACTGCCAGTTTAACGCCATTTACTTCTGTGTGCGTTACTGCTAGTTTAACGTCATTTACTTCTGTGTGCGTTACGGTCAGTTTAACCTCATATAGTTTTGCGTGCGTTACTGCCAGTTTAACGCCATATAGTTATGTGTGCGTTACTGCCAGTTTAACACCATATAGTTCTGTGCATTACTGCCAGTTTAACGCCATATAGTTTTGTGTGCGTTACTGCCAGTTTAACGCCATTTACTTCTGTGTGCGTTACTGCCAGTTTAACGCCATATTGTTTTGTGTGCGTTACTGCCAGTTTAATGCCACATAGTTTTGTGCGTAACTGCCAGTTTAACACTATTTACTTCTGTGTGCATTACTGCCAGTTTCACGCCATATAGTTTTGCTTGTGTTACTGTCAGTTTAACGCCATATAGTTCTGTGTGCGTTACTGCCAGTTTAACGCCATATAGTTTTGCATGTGTTACTGCCAGTTAAACTTGCAGTAATGCACACAAAACCATATGACGTTAAACTGGCAGTAACGCATGCAAAACGATATGGCGTTAAACTTGCAGTAATGCACAAAAAGATATGGCGTTAAAAGCCATATCGTTTTGTGTGCGTTACTGCCAGTTTAACGCCATATAGTTCTGTGCGTCACTGTACCTTTGATGCATTATATTGCAGTATATTATAGTGTATCCATGGAGTGTGTCTGTGTAGTGTGAGTACTGAAATTAAAGTGCACCAAACACCTCTTTACATTGATTATAGTGCATCTACGTACAGATTTCAACTTTTTCTTTACATTTGCTTATACGTACTGCCCCCTTCCTCCAAATCATGTCTGGGAGGACAACAAGGAGAGGCAGACGTTCCCTTGGCACCGTAAGGGGGCCAGCAACAAATGTGTCCACAGGCAACAGGCATCATTTCCTCTGTTTAGTGAGTTTGCTGTGCTATCTAGCCACAGCATGCAGAGGAGGTGGTGGACTGGCTTACTGAACCTTCCTCATCCTCTGTCACACAAGCAGATACAAGTGTGCGGTCCCCTGCAGTTGCCAGAGTGGATAAACCTGCCTCCTTGTCCACATCTATTCCTGCCATAGCCCCAACATCAGCCATTGAGGAGTCAGCTGAGTTATTTGACCACAGCGTCAGCCACTTGCTCCTTGATGATGCCCAGCCTTTACTGGATTCAGATGTTGGTTCTGAGGTTGAGGATGACAGGAACATGAGCCTAGAGAGAGGGAGGAACACTGGTAGACAAATTGGCATTCATGTTCCCCAAGCCGCAGTGTATTGCCAAGTTGTCTCCAATGGTAATGATGAAGATGGAGGAGATGGAGATGATGATGATGAGGTCACTGATGTGACTTGGGTGCCAGATAGAGCAGAGGAGGAAACTGAAGGTGAGGCGGCACAACCCCAAGGAGGCCGACATCAAGAAAGAGTAGAGAGCAGCCACCCTATTCCATCACATTCTGCAGCCGTTATCTCCCTGCCCACTCCCCAAAGCTCAGCTGTCTGAGCCTTTTTCAGCACATCAGCAGCAGATTGCACTGTTGCTATCTGCAAACTGTGTCTCAGGCACATCAAACGTGGCAAAAACACCAACTATTTGGGTACTACATGCTTAACAAGGCATTTAACGTCTAACCACTCAGCCCCTTGGCAAAAGCAAACAAAATCAGCACAAATCTGTCCCTCCTCCTCCTCCTTACCCACTTCAGTCTGCCCCTGCGATACCGAGTCATTACCTCTCAGCAGCCTCTACTGACAGGCATGATGTTTTAGCACAGGGTGTCCCAGGTCCTAGCAGCACATCTGCCAGCAGCACACCACTAGCTGCAGACTATAGCTGGCAAATTTCTTTGCCCCATCAAGCTTGTCAAAGCTGTTGGCTCTCCAACTCCTCTCTTTCAGCCTGGTGGATTCTGCCCCTTCCATAAATTCGCACAATGTGCTGTACCACAATGGCATGTTCCCAGTCGCTACTACTTTTCACGTGAGGCCGTTCCATCTCTCTACCATCACGTGGAAGGGAATGTTCTGGCATCGTTGGGCAAGGCATTCAGCTGTAAAATCCACCTTACTGCTGACACGTGGTCCAGCAGGCATGGACAGGGACGATATATTTCGTTCACAGCACACTGGGTAATGCTGCTTGCAACTTGAAAGTATTCAGGACAGGACTTGGTGCTGCAGCTTGTTGTGCCCCCACATCTCCATACAGCTGGTGGTGATGATGCCAGACCTGTGAGCTCTACCCCCTCCTCCTCCTCTGCACCTCCATGCCCTTCTCTGCTGAATTGTCCTATGAACATCAGGTACCCCCTAAGCGTTCAAAGGGCTATTCCCAGAGTCAGGCTAAAAGGTGCCATGCAGTGCTTCAGCTGGTGTGTTTTGGGGACAGGAACCACACTGGAGCAGAGATTCTTGCAGCTCTGCAGGGACAGGCCCAGAGGTGGTTCACACCATGCTGGAGCCAGGAATGGTGGTGTCCAATAATGGCTCAAACCTCCTGTCATCCCTTAGACAGGGAAAGTTGACACATGTGCCATGCCTGGCACATGCCCTTAATTTGGTGGCACAGCATTTCCTAAGTACGTACCTAGGGTTGCAAGATGTACTAAAGCAGGCCAGAAGAGTCTGTAGCCATTTCAGGCGGTCATACATAGCCAGTGCTCGGTTGGCTAAAATTCAGCGGGAATTCCAACTGTCTGTAAACCTCCTGATTTGTGACATGCTCACCAGGTGGAACTCAACTTTGGGAATGCTGCAGCGGCTATACATGCAGCAGAGGGCCGTCAACGAGTACCTGTGCCAATACAGCCCGACGACAGGCTCAGGCTGTCTCAGCTTTTTTTCCCCATGCCAATGGCTGATCATTAAGGATGCATGAACTCTATTGTCACCATTTGAGGAGGCCACAAGGATGGTGAGCAGTGACAGTGCATGCACCACTTTATCCAGACACAATCATTCCTATGTCACAGAACACACAGGAGGAGAGAGGGGAGGAGGATTCTGGCAGCTTCAAAGGCTTCGAAGAAGAGGAAGACATGCGTCAATCTGTAAGCGATGGCTTTCCAACCCCAGGACCCTTGGGAGTAGTACGTGGCTGGGAGGAGGAAGCTCCAGATAGTGTCATCCTGAGTGACCCTGAGGAGTCTGCTTCTCAAGCCTCGGCAAATTTGAGGCGCATGGACAACCTCATGCTTCAAAGCCCGTGAAAGGACCCAAAA
Organism: Aquarana catesbeiana; assembly: GCF_042186555.1. Classification (NCBI taxonomy): domain Eukaryota; kingdom Metazoa; phylum Chordata; class Amphibia; order Anura; family Ranidae; genus Aquarana; species Aquarana catesbeiana. The sequence continues at coordinate 169,743,998 of NC_133336.1, read as the reverse complement.
ATACCTGGCATAAAGGAGAATGATGATTACTGTCCCTCCTTGACCACCGTTATAAGTAGGGATGAGCCGAACACCCCCTGCAGTGATTTTAATAATGCTTAAAGAGAAACAATAAAAGTGAAATATTCCTTTAAATTTTGTACCTGGGGGGTGTCTATAGTATGCCTGTAAAGTGGCGCATGTTTCCCATTTTTAGAACAGTCCGAGAGCAAAATTACATTTCTAAAGGAAAAAAAGTCATTTAAAAGTACTCGCGGCTATAATGAATTGTCGGTCCCGGCAATACACATAAAAGTCATTGAAAAAAATGGCATGGGATTCCCCCACAGTCCATTACCATGCCCTTTGAGTCTGGTATGAATATTAAGGGGAACCCCAAACCAGTTCTTTTATAACTAAGGGTGGGACCACACGATGATGTCGCTGGGTGACCCTGCCCCCCTTTGACGCACAGGGACATCCCTATGGCTTCCCTATAGCGTCAGAGGGGGGCGGGGCCACCCAGTGACGTAACCGAGTGAACCCGCCCCCTCTGATGGGGGGAGGGATCTGGGGGTCCCCTTGTTAAAGGGGGCTTCCAGATTCCAATAAGCCCCCACCCGCAGACCCCCACAACCACCGGGCAAGGGTTGTGGGGATGAGGCCCTTGTCCCCATCAACATGTGGACAAGGTGCTTTGGGGGAGCCACTACCCCAAAGCACCCTCCCCATGTTAAGGGCATGTGGCCTGGTACAGTTCAGGAGGGGGGCTGCTATCTCGTCCCCCCCTCTTTTCCTGCGGCCTGCCAGGTTGCGTACTTGGATAAGGGTCTGGTATGGGCTTTTGGGGGGAGGATTTTGAGGCTGCCTAGCTTTGAGGTTGTTTAATCATTTCATCTGGTAGAATGTTTTTGGTATAGGTTTCATGGGCACAATTAACACCCAAAGACCAATTTGGCAGGTGCATATCATTGCAATTTTTTACAGCAAGGCCAATTCTTGCTTTCATCAAGAGTACCTCTATAGGGTTGAGGTGGGAAGGCGTCACTGACACCCAAAGAGTAATTTTTCTGCACCTGTTGACAGGTGCATATCATTGCAATTTTTTTACAGCAAGGCCAATTCTTGCTTTTATCAAGAGTACCTCTATAGGGGTTATGGTGGGAAGGCACCACTGACACCCGAAGACCAATTTTTACATACCCGTTACTTCTATCCAAAGTCAAAGTGACACCAGAATGTATCCAAAAAATCTCTAATTTTGTTCCCAGTGCACTACATTGTGCCCTCATCATACACACTGGCTCCCCAGCTGTTGCTGAGCAAAATAAAGGCAGCTTGCAGGGAAAATGTCATTTTTTTTGGCTTTATAAATGCAATTATTGCTGCAGCAGATTCTAGACATGCTACAGACCTGCCACTTTACAGGGGACCCCCCAGGCACTATATTGGAAGGAATTTTTCATTTTTATGCTTTCACTTTAAAAATCAATAAATCACTGCTCATTTAAAAATGAAGTTTTCACAAACTTTTTTTTTATTGATACATGTCCCCCAGGGCAGGACCCAGACCCCTATAACCATTGTATGCCCAATTACTTGCATATAAGCCTTCAAAATGAGAACTTTTGATTTTTGATGATCGGGTCCCATTGACTTTAATTGGGTTCATTATTTGGGTCCGAACTTTTGCGGTGTTCGAAAGTTCTGGTGCAAACCGAACAGAGGTCCATTTGGACCATCCCTATTGATAATCTGCCAAATTGGAATTAGACCCTTAAAGCATTTGTAAAGATATATCTTTTTATTAAAATAACAAACATGTTGTACTTACCTGCTTTGTGCAATGGCTTCAAACAGAGCGGTCCCAAACCTATCTTCTGGGGTCCCCCCGCTGGTGCTCCAGGCTCCTCCTTTTGCCACCTTAGGAAGATGCTATAGAACTCTCATTGGAATCTCAAAATTTATAAACTGGAGCTGAATGGTACTTTAAAAGCTTCAACAAATAGGCTTAACAATTTCCATAGCCCTTTATATTCTGCTTCTTGAGGAAGACTTTAAATTTTTTTTTAAAGTTTTCAACACTTTCAGCTATTATTATTTTCCAAGGAAGGGAGTTCCACATTTTAACTGCACTAGCAGTAAAAAACCTTTCCATAACCCTTTCCATAAACCTCCTTTTTTCTAACCTCAATTCATGGCCACATGTCCTTTTCAGGGGCCTTATAGTAAACAGTTTATTACAGTTATTGACATCACATTTGCCATATTTGTACATTGTAATCATAGAGCCTCTTCTTTAGAGTGAATAATTGTAATCTATGTATTTGATCCCCATAGTTGGTTTCCTGCACCCATTGTATTAATGTTGTTGTCCATTGCTGCACTCTTTCTAATTCAACAGAATTTTTGCTGACCAAACCTGAACTGCATATGCAAGATGAGGCAATCTAGTGTTGAAGCCGAACCAATGCCTTAGTGAATTTCCTTCTTTATAACAAACCAAAAACGGTACAAATTGATTTCGGAAATTATTCTCCCTGGATATTTTAAAAAGTTTAGGGATATTATTAGTAAAGTCTGCTCGTCAGCCCTCATTGATAAAAATATGTGGTGTTTTCTGAATGTGGGGCATCCAGTTATTCCCAAGTTCTATGTGCTGCCGAAGGTCCACAAGAGTCTCGTGGATCCACCAGACAGACCAATAGTGTCGGGCATAGGTTGCCTGACAGAACATGCCAGTGATGACTATGGATGACTATCTCAGACCTTTTGTTTCCTCACTCTCTTCTTATATACAAGACACAAGGGACCTTCTATGCATCCTGGAGGACCTCACAGTCCCCCTGGATGCCTGGTTGGTCACAATAGACGTTGAGGCACTGTATAGCTCAATACCCCACAGGAGGGGCCTGCAAGTAGTTGGTGAATTTCTGAAGGCAAATCAGATGACCCTTTGGCCGTACAATTTGTTTGTTTTGCAACTTTTGGAATATATAAGTTTTTGTATTTAGAGGCTCCCACTTCCTCCAGGTGCAGGGGGTAGCGATGGGGACACGATGTGCCCCGTCCTATGCCGACCTGTACCTGGGGGGTGGGAGCTCCAACTTTTTTTTAGTGAGCACTAGTCGATGTGCCTGTGCCACATTCTTTCATGGCACAGGTACATCAACGACATCTTCATGATTTGGGATGGCACCAGAGAGGAACTGCACACGTTTATGAACCAGATTGGTAGGAATAACTTCAACTTGAAGTTTACAATGGAATGTAGTCAAGAAAGAGTCATGTTTTTGTATATCAAGATAGAGGATGACGAACATGGAAGCCTTTTTTCAGACCTATATAGAAAGCCGTCATCGGCGAATAGTATATTACATGCAACTAGCACCCACACTAGATCCTTGGTGCATAGCATCCTTTATGGGCAATATTTATGACTAAGACGCAACTGTGCCAAGGAGGAGGACTTCACTTTGCAAGCCAACAAATTGCTGACCAGACTCCTTAAATGGGGTTATACAAAAACCTGTTCGAAAAAAGCTTTTAGGAAGGCGAAACAAAAGACTAGGCATTTTTTGATACATTCCAAAAAACAGAAGACTGAACATCAACCAACAAGATTGATCACTAGATACTCGAAAAAACAACATACACAACTATGTTATGTTTTATCACGTCACTGGCATCTTCTCACTGACGATGGCATTGTGAATAAATACGTTGGACCAAAACCAACCATTACATACAAGAAAGCAAAGTCATTGAAAGACCATCTTACCAAAAATCATCTCCCTAAAAGTACATTAACTCAAGGATTCAATACACAGGGCACCTTTCAATGTGGGTACTGTGACTTTTGCGAATGGGTTCAGATAGGCAGAAAAGTAACATTACCTAATGGTTCAGTGTGGACTCCCCAACATCATGTGGACTGCACCACGATAGGAGTAGTCTACATTATGACATGCTAGTGGAAGGCTTTTTATATTGGCAAAACCCGTAGACCATTCTGGAAATGGATTAAGGATCATGTCTATCTTTAGAGGAATGGTAAAATAGAATCAGCAATCAGTAGACATGTAGGTCTGTACCATAACTTTGACCTATCAGTTATGAGGTTCTACACACATGCGCAGAGTGTGTGAGTGTGGCGTCCCTCTGCACGTGTGCGATCGCTTTAATGGATTTGTAATTTACAAGCAATTGTTTTGGCTTGTTTGCACTGGAGCTGGGCCCCCAGTTTGAAACGTTTGTATGCAGCACTGCAGCATTGCCAATAAACCGCCTAAGAGACAATACTACACTATCCTGGGTCTTTTGTCTCTTTACATACTAAACACACCCTGTTGCTGAGGCTGTCTGATGTTCTGGCTGCTATTTACCATTCGGTGTACATAGAGGCTTCTGATGAGAGACGCTTGGACATCCTTCCAGTGGATCTTTGATTCCAAACAAGCGCTTTGTGACCTTCCCTGAGTAAGGGTGGTCGCTGGCTTCCTGGTAAGCCTTTTATCTTAACTATGGTGATGGATGACACGCTGCCAAACATATCACCAACACTGTCCACTTCTTGTGGGTTCTCCTTCACTAAATACTAGTGGGATCTCCTTCACTGAACATTAGTTTACAAGAACTTTTCTCTCTTTTTTATTGGATTTTTTTACATTTGTATATCAGTCACATATGAATTTTTTTTGTTCACATTGTTATTCCATATTGCACAATTTGAACATTTGTTTATTGCACGTTTGCACAATATAGTATAAGTTATATGCTATACTGTATTATGTTAGTTGTAGGTAGATTTGATTAATTTTATTATTATTCAATGGTGCATATTAGTTATAGTGATATTGCATATTGATCATTGCACATTGTACTTTATTTTCACATGCTGGTAGGCATTGTGTCATTCATATTTTCAGTTTAATTTAGCGCTGCACTTTATATTTTGCACTAAAATTCTACTTGGTCTACCTGGCCGTGGTTTGGTTTCAACAGAACTCCTAATTTTCCACTTCTTGATTAGACTTTGAACACTGCTGATTGGCATTCACAATTCCTTGGATATCCTTTTATCTCCCTTTCCTGTACAGCTCAACTACCTTTTCCCGCAGATCCTTTGACAATTCTTTTGCTGTCCCCATGACTCAGAATCCAGAAACGTCAGTGCAGCACTAAATGAAAGATTCAAGGGTCTGTCAGGAGTCTAGAAACTCATTTACCTTTTATACACACACACTAATTACAAGCAAACAGATCACAGGTGAGGATGGTTACCTTACCTTTAATAGCCATTTAAACCCCTTTGTGTCAACTTGTGTGCATGTTATCAGGCCAAAATCACCAGGGTATGTAAACTTTTGATCAGGGTCATTTGGGTAGTTTCTGTTGTGATTATGATTTAAAAAAAGAGTAAACACAGTTGATTGATTAAAAATGGTTTCAGCCAAACACTACGATCTGTTTAATTTGATTCAATTTTATCTAAGGCTCTTTATATATCAGAATCCCTGAATTCAGTATAACACAATGTATTATTTATTATACATTTAATTATACTGTATTATATATATTACATTTGATATCATATATATGAATAAGTATTTTGTACATACATAAGGACTACTAAAAACAACGTATTAAAAATTATAAATTCAAAATGAAAAATTAAAAACAATTATAAAAAAATTAAAATAATCTATGCAATCAATAATAATAATATAAAAATATATAAATAAAAAAATAACACTTTGATCTGCATCTCTGCAAAATTATTATTTTAGTTATATATATGTATTTTTCTCTGTATTTTCTTGTATTTGGTTTTGTGTTTTGCTTTTTGTGTTTTGTGTTTTGTTTTATGTTTACTTTTACACTTTTTTTTCTTGTTTTGCAATGCCACGCATACTGTCATTTCTAGACTATATATGAAATATTAGAATGTATTGTATTTATTACTTGATTAAAGGTCTCTGATAATGTATTATTATAATAATTATTCATGATTATATACAGTAAGTACCCAATAGTACTTATAATGTACCCTTAGTACCAATAGGATCCCCTGAAGAAGCTATCAGTGAAACGTGTAGTGATCCATTGGTGCTGATATTTGCGACTCCATCTGTTTGGCCCCCAGCCAGAAGGAATCTTCTTGGACCACAGTGTAATCATTACAGGGCCACCCATGTAGTTTATACAGACATGTTTATGTATTTCTTTAGTCATGTGTTTTATATGTGATTCCAATAAATCTAACTTTTTTTTATCTTTGTGAGACCTATTTTTTCCTAATCAGGGTTTATAGTGGCAACCTTAAAAGTCCATCTTTTTTTCTGTTTTTCATGTTTCCTTTATAAGTTTAACTCACTTCAACATTCGGTTGTGTCAGCAGGAATTATTGATAGCTTCAAAAAGATGGGCATCTTAGTGAGCACAGTATACAGGAATATGGGATATCATTTTTGAAATGAGCACACACACACCCACATAGGTTGAACTTGATGGACTGGTGTCTTTATTCAACCTTACCAACTATGTAAATATGTAACTATAAGTTCACTGTCCTACCCCTTAATAATAAAGCAAAGGCCTACCTCAGGATAGTTGTTCATGCCAAGTGCATACATTCTTGGTAATGTGTAACTGTGACAATTACAGGGTATTTATTAGTTGTCAAAATGAAAAGAATAGTTCCAGCTATCTGGAGAATGTTGTGATCAGGCATTGGCCAGCATAAACATTTACTTTGTGAACTAAAATGTTGATCTACAGATTACACAATTAAGTAAATCCTCTTTCAAATTATTTTATTGTTTTTTTGCAGGGAAATACAGAGTACAATTGAGAGATTGTACGTCGTGCAATGACGTAGAGTATAACTAGAAATAAAACAAAGAATTTGCAAACAGAGATTATACATAATAGTCAGCAGCTCGTCATTGGTTTGAGCGCGCTCAATTGATCATGGGTATAACATTACACTGTACTATGGTTGCAATATTTTGCAATTAGGGCCTCTTCTCCCCTCGCAGCACCCCGGTTGGGATATCTTTGTGCTGCAGGGGGAGAGCGGCTCCCACATGAACTTTGTTAAGTACAGACAGTTTCAATTGTGATAAGGTGTTAAGATTCTGTAGTAATCAAGATGTAACTCGCATGTCTAAGATATGGTGAACAGATTGCTCGGTCAAGAAGGTCTGAGGTTGAGTTTGGGAGTCTGGGCTTGGGATGCAGCATTGGTCCAGTTGGTCCAGGGAGACCATTGTTTACTGGCTTGTGTGGCACGACCATTGCTGGTGGCCACTATCGTTTCGTAGCTAAAGTGTAGTGAGACCAGGTCAATGGTTTGTTTTATGTTTGGGGGTATGTCGGACTTCCAATTCCGTGTTATATTGAGTCTGGAAGCCAAGAGAATATGGGTTATTGTGTGTCTGAGAGGTATAGGTGTGTTTTCTATGGTTAAATTTAGGAGCGGCAGCTCTGGTGAGGGTGGGATATGCCACTTTGTAATGTTGGTTATCAAATCAAACGTATCTAACCAGAATTTTCGGATGAGGGGGCATGCCCAGAAAATATGGATCATGTCCCCTCTAGATGCTTTGCATCTCCAGCATGTCATGGGAATGTGGGAGTGGAAGGTAGCTAATTTTACTGGGGTTAGGTACCAGCGGAGCGAGATTTTTTGGGTGAGTTCCCAAAGTGATGAACATTGGGTTACTTTGTAGGTGGACTTGAGAGCTAGTTGCCATTGTGCATCCGAGAAGGTAGTGCTAAGGTCTTTTTCCCATTGACAATGGGGGACCATCTTTTTAAAGGTTATTTTCCCTTGAATCAGGGTGTAGAAGTAGGATATACCTTTGGGCCTTGGAATGGGGCTTGTGAGGAAGTGCCAGGATTTTTGAGGGATGTTGTAAAGGGGGCGAGGAAGTTTACTTAGGCAGTGGTGTATACGAAGGAATGTAAATCTTTCCCCGTCTGGCAGATTGTATTCTTTTTGTAGTTGGGAGAAGGATTTAATTTGATTTCCTTGTAAGAGGAGGTGTATCGAGTGTATTCCGTTGATGGACCAGTTTGAGAGTCTGAGATCAGGTGATAGATGGTGTAATGACTCCAAGGGTATGTGGAGGTGTGTGTTGGGGGGGGTGCATTCTGAGAGGGCGAGCATTTTTTTCCAGCATAGACTGAGGCCTTCATAGTCGGGGAGATGGAGGGTGAGACATAAGAGCCCAAAGGGGTACTCATTAACCAGTTTTTTAGGTTTGGGCGTACCAGTGAGAGATTTTCTATTTGGGCCCATAGAGATTGAGTAGTGGGTTGGAACCACTCTGGGAGTTGCGCAAGTATGGCTGCTAGGTAGTAGTCTCTAAAATCTATGGATCCTGTGCCTCCCGCCAATCTGTGTTTAATTAATTTGGTGTGTGCGCATCTGGGTTTTTTCCCGTTCCAGAGAAACTTGGTGAAGATTGATTGGAGAGACTTAAAGAACGAGGCGGGAATTGGGATTGGTAGTGTTCGGAAGTAGTACAATATTTGAGGTAGACATGTCATCTTAAAGGCTGCTAGCCTCCCCGACCATGAGAGCTCGTGTTTAGTGATTTGTTGTGAATCATTTTTGATTTTGTGAAGGAGTGGGAGGAAGTTGGATGAGTATAAATTCTTTGTCGTTTTCGGGAGTTGGATTCCCAGGTATGTGATTTCCTTGTCTGCCCATGTGAAGGAGTATTGTGCTTGGAGTAAATTCTTAGTGGTGGCATCTATATTGATATCAAGAATAGAAGATTTGAATGTGTTTAATTTATAGTACGATACTTTACTGAACCAATTTAATATGGTTTGTACTTCCGCCAGGGAGGTTGTGGGATTAGTGAGTATTAAGATAACATCGTCCCCGAAGAGACTAATTTTGTGGGTGACGGGACCTATTTGTATTCCGGATATTTTAGTGTTGTATCTGATGTGTTGTGCTAGAGGTTCCATTAATAAGTTGAAGATGAGTGGGGACAGGGGACAACCTTGGCGCGTTCCATTTGTGATTGGGAATGGTTTTGAAAGCATACCTTCCATGAATACTTGGGCCGAAGGGGTGGTATACATAGCTAATATGGCTCTAAGGATGTGGTCTCTGAAGCCAAATTTCTGAAGGACCAATTCTAGGTAGGTCCAGTGTACCCTATCGAACGCCTTCTCTGCATCCAAGGACAGGAGCAGAGAAGGCGTTCCGGTGGATTCCGCGTGGTGTATCAAGTTGATCATTCTTCTGGTGGCATCTGGTGCCTGTCTTCCTTTGGTGAATCCTGTCTGGTCTCTATGTATGAGGGTGGGTATAATATCTAAAAGGCGTGTGGCGATTGTCTTAGCGTAGATTTTCAGGTCAAGGTTGAGTAGGGAAATTGGTCTAAAGTTTTTGGGGGAGTCTGGGTCTTTCCCTGGTTTGGGAATCGTAACTATTAGTGCATTCAAATAATCATTCGGAAAATTGGAAGAGGAGGCAGCGTTGTTAAATAGCTCAGTAATATGTGGGACTATCTGTGGGGAATACTGTTTGTAGTATTCGGCTGTTAGGCCGTCAGGGCCTGGGGCTTTCCCATTAGGTAGGGAATCAATTGATGCCTGAACTTCCTGTTCAGTAAAGGGCTTATTTAAATCATCTAGTTGAGTGCCTGTTAGGGTGGGTAATTGAATAGATTGGAGAAAATGATTGATCTCGGCTGATGTTGGTTGCGGTGTGTTAGCATCACGTTTTAAGTTGTAAAGGTCGCTGTAGTAGTCGCTGAAAGCGTTAGCTATTTCCTGAGGATTGGACTGGGGGATGTTCGTGTGGGGGTGGATAATCTGAGATATTTTAGACTTGAGTTTTCTGCCTCTGAGTTTCAGAGCTAGTGTTTTACCGGCCTTGTTGGAGGTGGCGTAGGAAGTGGCTTTTATTTTACGCTGGAGATATTCAAATGAGTGGAGGAGCAAGGTTTTCAATTCTTGCCTTAGGTTCAATAATTGGATGGTTTGTGGGGGTTGGGGGTTGGCTTTATGTTGTTGTTCTAGGGAGGTGATTTGGGATGTTAGTTCATCTAAACGCTGCGTCCTCTTTTTTTTGTGAAGGGAGCTCATTTTAATCAACATACCTCTAATATAGGCCTTATGGGCACTCCATACCACTCCATGGTCAGACACTGTGCCTTTGTTTATAGAAAAAAATTCAGTGAGAAGGTTGGAGATTTCTGTTGTGTATTTTTCATTTTGCAGTATAAAATTGTTTGCACGCCACAAGAATGTGTTACGTTGTGGAGTGGAATCTGAGATAGTAATAGATATTGGGGTGTGGTCTGACCATGTTGTGGCGTGGATTTCAGATTTACATATTTTCTGGAGGAGCCATTTATCAGTGACAAATAAATCAATTCGCGAATACGAATTATGCACGTGAGAGTAGTAGGTATAGTCCTTTTCTGAGCCGTGGTGGCAGCGCCATACATCAAAAAGTTCCTGTGAGGACAAAAGATTTTTCAGTGGCGATATACGCCTCTTCGCCGGAGACATAGTATCCATGTTGACATCAGGGGCAATATTAAAATCCCCGCATAGGATTAGGTGACCTTTTTTTATTTGATTGGTTAGGCGTAGAACCTTATGGAGGAATTTCTTTTGGTGGGAGTTCGGTGCATAAATGTTGGAAAGGGTGTAAAAGATTTTGTTGATGGAGCATACTAAAATTAAGTAGTGACCTTCAGGGTCAATTAGTATCTTGGATAGTTGGAAGTCCACTGTGTCTTTTATTGCTATCATGACACCTTTGGATTTGGTGGAGTGACAGGCATGGAAGATATGCGGGAACTGACGGTTGGTGCATAATGGGGAGTCTGACTTGATCAGATGTGTCTCTTGGATACACAAGATGTCGCTCTGTAGAGCATTGGCAGATTTCCAAAGAGAGTGACGTTTGGCTGGATGGTTCAGGCCTTTAGCATTAAGCGATAAAATATTTAGTGGCATGGTGTTGGGAGGTGTAGATAGGTTGGTGTGGGAAGTCACTTACAGCTAGACGACCTGGTTTTCTTGCCGGAGGAGCTTGGTGACGGTAGTAGTTGGTGGATGTTGGTCGGTCTCTGGAGCCAGTAGAGGGAGGTTGAAAGAGCTGCAGATAGAGCAAAATGTTAATCACAGTTGACGATACAGTGTCAATGAGCAAACCGCTGAAAAGGTAACTTTGCAAAAGTGGAAAGGAAGACGTAGAGGAGGTGTATCACACCGCTTCAACCTCTAAATGGGGGTATAAACAGTTAGTAACAAGAGGAGCTGATCAATCAGTGGAACAATTCGTCTAACTCCAGGGGAAGTGCAGTATCGTAGTTAGGCCTATTATGGTATTAATTGTGAAGCCACCTCAGCTGGGGTTGTGATCGATGCGGCTGCGGGCCTGAGATGTGCCGCTGCGCGTTGGTGGGTTCTTGGGGGGTTCCAGAATTATTCCCCAGTTATGGAGGAGGTGCAGGCCTTTGTGTAGGTCATGTATGGCGTGGGATTGCCCATTTCTAGTGACCAGGATAGTTGCTGGATAACGCCATTTGTATGGTATTTTGTGGTTTTGAAGCCCTTTGGTGATCGGGTTCAGGTTTCTTCTTTGTTGGAGAGTATATTTAGATAGATCTGAAAAAAATTGAATTCCCGTGTACGGAGCAGGCAGTGGTGATTTATTTTTAACCCCTAGCAGGAGTTTCTCTTTGACGTGGAAGAAGTGGACCCTCATCAAGACATCTCTGGGGATGGAGGCAGCTAGGTGGGAAGGCTTGGCTATTCTATGTATTCTGTCGATGATTATGTCCCTTGGGGATGCTTCTGGGACTATGACATGCATCATTTCTTTTGCATAGCGTGGTAGATCTGCCGGCAGTATGGATTTAGGGACTCAGCGCAGTTTGATATTGTTCCTGCGAGATCTGTCCTCTAAATCAGCCAGCTTGGCGCGGATCCATGTCTGTTCCTCTCTCATATCAGCACATACATCCATGACCTCATTTACTTTGGAAGTGCAGTCACTCATATCATTTTCAATGCATGTCACTCTGTCATCCATTGAGTGTATGTCTGAGGTGATTTTTGCAAAAAGTGAGGAGAGATCTGTCATAAGGGAGGTCTGCAGTGAGAGTAGCATGTCCTTTAATGTGGTATCCATAACAGGCTGTCCTGAGGTGGGGAAAGCTGCCATGGATGAGTGTAGGGCCTGGTTGTTGAGAAGGGAGTTGAAAGCCTGGGCCTCAATTTGTGGGATGGGCGGCCGCTGCGGCGGCGCATCGAGCCTCATTTTAGTCTTAGCAGGGCTATTCAGGAGGTTGTCACCCTCCGGGGGGTGAGGGGGTAAGGCTGGGGGGTCTGGTGTAGCAGGATCTGCCAGGAATTCGTCCGGCAGATCCGTGTATGAGTCCCGCAGCGCGGCCTGGCCGGCGCCATCTTGGAGATCACTGACCTGCTCCGCCGGCTTGTAGGAGAATTGAGTAAGTTTCTTTGGTTGATATTCCGGGTTTCTCTTCCTAGATGTGCTGGCCATGGTCTCCGGTGTCTTGGAGGCTAGGTTGGCACTGGATGAGCTTCGCTATGTGGCCTGAGTAGCTGGTATATCTCCCCTGTGAGACGAGCTGAGGTATCAAGCGTCCATCTACAGCTCCGGTCGGCCACGCTCCCCCACAATTAAGTAAATCCTGATAACAGGGGTCACCACGTACTTGGTTGTGTGTACATGTATTGTCTCACACAGTTCAAACCCCCTGAATCAACCTCTCTGCTTGTGAGCTTCCAGTGCTTCAAAATTACACTTACCACTCATCCACAGCAAAGGTAAGTGTCTTCTAGTTTTTCCTTTTTAATGATTAACAGGTAGCAATTATTCACATCTTCATTTACATTTAATTGAAATCAAGTGTCAGTCCTGGGCAGAAAAACCTTTGCTCACCTGATGGGAGCTCAGGTTTTACCGTTCATTGTCAAGATTACAATAAAGATTAAAAAAATTAGTACAATAAAAAAAAAATAGTAATGTAAATTTACTGATTTTGTGGTCCTTACTATAATTCTCCTTAAAGTTTCATCTACAGTCTTAAAACGCTAATTTTGCCACTTAACTCACCGACCATTTTTTGCTGGATAACAAACTCAGTTCTTTTTGTCAGTTTATTGAAAGATGATTATTTAACTTAGGTGACTACAAGAACAAGTCCCTACATAATAAGGTAAATTAAAATTTGTCCACCCAAAATTAAAACCTGGATCTGGGTTAAATTTGGCTTTAAATCAGGGCATAACGATACCCATAGCAGTCTATGCGGCTGCTGTGAGGACCAGGGTTGGGAGGAGACCCCACTAGGGGTGTAGCTGAGAAAGAGTCACAGATCCCCCTTGTTCCTTCCCCATTTGTGAGTAGATTAAATGCCTTCAAAGCTTCTGGCCAACCTTAACATAATTCTGATATTAACCTTTCACAAGGTTAAAAAGCTGCTAAAAAACGATAAGACAGCTGAAGTTTGGAACTCTGACAACTGTAATTTGTATAAGGGTTAATTGTGAGTAATTGTGTGTAGTAGCATATGATCATTATTATTATGATTATTGACTGACTACTAAATCAAACCATTCAATCCTTGCTGGCTAGGGTGGTCGAAGGATCTAAAATTTACACCAAGACCCTAAAGACAGATACTATAAAAAGATCCGTTGGTGCTGAAAAAGGCTGGTGAAAATGATGTTAATCTACTGAGGGCAGAGTAGTAAGGAGGAAAATTAAGGTCAAAAGTTAATTCCATGCACAGCTGCTTTTGTCTGGCAAATGACAGTAGATCCCTGCATTGGACGCTATTTTACTCCAATGGGAAAGTTTTCCAATTGACACTGCCAGAAGAAATATTGCATGGGGACCCCATAAAACTTTTGCAGTGGTGTCTCATGAATTGTAGCTATACCCCTGCTTTAAATATTCATAATAATCATATCAATGATTAAAATCATTACAGACCCCAGCTACAGTTTACAAATGCTTAGCACTCTGTGGAGTTGGACCTTACAGTAATTAATCATTTTAACATACTAACAGACAGATACAACATTGTTGATTTTCAATGCAATCTGAAATTCTGATTTCTGAAAAAAATCTTCTTAATTGACTGATTTACCTCTGCATTCCTCAAGGTATATATAAGAGGATTCAAAGCTGGTGTAATAACAGTAACCAGAATAGCACTCATTCTGTCTTGTTCTAGAGAGTTGTCAGTGCTTGGCCCCAGATACGTCATCAGTGCAGTTCCGATGTACAAAAATACAACAGTGAGGTGTGAAGTGCAAGTAGAAAAAACTTTTCTTCTATCACGAGAAGACCGGATGTTCAGGACATGTCTTCCAATAAACATATAGGAAATAATGATAAGTGTGAAGGTACTCACAGCGACAAGTGCAAATATAATTGATGTGATGAGTTCATCCAAATGTGTATCTGCACAAGCCAGTTTTAGAACCGGTTTAATATCACAATAAAAATGGCGGACCTGCTTTATGTTACAGTAAGGCAGCCTAAATGTTATAATTGTTTGTGATAATGAGTAGAAGAACCCAATGAGCCAGCAACTTATGGCCAACTGAATACAAGCAGTTCTTGCCATGATGAGATGATATTGAAGAGGGTTACAAATGGCAACATACCTGTCATATGACATGGAAGTGAGAAGGAGAGCCTCAGTACTTCCCAAGAAATGGTAGAAATGTAGCTGGGCATTACAACCAATTATGGATATTCTTTTGTCTCCAATGAGTAAGCCCGAGAGCATTTTAGGGACAGTAGTGGTAGAATAGAAGAAGTCCAGGAAAGCAAGGTTGGCAAGAAAAAAGTACATTGGTTTGTGAAGGGAGTGATCAAGAATAATAAGGGCAAAAATGCTGGCATTCCCTAATATGTTGAACAGATAAAAGAGAAGGAATGTAAAAAAGAGTAAAATCTGAAGCTCCGGGACATCGGTAAGACCTAGAAGGATGAATTCTGCTATAGCAGTGTGATTTAACCTATCCATTCGACAATCTTTAGGAGGAGCTAGGACATTTGCACAAAAATGTTTCGCTGAGCGATTACGCAATAAAAGTCTTTAAAACTGTCCTTACTACCTGCACATATAATTAGCTTTTTAGATACTGTGGAGAAAGTGTGCCATCTCCAAAGCTTGAATCATTGTCATACAGTAAGCATTTAGGTTTGTGGGCTCATGATTTGATAACTGGATAATTCTTCTTTTCTTGTACATTATCTAAATAAGGAGCATTATTCACCCATCATGTGGACAGAAATGTTCCTAAGTTACAGTGGGAGACTGTAAAGAAATTCCCAACATGGAAAATAGATTGTGCATATGACTTCGGTTTCCCAAATATGTTTGTTTCTGTGTGGTCAGGTATATGAACTGAAAAAAAAAAAAAAAAATTATTATCCTGTTGAAAGGTGAATGCTACCAAAGTACACATTCCTAATTACCAGTATAAGTCTTACTACAACTTTTACATTTATGAACAGAAATATATGAATACAAATTAACATACGGTATGTTCATTGCATTTGGGTTTAGTTCATGATAATTTGGCTTGATGCACGCTATTACTTTAACACCTTCCCTCCTGGCCTATAGCAGGATGAGAGTTGGGCGGTGGCTTTCCCATCCTGACTGGACATTATATGAGGCGCCTATCAGGCGGCCGTGCAGACGATGACTGATCAGTGTACCGGATCACTGCTGGTACCATGTGACCGCCATGACCAATTACAGACAAGGCCAATCACAGCCCATCTGTACCATGTGATTAGTTTTGACCAATCACAGCTAATCACATCAAAACAAACTGAATGAATCAGTTTCATTTAGTAAAATGCTTCCTTTTAAAAATGAAATAAACTGTAATAGGCAAACATAATGTGTAAAAAAAAAAAAAAAATCCTGATCACTTCTCCAGAGTAGTACAATGTTACTATGGTAACATTATATTGCTATGGTAACAGTGTGTTAAAAAAAAATCGTAAAAAAAAGGAAAACAATGTAATGAAAAAAAAAACTATAACATTTTTTTATCGTACTGTCAGCAGTCAGTGTCCCTGATCACCGGCACATATGATGATGCTCTACTGCACCAGTGACAGTATGTAAAAAAAAATTGTGGACATTTCTTTTTTAACCTCTTTAATTATGAGAAAAAATTACAAATTCAAAAACCCCACCATGCCTCTTACTAAATACCTTGAACTGTCTACTTTTCAAAAAGGGGTGATTTGGAGTGGAATTTCTGTCCTGGCATTTTTGGGCCTCAAGAAATTACATCTGTCAGTACAGACTAAATAACATACACTGATTTGGGTTACTTTCACCAAAGAAAGTAACAGAATATATTTTGGGCTAAATTTATGAAAAACAATTGTTTATTTGGAAAATTTTATAACAGAAAAAAAGAAAAACATATTTTTTTCAAAATTTTCTGTCTTTAACAACTTCCCGCAAACCACTGTTATTGTATGTCGGTACTTTGACGTAGAATACCAGGGTTGCTGCCATAACCCTGGTATTTTCTTCAATGGCGGGCGGTCCATTTTCAGATATCACCCCCTTCTGCTGCACTCTGTTCAACTCCACCATTTACCAGAGCTGCCGTTAGCGGTGGAGAAGATCCATAGTTACATAGTTAGTAAGGTTGAATAAAGACACCAGTCCATCCAGTTCAACCTGAGTGAGTGTGCATGTCTACAATTATCCCTATCCCTGTACATTGCATATTATTATTTATTTAAGGTACCCATATAGCACCATCAATTTACACATACATCGCACACTCACATTGGTCCCTACCCTCAAGGAACCCACAATCCAAGGTCCCCAACCCACATTCATACACTAGGGCCAATTTTGGACTGAAGCCAATCAAGCTACCAGCATGTCTTTGGAGTGTGGGAGGAAACCAAAGTACCCGGAGGAAACCCACGCAGGCACAGGGAGAACATGCAAACTCCAGGCAGGAAGTGTCGTAGTTGGGATTCAAACCAGCGACCCTTTTTACTGCTAGGTGAGAGTGCTAACCACTACACCACTGTGCCGCCAAATCCTATCCTATCCCCTCAGTAACATGGAGCCAAGTGAGGGAAAGATGACCCCCACTCTGCTCCATAACATTGGATGACGGAAGCGACGTCAAACATCACTTTCGCACTATGGTCTTACGGGAAATTATTATTATTTTTTTTTTTTTTAAGAAATGTTTTTTATTGCATTTAAGTGTAAATGTGAGATCTGAGATCCCCCAGATCTCAGATCTCACATTAAAGAGGTCCTGTCATGCTTTTTTTTCTATTACAAGGGATGTTTAGATTCCTTGTAATAGGAATAAAAGTGTCCCAAAATTTTATTTTAGGACAGTGTAAAAATAAAAAGTAAAATAAATAGGAAAAAAAAGAAAAAAATTTAAGCGCCCCGTCCCACCAAGCTCACGTGCAGAAGCAAATGCACATTTATGTGGCTCTATAACTCAAAACTGGTAACCTGTAGACATTTTTAAACGTCACCTATGGAGATTTTTAAGGGTCAAAGTTTGTCGCCATTTCACGAGTGGTCGTAATTTTGAAGCATGACATGTCGGGTATCAATTTACTCGACATAACATTATCTTTCACAATATAAAAAAAATTGGGCTAACTTTACTGTTTTATTTCTTAATTAAAGTATTGCAATGACCGCCATTTTATTCTCTAGGGTGCCTGAAAAAAAAAATATATATATATAATGTTTGGAGGTTCTAAGTAATTTTCTAGCAAAACAAACTGATATTAATTTGTAAACAACAAGTTTGAAAAATAAGCCTGGTCCTTAAGTGGTTAAATACCACAAATACAAGTAAGTTCTAGTTGTGTGAACAAAATTATAAAAATTTAGTTTGGGTGCAGAGTTGCATGACGGCACACTTGTCATTCAAAGTGCGACAGCAGTGAAAGCTAAATATTGTCCTGGGCAGGAAGAGGGTAAAAGTGCCCTGTATTGAAGTGGTTAATACATATGGTGAAAGCAATGAAGCCTACATAAGCACATGATATGTTCCTGCTGTTCATTTCAATTGATGAAGCTGAATGTCAGGCAGAATTTAACACAGCTGTGTAGTAATTTCTTAAATTAATAAAGTATATTAAACCCCCAAAACAAATGATTATTACATTGCAGCTTACCAGAGTTGAAAGATGCAGTGGGTGAAAAACCTTTCCTTTTTCAGCTTCAGTATCTTTTCTGCAAGTACAGAAAAATAAAGGCCCATTCAGACTATTACTAGGTTTTATTGCATATCTGTATCCGATAATATGGAAGCAAATGGGGACTAGGATCTATCACTCCGAACATAATCCTGAAATTAATATTTAAAAAAATAAGGGGGTGGAAATAATTGGGACCAACACATCAGGAAAGGAATAATATTTGAAAACACCACTAAGGGGAGTAAATTGTGTCCAAATTGTTTTAAATACTCATCAAATAGTATATAACTAATACAGAATATATTTTAGAGAAGTATTTTATGTAAGATGTTTTAATGTGGGTGAAGTATGCAGTATTGGGAATTTTAATTAAATGATATGATTGTTGTTGATGTATGCCATCTGTAAAACCGGTAGTGGGAGTAGTTGCGGTTGACTGGACAACCAACCGCCCCATGTTATGTTAAGAGACATCACCAAACAGCCAACCCCTAACCCCTGAGGAAGTCACGTGATTATGGCGATACTCATGGGAGGAGTCGGGTGACAGAGTACTATGTTTATGGAACATACGAGAGCATACGGGAGCTGCTGCCCCTTTGGATGATCTTTTAAAGTGCACTGTCTTAAGTTTTAATGTAAGTGGATATTATGCAATAAATGTGAAACCTTTATATACTACACAATGGGAGTGTATATTTTATACTGAGGGGTTGTGGAGGAAAGGAAGTCCATACAAAGCCAGCTCAGTGAGGAGAGTGGAAGGAGATTAAACAGCTGAGAGCCTGGAATTAACCCCAGCAGGAGAAGGCAATTTTAGACCTGGAAACAGGTCTAAACTTCAGGTGAACACAGTGGTGAAAGGTGCTGGGAGTCACTGCACAATTGTATTAACTGCAATTCACAAGGGTGAAGGTGGAAAAACTGGATATGAGAACCCAGATAGTGAGCAATTGTGCTGCAAGTTTGAAAATGACTTGCTAAGCTATTGCTAGACTTGCCAGGCTTTACAAGTTTGTTACACAATTGCAGCAAGTCCACATTGCGTGACTCCAAATCAACTTTCTTTGCAAACATTCTGCATGACTGCTGCAAGTTCTGGTTCACTTATGTTGTGCAATAGTCATCCCACCACAGGGGTCATTGTGGCTGAATTTTCATGCTGTAGGCTTGCAGAGCTCTTTCTGTAGACTCGCCACTGCAACTTTGCACTTGCAAGAGACTTGCCACGCAAATGTGCTACAAATTGGAAAGATGTTAACTAGAATTTGTGCTTCAAGTGCTCTGCAAGTGTACAACTTGCCAGAGAAAATGTGCAGCAAGATAACAGACTTACAATTCTACACTGCCACACATTTGTGGCAAGTTTTCCTTGCTATCTGGGAAGCAGATTTAACCACTACTGGAAGGATTTAAACCCTTAATGAACAAGCCATTTTTTGTGATACGGCATGCAGCGATTTAACTGACAATTGCGTGGTTGTGCGACATTGTACCCAAACAAAATTGAAGTCCTTTTTTCCCACAAATAGAGCTTTATTTTTGTGGTATTTTTATCAGCGGTTTTTATTTGTTGCGCCAAAAGGAAAAAAAGAGTGGCAATTTTGAAAAAAAAAAATATTTTTTACTTTCTACTGTAATAAATATTCAAAAAAAAAAACTCATTTATTCATCAATTTGGGCCAATATGTATTCTTCTACATATTTTTGGTAAAAAAAATCCCAATAAGCGAATATTGATTGGTTTGCGCAAAAGTTATAGCGTCTACAAAATAGGGGATAGATTTAGGGACTTTTCATTTTTGTTATTGTTTTTACTGGTAATGGTGGCGATCTGCGATTTTTAGCGGGACTGCAACATTGCGGAGGACAAATCTGACCCTAAGTGACACTGTTTGGGGACCAGTGACACCAATACAGTGATCAGTGCTTAAAAAAATTGCACTGATCAATGTATAAATGACACTGGCAGGAAAGGGGTTAACACTTGGGGGCGATCAAGTGGTTAACTATGTTCCCTAGGTGTGTTCTAACTATGTGTGGGGGATGGGCTCACTGGGACAACACAGAGATTGCTGTTCCTGATTATTAGGAACAGCAGATCTCCATGGTGTCCCCTGTCAGAACGGGGATTGTTTACATAGGCAGATCCCCGTTCTGCCTCTCTGTACCACAATCGCAGGTGGCCGGCGGACCTGCGCACACTCCCCCAGCATGCAGCGGGCACGCGCGTGTGCCCACAGTATCTCATGTAAAAAACTATGTTACTTCGTTTCGCGCAGCCGGGCCGCCCTGCTGCAGTATATGCGGGCATTCCGGAAGTGGTTAAAGGGAAAAATATTTGAAAGAAGAAAAGCAATACTAATTGAACTATATTTATCTGGTACTGTCACATTTGTTTTATTTTCATTTATTGTACACAAGAAAGTTTGTCACTGAATAATAAAAGTAGTTTTGGGGTTTAAAAGTAAGGTTTTGGTTTAAAAAATATTATTAGACCTGAAGGGCCTGGTATGGAATTTAGGGGGACCCCCACACATTTATTTTAAAATTTTGGTTCGGGGTTTCCCTGTGGGGAAATTTAATGCCATTTTTTATCAGTGATCTTTTATGTGTATTACCGGACCGACAATTCATTATAGACGGCGCTAGTGATAGTAGTTTTACATTACTTTTTTTCCTTTAGAACTGTTATTTTGCTGTCAGACTGTTCTAAACACGGGAAACATGCGCCACTTTACAGGCATACTATAGACACTCCCCAGGTACGAAATTTAAAGGAATATTACACTTTTATTCTTTCACTTTAAGCATTAATAAAATCACTGCTCCCAAAAAAAGTCAGTGTTTAGAACTTCTTTTTGCATTGATACATGTCCCATAGGGCAGGACCCGGGTCCCCAAACAATTTTTATGATAATAACTTGCATATAAGCCTTTAAAATGAGCACTTTTGATTGTTTATGTTCGTGTCCCATAGAGTTTAAAGGTGTTCGCGTGTTTGAACAAATTTTTTGCATGTTCGCATGTTCTGGATGCGAACCGAACCGGGGGGTGTTCGGCTCATCCCTACCACTATTGTTACTTCACAGTCCAGTCAGAAGCCTGGGTTTGGAGAGAGGACACTACCATATCCCTTCTACACTCTTTACCTGTAGCAGAGAGAAAATTCTATCTTCCTGGTTGTATTGTGTGGCAGGGCTGTGTATATCTTAGGACTGCAAATAAGTAGAAAAAGTTACTTTTTCAAATTAGTTTATGTGATGTGTGTGATAAACATTAGATTTTCAAGAGTTAGAGTTACAAGTATCTGGAGGTGCACACAGATAGTAAGCTGGACTGGAACAAGAACACTGAAGTGCTCTGTAGGAAGGGCCAGAGCCGCCTCTACTTTTTGAGGAGACTGAGGTCCTTTAACATCTGCCATCTGCTGAAGATGTTGTATGAGTCTGTGGTGGCCAGCGGTCTCTTGTATGCAGTGGCATGCTGGGGAAACAGGCTTAGGGTGGCCGACACCAACAGACTCAACAAACTGTTTTGCAAGGCCAGTGATGTTGTTGGATTGGAATTGGAGACTTTTACAACAGTATTGGAGAGGAGAATGTTGTTCAAGTTACGTTCAATCCTGGACAACTCCTCCCACCCACTCCACAATACGCTGGTCAGCCTGCGGAGTACCATGAGTGACAGTTTGTTACACCCACGATGCACCACAGAGTGACACAGGAAATCATTTTTGCCTGTGGCGATCAAGTTATATAATTATTTTCTGTGAGGGCTGAAGGTGAAGATTTAATTCTGTTTTTTTATCAGGATTTTGTGTGTTTTTTTAATAGTTGTTGGTATTGTGTTTGGTATTATTTGGGATGGTGTTAGAGAAAGTGGTATATTATTTGTATTTGGTAGTTTGATTGTCTGTTATTTTGATCTGTGTTATTTATTATATGTTGTATTTTAATTTTATGGATGTTTTATTTGTAGTGTAGTTTTAATTTTGTTTATTTGGTGCTAATGGTTGTTATTGGTAATTTTGTTGTGTTTTTGCATCTTGTTTAGCTTATTGTTGTGATCTTGTGTTGTCTTTATTAACCCCAAAGGGAAATTGGGAAATTGTTACGACACAGACACACTTAACAAAGTATTCTGTAAACAGTGCCTAGAGAAGAGGTAGTACACTTAAAAAATGATACATAACAATGCCATAACGTTTTCATTCTCATAATCTAAATCAATAAAAATGTAAACTTATCATGTGGAAAAGTATGGTTATTTGCTGCTTCAGGGCTCAGGCTGCTTGCAGTCACCTAAACAGCCATGAATTCTTCATCATATCAAAGTGTGCTTGATGAGAATGTGCAGCCATCTGTCAAAAAATTGAAGTTGAACTGAAAATAGATATTTAGTGTGATAATGCTCCAAAGAACACTAGAACATTAGGATCAGGGATTGGTCTAGTTAAAGCCCTGATTTGAATCCTACTTAAATGCTGTATGGGGTTTAAAAGGGACAGTTCATGCAAAGAAAGCCACAAACATCCTACAACTGAAAAAATTTTGCACGGAGAAGAGGTAAAAAATTTCATTGATCTCAGAGGCTGGTGGGCTGTCATGTAAAATACCTACAAAAAAGTAATTTCTGATAACGGGGCAATTCCAGCTTCTTAGACCAAAGGTGTACTTACTTTTTACACAATACATAATTATATCTATTGATAATATATGTGTTTTTTTTAATCGTTCCTATTATAATAGATTACCGTTATCTGTTTGATGAATTTTCCACATTTTTGAATAGGCAAACATTCAATTTTCCTGGAGTGTATTTACTTTTCCAAATGACTGTATTTTCACAAATAAAAGTCATAATTACCACAAAATAATGGATACAGTTGTAATGCATTTTCAATTTTTTTCTAGGATAGCCAGGTGGGAAAGAATGAAATAAAAGTAAATATGAATAGTTACAAAATGATAGTGTAATGTATTGATGGAATAGAATGAGAATAGATGATAAATGAGAAATAAATGATAGAAATAATAATAATTAAAATAATAGACCTTTAAAAGAGTAATCAAAGTAAAGCTAGGAACAATATTCAGTATCTCACAAAAGTGAGTACACCCCTCAGATTTTTGTAAATATTTTATTATATCCTCAAATTGAAGGTGGAGGAGCGCAAGGTCTCTAACATCCACCAGCTCTGTGATCATCATGGAGTAGTGGAAGAGGACTCCAGCGGCAACCTATGAAGCTCTGGTGAACTCCATGCCCAAGAGGGTTAAAGCAGTGCTGGAAAATAATGGGAGCCACACAAAATATTGACACTTTGGGCCCAATTTGGACATATTCACTTAGGGCTGTACTCACTTTTGTTGCCAGTGGTTTTGACATTAATGGCTGTGTGTTGAGTTATTTTGGGGGGACAGCAAATTTACACTGTTACACAAGCTGTACACTCACTACTTTACATTGTAGCAAAGTGTCATTTCTTCAGTGTTGTCACATGAAAAGATTGAATAAAATATTTACAAAAATGTGCGGGGTGTTCTCACGTTTGTGAGATACTGTACAAGTATGCTGCCAAAGAGAACTTTCAGACCCTTTTCATACCAGCTTCTGCGTTACAATGTAGTGGCTGGTGTGTGGTGTGATGTGATGGGAAGGTTGCAGTACCGATGGCGCCAATTGCTGCACATTGCACTGTTCACTTTTTTTTTTATTAACTTTATTAAAATGTTACACTGATATTTCATTATGTTGTATTGGCTGGTGCATAGTGTAAGGTGGTGGATTGCCTCACACATCACTGCGCCAAATAAAAGTACACATCTGCTGTACTCTTTTCCAGTGCACCCCACTATAATGCAATGATGTGAATCGGCTAGGTAGGAGACAAGGCATTCTAATTGTTTTGCGGTCAGGTTGCAGTAGGACTGCATTGCCAGGGCTGGGCTCAGCCCTTCCATCTCTGAGCTGGCTGCTCAGCTGTCGGCTAATTGCCAGCTCCCATCTCTCTCCACAGTTACTCAGCTGTTGATGATCCTGCTCGTCAGTCCTGCCTACTTAAGCCGTCCAATCCAGAGGAGCTCTGCCTTCACCTTGGTCATATCACAAGAAAATATCTCCTGTGTTCCTGTTTAAAGACTGGCTTTGGTGACATTCCTTCTGGCTCTAGATCCTGATCGCAGTTCCACTACTTTTGTCCCTGACTTCTGGCTCGGCTGACTATCCCTTCCGGTTACAGAACTTTGGCTATGTTTTGGCTACGTTTGTTCTTTTTACTTTTAATTTTAAAACAAGTGTGATTCAATTGTACTTCTGTCTCTGTCTGATTTCATGGTTTCTGACACCATCACACACAGTCCCACCACATGTGAAGTGGAACATGTGTCAATATATGTGTCATAGTTCAGAGGTCATTGACACAAGTTCAATTTTTATTAACGCTGTCAGTACAAGTTCCAAGGAAAATTAAAATATTTTTAAAGTAGGCTTGTGGAGAAATGGCTTGCATGCCATAAATGGGATCTGTGTTTCTGAAAAATGATGGGATGGTGGTGTTTGTAGACACTGATTTATGATATATGCAAGCTGTGGTACTGTAGATAGCAAATAGAGCGTGCAAAATATTCCTTTCTGTCTCATAGTAATTACAATGTAAAAGTACAGAGCCATATTTTCCAATGCACAAACAGTTATTCTGGGCTTGTTAACCCTTGTTAATTTAAAGTGGAAGTTCAGGCAAAACCTAACTAATGCTAAACCTGCTCTCTGCCACATTCTAAACATAATCTATCTAACCCTGTAAAGAAAAAAATCGCTATACTTACCTACTCTGCAGCCAATCCAGTCCCAGCATCAGCTGTCAGCTGCAGCTTGAGTGTGGAGGTGGGTGCAGGAGAGGCAGCCGACAACGGAATCCCCATAGTAACTCAATGGGTGACGTCACTTCTTAATCATTTCACAGCTGTTTTTGGTCCTCTCCACAGCTTCTGCTGCTGGAAACTGGACCAGATTGGGTGCAGAATAGGTAAGTACAGCAATTTTTGCTTACAGGGTTAGGTAGATTAGGTTTAGAATGTGTTTTATTTGCGATATCTAGATCACCTTTAAGCACTGGCACTTTGTACGTTTTGCACCATTTATAGGGATATGTTTTTGATGGGTATTTCTGATTTATTCTATGTATTTTTATTTAGAATTATTCACATGAAGTAGTGTTTATGTCCCTTTGTGCACCAACACATGATTATCTAGATTTATATGTTTTTAGTGTCAACACTTATTTATGCGATTTAACATGCGATTTTTTTTGTCATTTAGTATATACCAATTGAAAAGGATTTTTTATACACTTTTTCTCACATACACATGATGCTGATTATTTAGACTTGAATGTTTTTTAGTGTCAACACTTATTTATGCGATTTATTATGCGATTTTATGTCATTTTATTAATTGACCACAGACAGAGATTTACAGCTTTCTTCTGGTTAGAGCAGCACCTCCCCCCCCTATACATAGAACTAAAGACCAATCAGAGGACAAGAATTAATTAGAGCTCCTAACTATATGACATCATAAAATCATATAATTTATATAATTCATGTAGAAATGTAAAAACAGCTGACTCTCCTGTTTACAGAGCCTTTCTGTTATTGATATATATTTAGAAATCAAATATACGATGAAGTCTGTATTTATGTTGTACTTGTTTCCAATACAATTGCTGTGGGAACAATGTAGTAGTAAACATCCCAGACCAGATTTTGCTGCCACAGTCAGGACAGAAAGGTGAGGAAATTTTGTGGGACATCTTCAGGACACATACATTTTGTCAGAGCCTGGACTTGAACCTGGGACCTCTGCTGCGTCTGGTAGTAACTCTCCTTGTACAGCTCCCTGCCTGATTCCTTAGATAACCTTGTGTTATGTTTTGCTTCCTTTGAACTTTGAAATCTTTGCGCCTCCAATTAACTTCTTGATTTATACCAAATCTCTGCACTTCCTGTTGGCCAGAATAGTGTGCTCTCTTCAGCTAATATCTTGAACTTATCACTCCTGCTGCCTTCCGTATCTGTTCTACCACTTGCTATGTTTTTTGACTATGCTTCTGCTTGATCCCAGCCGGAAACCACTTGTTACTGACCTTTGGCTTGTTTATGCACTATGCTTCTGCTTGATCACTACCTACTATATCTGCTACTGGACTCCAGCTTGCTCACCTCCTGGTGGGGTGATCCTGAGGACTGTGACCTGGTACTAATATGCAGCAATACCCATCTGCATCATCAGGAGCTCTGGTGAACACTGGTCTCACAATTTGATTTGATTACAATTATCCTGTCAATGTTTCGATTCGATTCCGCAATGCATCATGATGCATCATGATTCCTGCCAATAGTTTTCATCCAAAAATGTAAGCAGTCAGAGAAGGGAGGACAGGTATCTGAGGAGCCATACTGATCTCTGCATTGATGGTGTCTGCTCAGTTAGTAAATATAGGGGCATAATAACATACTAAGAGGGATATGTGGCAAGCCTATGCCATTGCACCTGTTCAGCTGACATGAGGCTGCAGAAAACCGAGGTCCTGCACACCTGGGAAACCTTCTGGAATAAGCCACAAGACACATAGTTTTGCAAGTATGCATATATTCACTATTTGTAACTTGTAATTTCAGAATCCCTGCTTAAAAAATAAAAATAAAAACTTTAGTTCTTCTTTTATTATATCCTTAAATGTATTATTGTATTATTTGCATGCAAGCACTAGAAGTTGCAGTTCACTGTACAGCAGAGCTCGGACGGAGGAGGGAGAAGCAGTACAAGGATCAAATCATCTGTGCTGCAATGCAAAAAGCATTCTGATAGGAAGGGAGCAGATTGACAGAAATCTTATCAAGTCTGCTGCATTTCATTTTACTGTCCAGTCATGGCTGGGGGGTGGGGAGGAGACCTGTATGTGTTCCTGAACTACAGCAGAGACACATCAGAACTCCTGCCCAGATACACAGGACTGTGTTTGTGGCAGAGCTGTGAAATTTGCAGGACTGACTGGACAGAAAGAAATCCTTTGGCAGGTAAAATATTTCACAGTTTTTCTGGGGTTCAGCCACTAGGTGACTGTGAAATGCCTAAGCAGGGTGTGCCAACTAGGGGGGTTGAAGTGTACCTAGCATAATGCCCACCTTTTCTTCTTATCTTTGGCAGTAACATTGGCCTTAGCATGTTACATCTCCACTTTTCCCCACACTATAGGCAACAGCATGAGGAATAAGCTGGTGTGAACTTCTTCATACGTTAGAGGGACATATTGGAAATCAAACATTTTTTTTATATAAATGTTTATTAGTTTTCACATTATACAAAATATTCATACATTTATTCATAACAATCTCTTTCCTCAATTCATCATAAAAAACTCCCTGCATCTTAATATACACCATCTGTTAAGCAATATGGTGAATATGGAAAAAAATATGAAATAAGAGTAAAAAGTTAGAATAAAAAAGTAGAATAAAAAAATTGGACAATAAAAAATAAACTATAAAAATAATTATAATTCAAAAATGGGGGTATTGTAGGATCCAAAGATGTGAAAAGAGTACGAGAAATATATGTATACTGTCCTTTGAATATACAGTACAATTAGAGTGTAATTTGTCGACGTTCAGAAAAAAGTTGTTAAAGGTCATTCCCTAGTAACCAATCAATTCCTTAAGAGCTGGTTAGTGCACGTGTCCAGACCTATAATAGTTTCTCCAGATGCTTCTCTAGCACCTCCTCCCATATCTCCCAAGGTAGGTTTTACAAACTATTGGGTCACACTATTGTTTTTATGTGTCTGACTATACTTGCTTTCCTTAACCATGGGCAGAACTACACCTAGGTCACTCTGCTGTCTAGGTGGCCCGGCTGCTGGTTTCCCTACCCTCCGTCTCAGCGATATGTATGTTTTTGGTGCTGTATTATAAATACCTCTGTAATAAATGTTATAACCTCTAGTGGGCGCTGCTGGGATAAAGCGTGAACATCTAGGGTGATCTATGACCAGTGCACTCTACTGCAGCCGCATGCTTCCTCTAGCGCCGGCTTCTGTCACACTGCTTCTCAGGAAAAGGGAGTGGATTCAGGGGCGGAGCCGGGGGCACCAGCCCTGCCTCCACTAGTGCATCTACAGCTTGTCATGGACAAGCCCTAAGACACAAGTTTATTAGTGCTCCATTAGTGTCTCTCCCAACAGCAATCCCCCCAGTTGCAGTGACCAGTAAGATCTCTGCAACTGGTTGATTAACCCTTTCACTGTCAGAGCAGTGTTTGCATTTTATTTTTTTATTTTTTTCACACATGTTTAAATGCACATTTTGGGCCTAAAGATTAGTTAAAACCCTCAAACACTATACATTTTCTGAAAGATTATAATTTTTTTTAAATATAAAATTAGGAGGCTGTGCTGAATAAATAGATACCCAACATGTCAATCCTTAAAGGTGCGCAGCAGCTGGATCACGTCTTTCTAAAAGTTGACAATTAGCTTGTAATATTTAAATGCATGACTTATGTCAGTTGCAGCTTACGGATTAAACCAGGGTTCTTATGCCCTGCAGCTTCTCCAGTGGTCCCCATTAGCTTTTCACTCTTGACATATCTGTAGGTTTTGGTAATCCTCTTCCACTACTGAAGTATTTACATTACCTTTTAATAAAGAAAATGGTTGCTTCAGTAATGATTACATGACAATATTAACCTGTTTAGATCCGCGCTATAGCCGAATGATGGCTATAAGCGCGGATCTGCTTTGCTGAGAGGCCGTCTATTGACGTTCACCCCTTTCAAAGCTGGCCACGCCCCCCTGAAGGTCAATGAGACTCAGGTGATCACAGATGCGAGTAAGGGGCCGATCCCGGCCCCTTACCACGTGATCAGCTGTCAGCCAGTGACAGCTGATCACGTGATGTAAACAGAGGCTCAGTAATCTTTTTTTTTTCTTCTCATGCTGACAGCGTGAGAAGAAAAAAAGCCAATCGTCGGCTTCTGTTTGCAGGGACATTGGTCCCAAAGGGGAAGAGCCTCTGTGCCCACCAGTACTGCCAATGCCAGCATTTAGTGCCAAGAATCAGTGCCCACCAATCAGTGCCCACGGTACATCAGTGCCACCTATCAATGCCCACCAGTGGTGCCAATCAGTGCCTCATCAGTGCCACCTAGTAGTGCTGCCTATCAGTGTCACCTACCAGTGCCGATCAGTGCCCATCACTGCCACCCATTAGTGCCCATCACTGTCACCCATCAGTGCCAGCTATCAGTGCCACCTATCAGTGCCAGCTATTAGTGCCCTTCAGTGCCACCTATCAATGCCCTTCAGTGCCGCCCATCAGAGCCACCTATCAGTGCCACCTATCAGTGCCCACCAGTGCCACCTATCAGTGCCCACCCGTGTCGCCTATTAGTGCCCATCAGTGCTGCCTTAACAGTACCCATCAGTGCAGCCTATTGGTTGTGTATTGTCGGACCGGCAATTCATTAATAGCCGCGAGTAGTTTTAAATGACTTTTTTTCCTTTGAAATGTTTTGCTGTCAGACTGTTCTAAACACAGGAAACATGCGCCCCTTTACAGGCATACTAGAGACACCCCCCAGGTACAAAATTTAAAGAAATATTACACTTTTATTATTTCACTTTAAGCATTATTAAAATCACTGCTGCTGAAAAAACGGCCCATTTTTAAAACTTTTTTTTGCATTGATCCATGTCCCCTGGGGCAGGACCCAGGTCCCCACACATTTTTATGACAATAACTTGCATATAAGCCTTTAAAATTAGCACTTTTGATTTCTCCCATAGACTTTTAAAGGGTGTTCTGCATCTTTCGAATTTGCCGCAAACACCCCAAATTGTTCGCTGCTCGGCGAACTGGCGAACAGCCAATGTTCTAGTCGAACATGAGTTCGACTCGAACTCGAAGCTCATCCCTAGTCTCTAGTAATTGTTCTATGTGTTACTTGTTCAAACTCTTTAGTGAATGTGCCAAAATGTAAACTGTTTATTTTACGAGGTCCTACATGGCAACTGTCTATGATTGGAAATTATAGACAGAAAGTGAAAATTCTCCATTCTCCAGTTTCCATGGCGCTAGGTCTTAGCACATTCATTATGTCCAGCCCTTGTGTGAGTCAAGCTCTCTACTTACCTTTACTTATATTTTATTAAAATATTTTTTTTCTGGTATTTTTTAATTTGCTTAGCAAAAAATAAAAAACCCAGTGGTGATTAAACACCACCAAAAGAAAGCTCTATTTGAAGAAAATGAATAGAAATGTATTTGGCTAAAGTGTTGCATGACCGCGCAATTGTCATTCAAATGACTGAAAACTGAAGAATGGCCTGGGCAGGAAGGGGGTGAAAGTGCCCTGTATTTAAGTAGGTAATGGGACTAAGGCTGTCACCACATGGGTAAGTTAAATCGACATTCTGCTGGGCACACTTCTTTGTCAAATAAGAAACCAGTTATTTCAAAAAAATATCATTCTGTTTTTAATTTTTTTTTTCCACAAAACAAACTGTTACGTTTTTTAATACTCAGAAAATTACAAATACACAAAATATGATTACAAAAAATATGTTATAATAGCAAAATATGTTCTTATGGTTGTTTAAAAATATGATTGCCAAATAAAAGTTTCCTTAGTGCCTTTTTCACATCTTTATTTCGTAGCCCATAGATCAGAGGATTTAACGCTGGAGTAATGACTGTAAAGAGAATTGCACTCATTCTGTCCTGCTCAAGTGAATCTTTCGTAGTTGGTCTCAAGTATGTGCTGAATGCAGTCCCATAGTATAAAAGGACAACAGTGAAGTGGGACGTGCAGGTGGATAAGGCTTTATGTCTGCCTTGATTAGACTGGATATTCTTAAGATGGGTTGCAATAAAAAAATATGATATAACAATTAATATAAAAGTACCAACTGCCACAGTACCAGTGACTATATTTACCAGACTTTCATTGATATGGGTGTCTGTGCAGGCCAGCCTGAGTAGAGGCTTGATATCACAATAAAAGTGTGTGACTTTGTTGGCACTGCAAAATGGCAATCTAGAAGTCAGAATTGTGTGCGATAAAGAGTATAAGAAACCAACGAGCCAGGATGTGAGAGCTAACTGAATGCATGCTTCCTTCGCCATAAGGATATGGTACCGTAATGGGTTACAAATAGCAACGTATCTGTCATAAGACATTGACATAAGAAGCATGGCCTCAGTGCTGCCCAAGAAATGAAATACATGGAGTTGGACTATGCAGCCTTGAAAAGATATTCTTTTATCTTCCATAAGTAAACCTGACAACATCTTTGGGACAGTTGTTGTTGAGTAAAAGAAGTCCAAGAAGGAAAGATTGCCCAGAAAGAAATACATGGGGGTGTGAAGGCCATGATCAATAATCACTAATGCTACAATACTTAAGTTCCCAACAAAACAAAGTAGGTAGAACATAAGAAAAGTAAAGAAAAGCAATATCTGCAGTCGAGGTCGGTTGGTAATGCCTAGAAGTATAAACTCTGTGACAAATGTCTGATTCAGCTCTTCCACTGCTTTCTGCAAAAAAAATGTTAGTTATTAATACAAGTTTAAAGGTAGTAAAAATGAGATCTGAAGTGTAAAAATGTACAAATAAGTATAAAACACATCATTTGATCTTCATATTATACTTTACACTGTTAAAGCCCAAATAAAATTTCTCTTTTATTACTACACAGTTGAATGTTGTCCATGATACTTTTTTTTTTTTTGCACATTTTCTGGACAAACTTTTGGGATATTCGCTCCTTTTCCATATAACTGGTAATGTTTTAATGCAATCAAGCTGCACAAGCAATAAAATATGCATCAGCTGTTTTATCTTTTTAATGTACCAGTGTGTTGCAACTTTTGAAAAAATTCCCTATGCCCAGAAGTATGTTGAAGATCCAGAGCGCTGCTAGTCACAGAGCGCACTAGTCTGATACAGCCTCTGCACACTGTTCCAATCAACAATGCATTGTTGATTGGAACACTGTGCAAGGGGCATGCCAGACTGCTAAGCTTTGTGTTGAGCAGTGGTCCAATCTCTGACATTTTTTTATGAAGTGCTGCAGTACAATAGTACATAAAAAACATATCAATTACACATCTTTTACTGCAGGGCTCAAAATGTCAAGTCCTGAGCTACTAGCCAAGCAGATTTAGTCGCTACCAATTGCCCCACCCAATCCACACTCTGCCCCTAAACGCGTCCCTGTAAATGATATCATGAAATGACTCTGTTAAATATTTTATGCAGAATTAAGTTACAAAAATAAATGTTAACAACAACTTTATCAATATTAACATAAAGCATATGTCATTGATCTGACTGTGATAAATAAAATAAGGATAAAATATGATTGGTTACTATAGGCACTGTAAACAACATGACTGCTGAGAAGCTTAGGCTTATCTTAACCCCCACTTATTTAAACCACAACAAACCTTGCCCCCCAAAAATACACACAGACCACTTTAAGTTGGAAGTAGGGCAAGGCCACAGCTTTATTGAACATATCAGTATAGCAACCTTCAAAATACCAATAACCATGCCGGTCACCGTTAAACTGTGAACATCTATAAACAAACAGTATAATCTAAGAGGCCTGTCTCCACCATCAGTGGGAGACAGGCATTAAACTGACCCCGTAATTAAACTTGAGGGCTTAGCCCATAAAGTAATACCAATTGCTGGCAAGGTACAACTGCCAAGGAAGCTGTGACAAAACACACAATGGGTGGGTGGCTGGGCAACTCTTGTGACGTCAAATTCTCTGGAAAGTAGTGGGACATGCCTCTGCGTAGCCCTTTCTAGAGTTCCGGCTCCACCCAATCACCTCGTGCCATTGTAGCCAATCCCAATGGAGCCACTCCAACTCCCTGAATAGGTTGATGCCCTGCTTGGTTGCCAAGCATCCAGCAGTCAAGTCTCTCTTTCCTCAATACCGGGCACTTTCACCCCCTTTCTTCCCAGACCAATTTTCAGCTCTTAGCGTAGTCGCCTTTTGAATGAGAATTGTGTGGTCATACAACACTGTACCCAAATTAAATTTGTATCATTTTTTTTCCACACAAATAGAGCTTTCTTTTGGTGGTATTTAATCATCACTGGGGTTTTTATTTTTGGTGCTACAAATGAAAAAAGACAGAGAATTAAACAAATGATTTCTTAGTTTCTGTTATAACATTTTGCAAATATGTAATTTCTCCTTATACATTTTGACCAACAATTATACTGCTACATTTCTTTGGTAAAAGTAACCCAAATCAGTGTATATTATTTGGTCTGTGTGAATGTTATAGAGCCCACAAGCTATGGTAGCAATCATTGAAAATTGATCACACCTGATGTGCTTATGGCCTATCTCATTTCTTGAGGCCCTGACATGTCAAGACAGTAAGTTGTAATTTTTTCCCACAATCCTTTGGAAAATTAAGAAATTATTTTTTTTTTCACAAAAACATATTAACTATTTCTCACACACAGCATATGCATACTTTCAACTACACCCCAAAACACATTCTGCTACTCCTCCTGAGTATGGGGATACCACATGTGTGAGATTTTTTTTACAGCCTGGCCACATAGAAAAGCACAACATGCAAGTAGCACCTTCAGCCATTATCCACTTTAAGACCAGGCCTTCTTCTGACACTTTTTGTTTACAAATAAAAATCTGTATTTTTGCTAGAAAATGTCTTAGAACCCCCAAATATTATATATTTTTGTAGCAGAGGCCCTAGAGAATAAAATGGTGGGTTTTGAAACTTTTTATGTCACACGGTATTTGTACAAGCAGTTTTTCAAACGCAAGCTTACACACTGAGGCATAAATAAATTTTAATGAATTTCAATGCACACAGAGACAATATAATACCCACATTTTTGGTAAAATAAAATTGGTGTTGCACTGGGTAAATAGATACCAAACATGTCACGCTTTAAAATTGTGCATGCTTGTGAAATGGCGCCAAACGTTTGAAAATGTCCATAGGCGGCGCTTTATGAGCCTTTATTGGTTGCCAGTTTAGAGTTACACAGGAGGTCTGGTGCTAAAATTATTGTTCTTGCTCTGATGTTCGCGGAAATATCTCACATGTGTGGTGCGTTCGCTGTTTACATATGCATATGAGACCAACATGTGCATTCGCCTTTGCACGCAAGCATGGGGGCGCTTTAAATGTTTATTTATTTATTGGTGGGACACTGATACACTGACAGATGTTGATCGGCCACAAAATTTTGGACAATTTCATGCTCCCAACTTTGTAGGAACGGTTTGGGGATGACCCCTTCCTGTTCCAACATGACTGCACACCACTGCACAAAGAAAGGCTAATAAAGATACAGATGAGCAAGTTTGGGGTGGAGGAACTTGATTGGCCTGTACAGAGTCCTAAACTCAACCCGATAGAACATTTTTTGGAATCTTTTGGATGATAGAACGGAGACTGCGAGCCAGGCCTTCTCATCCAACATCGGTGCCTTTCCCATAGACACACTTCTAAACCTTGTGGACATTCCCAGAAGAGTTGAAGCTGTTATAGCTGCAAAGGGTGGGCCAACTCAATATTGAACCTTACAGACTAAGACTGGGATGCCATTAACATTCATGTCAAAGTTTCATATTAGATATTATTGCTACCTATAATTTTTCAGGCAACGTTTGTTTGAAATCAATAACATTTTAAATATTTCATATATCCATTTCAAATTCATATTTCCAACCAACATTTACAGCCCTAGGCAACTTTTCCCATGTTACCAGCATAATCTTACCTGCTTTGCTAAAAAAACAAAACGAAAAAAAAATTTTTAGGCTCCATGCACACTAGCAATTTGTAAGCTCATAGAAGCTGTTATTAGCTTTTTTTCATGATCCTAGAAGCTAAATAGTGTTATCCTATGTGTCCATGCACACTACTTTAGACTATTAGCATTATTTGAGCTTCAGAGTCTAGGAGCAGAAAACAAAAAATGTTTTGTAGAGTTTTTGGAGTGTTTTTCCAGTAGAAAAAAAAAACTCTCCTAATCGCTTCTAAATGCTACCAAAGTGCTCCTATTTTTATCTTCATGTACTGTAAAAACACTAATAAAATGTTAATGTTCCTAAATGCTTCTAAAAGCTACTAAAATGCTATTACAAGCCACCACAAAAACGCTATTATCAGCATTTTTCATGGAGCGTTTTTTGCTAGCAGTTTTTGAGTTTATGAAAAATGCTAATGTGCATGGAGCCTTAAAGAGCTTGTTAGCTCAAACTTGTATTTACACACACGGAATGAGGCAGAGAAATCGCTCATCCCTCTCCTTCCTTGCCAGCTCTGTTAATAAAGAGCTGTACAGAAAAACAGTTAAAGACACAATCTCAAAATTTCTGCTATGCTCTATCTTTTAAAATGAAAACCCATGATCCTCTAATACCACTGTAATGATTGTACCCTCTTTAACATTTTATTTGTAAAATAAAGATATTATATGAATAGTTAAAAAAAGACTGCCTTATATCCAATGGCTGATCTATACATTTCTACATTTAATAAAACAATGTTGTAGAAGATCAACTATTAAAAAATATTAAAGTCCCATCCAATTTTCATTAAAAACAAACATGCTGTGAGAAAAAAAATATACAGTGTTACATTGCAGGTCTAATTCTAGAAATGCTAGTTGTTTAACTGTTATGCTGACAAGTGAATTAAAATTATTATTATTATTATTATTATTATTATTATTATTATTATTAATAATAATAATAATAATAATAATAATAATAATAATAATAATAATATTATTATTATAAACAATTATTTTCATTCTGAATTTTATTTATTTGTATAACCCATTGATATTTAAACTTTTCTCTTGTTTTTATTAGTTGTGTGAGTTATCTTTTTAGTGCACAATTGAAAAAAACAAACAAAACTATATATATATTTTTTTAAATGCATTGTACAAAAATCATAATGTTAAACACGATACATTAAAGAATAAAGATTTACTTTAAACGTTATTTATTTTTTATTAAAATTGGTCCAAAATAAAAGTGTTTTTATATAGTTGTTACTTTTTTGTGTAAGTATTGCTTAAACAAATCTGTAATCTTTTTCAGGTACATTTTTTAGTGATTAATGGAGCAAATTAAAATAGCCTGAGTATTATAACATTAACCATACACGTTTAATAGAATTCCCCAAGTAGTTAACGTACAATGTAGAGAATAATACTGAAAAATAGTATACAAAGGCTGTCACTGTCCTACCTATAATGCAAAGTGTTACATACTGGAATGGCAAAAAAGGCATAATTGTCAGAGCAAAGTATACAAAGTATACAACAGTAAATAAACATAGTAAGACTGGTTTATTAAAGGAGTTGATAATCTTTACTCAAGAAACTGGGTGAAGATTCACTTCAATTAATCATGTGATAAGCAATATCCTATTTATCTATTTCAAATGCACATGATTGGGTGTTTAAAGTGAAAAGTGCTACACTTTATTAGGTGGAAATGATTTGCTCCTTTAGTAAATCAGCCTCCCTGTGTTAAGAAAAGAGGATTACTTACCATTCTCAGAAAAAAACATCAATGTTAAAAGAAATACGTATGTTAATTGATCATATGTGTCTGTACAGGTCAAATAAAGCAGCGAATGTATAATAATAATTTCACAAGAAGCTTCATTTTATACCCGCTGCAAAACACACAAGAATACTTACCTTGGAGAACCAGAAATCTCCCATGACAATTATTTTTTCTTCAGATTTCTCCAGACACCATAGAATTTTATAGAGACTATAATTATATGGGGACTAACCTTCAAAACTTAACACATCATCTGCCCAACCCTGAAATAATAAAGCTTTAATGGAAAAAAAGGGTAACAACCAAACTTAACTATATGGCATTTAATACAATTTGTAAATATTGGGGTTGGTTTACTAAAGGAATAAAAAAAAATTCAAATTGCAAAGGAAATGTTCACTAATGTAAAGCTGTGTTCACTTTAAACCATGTGCAAAGAAATGTTTAAGTCATCAGATCACGTACAGAAAATAGTAATATTTTAAAGTGTCACTAAACCCACATCATAAAAAACTATCAATAAATGGTGTACTACATGCTGTTTTAATGCCCCGTATACATGGTTGGATTTTACGATGAAAAATGTGCGATCTGAGCTTGTTGTCGGAAATTCCGACCGTGTGTGGGCTCCATCGGACTTTTTCCATCGGATTTTCCGACACACAAAGTTTGAGAGCAGGCTATAAAATTTGCCGACAACAAAATCCGATTGCGTCAATTCCGACCATGTGTGGACAATTCCGACGCACAAAGTGCCATGCCTGCTCAGAAGAAATTCCGAGACGGAATAGCTCGGTCTGGTAAAATTAGCGTTCGGAATAGATAGAGCACTTTCGTTAGGCTGCAATGTTTAAAATTGTTTAATACAGCGCACTCTGTTCTTCTTTATAATTCTAGAAGAATGAAGTAGTTTTGCTGCTCATATTCACACAGACTTCTCACAAACGTATTTCTTTATTATTTATCGTGATTCCCTCAATATATTTTGATTTGTCACATCTGACCAAAAATCTATATCATTTTTTTTGGGGTTTGTATTTTTTCAAGGCTGATCTTGTTGTTATTTTTTTATTTATATTTATTTTACATCCTGAATTTTTTCGTGTGTGTTTTGTGTGTCAGGTTACCACAACGCCATTATTATCTTGTATTATTTAATCTTTAATCTCAAGGAGATTGTTTGGTGTTAGTGTCTTTTGTTAATTTCACATTGTATTTTAGAAATGTACCTGCCTCCTCACCAACAAACTGTCCTTTTTGATGGAAAACATACATAGGCGAGTATAATTGAAACAAAAAAAAAACCTTTATTAAGGGCTCACAACCAAACAAAGAGGGAGGCAACGCTAAAGAAACAGCAGAAATTGGTGAAGCCTTTGACCCCCCCGGGCATACATCAATTATTTTCCCGCAAAATTGGTGGCCTGAGGAGTCCATATCTAATAGAGTGCAGTCTGGTCCAGAAATCCCAGAGATCCGGAAAGCAGCAGATTACATCAGGCTGTGGTCATACAAGAGACTGCATCTTTGGCCATACCAGACTGAACCCAGGGCCATCACTCTCTGGTCTTCCTTCCACACTTCCTTCCATGCTGTGGCTCTGGTGGTGGAGTTGTGGCAGGAGGAGGAGGAGGTCCAACTCACTCAGGTGGGTATTGCGTGTGATTTCGCCCTCACCCCCTTAGTTAAGACTTTATGAAGAAGGTCCTCACACAGGAGGCGTTGGCCCTCCTGCATGCCCTTCAGTTTGGTGGCAGTCATGCAGGCAAAGGCCTCTTCAGGAGTGGGGGTGGCTCTGAGGGACGCTGAAGCCTCCTGAATCAGCCTGAGTGCTGAATCCTGCACGTTACTCCCCTTCCTGGGTCTTTTGTTTGAAAGGCGGAGGGGAGGGACCTGCGATTCTGTCAGGCTCCTACTGGGCCCGGCCTTCTCCTGGCTGCCACTTAGCCCCTCCTCCTCCTGGCTGCCACTAACTCCCGCCTCCTCCTGGCTGCCACATTCCACAGCCTCCTCCTGTGTGCCACATTCCACAGCCTCCTCTTCCTTGCTGAGGTCTTCCTGTGTATGAAAAAGGGACATAGTTTTAGTTTTTTATTCATCAATCACACACAATTTTCACCTCATGACTGTTGCAAATTGAATGTTAACAAATATAACAGATCATCATTGTGAGCCCAGCATTTTTCATTCTTGTCCCAATTATTTATGCCCACTACTGTCTATTGATATGTCAAACACTTTATGAAATCAGCAATTAGTGATCAATAATAACATCTAGTAAACTTAATTTATTTATTGCCCAGAAATCTGTCGAACAATGCTATGCCTGGCTCCAGCTGGGCTCCTCCACTTCTTCCTGGCTGGAAGTCCCAGGTTGGATATCGGAAGCCTCAGCTGGGGTGGAAGATAGGGTGGAAGGAAGAGTGGAAGGAAGAGTTGAGAGGGATTCCCTGACTCCAGTGTGGTCTGACAGAAAACGAAGTCTCTCATAGTACCAGAGCCTGGGGACATAAACGTCATCAGCTCCAGCTCCTGATCTCTGGGAATCTTGCCTTCTTGCGCTCCCTAAGATAAGTGCTCCTCAGGCCACCAATTTTGGCTTTTAAATAGGGGATGGTTGCTGTGGGGACCACCGGCTTCACCAACTCCAGCAATTTATGATTATAATGTGGATGTTTCACCTGCCACAGACAGGGCAGCTCCCTGTATTTATCTATGAACAGGGGGAGGAAGTTGTGGTCATTGAAGCCATCCATTTTCTCTGCAAGACACAACACAAGACAAACCCTAATGTCAGGCGAAA
The DNA here is from genome assembly GCF_042186555.1 of Aquarana catesbeiana. Classification (NCBI taxonomy): domain Eukaryota; kingdom Metazoa; phylum Chordata; class Amphibia; order Anura; family Ranidae; genus Aquarana; species Aquarana catesbeiana. The sequence goes on along the minus strand of NC_133336.1, from coordinate 169,704,314 downwards.
CTCTCCTAATCTTGTTACAATATAGGCTTCAATCTAGAAACAGTATAGGCCCAAGTTTAGATTTTAACTTCGTTATCACGATCAGCGCCTCTGATACTCCTTCCTCCACTCACAGATCGTAGTACTACGCATGCGTGTTACGCTTTATATACACTGCGCATGCGCGAAACTCCGCCAGCCCCTGACTTTCTTTCTAGTCTATTCCCCGCCCCTTCTTGTTCGGCGCAGTGGGAGAAGAGCACATGGCAGAGACACAACAGGTGCGTGCTAATTACAGCAACGAGGAGGAGGAGGAGGAAAGCCCAGAGCCAGAAACGTCCCGATCCTGGAAGAGACGATTTAAGGCCTCAAATATGTCCTTTGGGGAGATGTTGGAGATGGTCGACATCCTGAAGAAGGCCGACTATGACGGGAAGTATGGACCTTACCCCAACCCCAATGTCAGAAAGGCCAAGATCATGGTGAAAGTGGTCAAGAGTCTGCACCGAAATTTCGGGGTACGACGATCCAAGGATCAGCTCAGGAAGCGGTGGTCAGACCTGAAATTAAGGGAGCACAAGCAGTACAGAAGGATCAGGAGAGTGCTGCAAAAAAGTAAGTAGTTGTCCTGTGTTCCTATTCTTTATGTTTATTACGTTTGTGCTGCTCCATGTGCTTTTCTTTACTGTTGTACAGTTTAAAATGGCAACTTTCATGTTCATAGGCACATTATTTGTTCATATGAAACATTGTTCGTTCGGCCTAGAAAACACCATTGTTTTGGCCATATGCATTTGAATAGTTTTTTTATGGCCTACTTCTCTTAAAATAATTTGGTTGTGTAAATGGGTTTGTAACTAGATATGCAAACTAGATTCTGTGTAAGGAGAGGACACTCAGCAGCTGTTTACACATCTGGACACTGGAGCACTAGTGTGGGACACAAGAATACCCTTTCTATTAGGGGGCCCACACAGGTACTCCAGTGTATACTCTAGGGGTGACTCCATCTGTGAAGCTTGTACAAAACAGGTAAGTCTTCAAGCTTGACCAAGGATAAAATATGTCTTCATCTTGGAATTCTGCCAAAAGAGACAATTGTACCTCACTTCCAAACAATGTTTCATATTTCTATTTCTGCCATCAAATATCTGTGTGCTAAGTATACCTATTTTTTTTTTACATAGGGGAGAAAAGACTCGGAGGACACCCCTCATCCGAGGAGACCACAGGAGACCACAGACCCCCCCACCTCTGGAAGAAGGGGAAATCCCACAAACACAACAGGAGGAGGAGGAGGAAGGAGATGTGCTGGAAATAGTCACCCCAACAGGTGAGTGTCTGCGACCACAGGCTCAGGTAAGAGATGGATGCTGGCATATTTATAATACATGGTGTGTTTTTGTTTCTATCTTTTTAAGTGATCGTGATGTTGTGGATCCAGATAATTTCACCAGTGAAAGTGCACAGATCCTGATTGGGGAGATCATGGGGTGTAATAGGGACTTGGAAAACATCCAGAAAAACATCAATGATGTTCAAAAAAAATGAAGAACATCATTGATGTTTTAGGGAGAGTTTAAAACCCCTCCAAATTCCTTTCCTTTTTTAGTGCTTTTTGTAATCTAAAAATCTCTAACATTTTTTGACATATTCGTGAAAAGCCAAATTTTGAAGATGCATACAGTGTGTCAACATGTGCTATCTGCCATAACAGGAGATCAATGGACGCGTTTTGGGGGTGCAACCCCTTCCTCAATAATAAAGTAGCTGAGAGGAAGGGGTTGCACCCCCAAAACACGTCCATTGATCCCCCATGATGGCAGCTAGCACATGTTGACATTCTGCAATTTGTGTGCATCTTTAAAATTTGGCTTTTCCTGGGGTGACTTCACCCCATCTGAACGCAATATCAAACACAGTTTGTAAATACTCATGTCTGATATTGCCTTCAAGTTCTACAAAAGTTGAACTTTGTAAGTTCCAGATTTGTGTCTTTCTTGTTGTTTTTAAACATGCCTGTTTTATCTTAAATGGACATTTCTACTTTTTCTAATGTGACCCCAAAAATTGTTATACAAAAAACATGTTGGTTTGTTTTAAAAACCTTTTACAAATGCACATGTGATTGTGCTGGTTTTAAAAAGATTGATAATCAACAATGTGTGGATTATTGTTTCAACGCTCCAAAACTTTTGTTGTGCTCTAATTGGTGTTTACTGTGACAATGGGGGTTATTTCCTAAGGGAAAATCCACTTTGCACTACAAGTGCAGTTTCAACTGCACTTGTAGTGCAAAGTGTCTTTGCCTTTAGTAAATAACACCCAACAGTGCTTTGTAATGTTACACAATCATGCCATTTTCAGGACTCACCACATTTCTGTCAGGGTCAGTTAAAAGAAACACAAGCAGGAAATGTCACCAAAGATTTTAGTAGTTAAAATTATTTTTTATTTGTAAAATGTTTCAGACATTGTCTGGCATATTGATGGCCCCCCTACCCGCAAAGTATTGAAGGTATCTAAGACGTACCTCATGGGCACTCAGGGGGGGCAAGCCAGGACGGCCACTTTCCAGTGCCATCAGGGTTGGTTCATTAGGAATTCCGGCCTCAGGCCCAACTGAGCCGGCATAGTAGCAGAATTTTGCCGTAAAAACTTGTGTAGAACACAGCACGCCAGGATGATATGATTCAGTTTGTACTCCGCCATGTGTATGGGCGTAAGAAATAGGTGAAACCGGCTGGCCATGATTCCAAATGTGTTCTCAACCACTCTTCTGGCTCTGGCCAGCCGGTAATTGAAAACCCTCTGGTCCGGGGTGAGGGTCCTCATTGGGAATGGCCGCATAAGATGGTCCCCCAGTGCAAACGCTTCATCAGCAACAAAGACGAATGGGAATCCTTCCACATTGTCTTCTGGAGGTGGCAAGTCCAAGCTGCCATTCTGGAGATGCCTGTAGAACTCCGTCTGGGTGATGACTCCACCATCGGACATCCGGCCATTCTTCCCCATGTCCACATACAGGAACTCGTAAGTAGCTGACACCACTGCCAACATCACAAAACTATTGAACCCCTTATAGTTGTAATAGTATGACCCCGAGTTGGGTGGTGGGACGATGTGGACATGTTTCCCATCAATTGCCCCTCCGCAGTTAGGAAAGTCCCACCATTGGGCAAAGTGGGAGGCCACAGTCTGCCATTTCTGTGGGTTGGAAGGAAACTGTGGAGACAAACAAGAAAAAAATATTATTAATCATTTTGCACATAAACAGGGAAAGCAGATTAGATACAAACATTCTTGCCCAACATCAGTATAACATTTAGTTTAGGGAGTTTGGAAATACCAAGGTATAAGGTCCACCTATCAGATTCCCCCTCCTCCCCACCCTCTCATGGGCCATTTATAACATTATAGGGGGGGAGCTCTTGGACAGGTAACCCTCTCCACTTCATTGAGAGATGAATGCCTAAATAATGTGTATTACTTTGGCCAGCCCCTCCTTACTTACACTATTGACAGCCCACTGGACAGGTAAGAAGTGTCATAATACAAAGATATAAATACACACTGTTCACATTTTAGCACATTTGAGCATTCTGCTATTACCTATCAAGATAATAATAGGATACAAAAACTTTAAACAGTACCATTTGAAAGTATTCAGGCAGGCCCTTGCACTACATGCTTTGGGGAATTCATCCATAAATCTGACCACAAAAGAGGTGGGTATAGTGTGTATGGGTTTGGCAAAGTCAGCAGATAGATGATTGAGAATAGATAGAGAATTGTTATCAGCTGACTTAGCAGTTGGGGGGAGGGAGGGTTCCAACTGATTTGGGGACCCCAAAAAATAGCCTATGGCACTCTGCCTGAATTTTAAGCACAAATCACATGTTTCAACATTTTAGGGGGTATTTGTTGTAAAGCACTACTATGGAGCTGATAAAATACATTGTTAAGTGACTACACAAGGTGAATATAGGGCCAGGAGAGCATGCTGGGGAGGTAAGTGAAGGCAAATATGTATGAAGGACAAAAAAAATTACATAAAAATCCAACATGCATGAGAACAAAGGGGACATTCACAACATATTACAATCATGGTAATCAGGGAATGAGGAAAGAAATACAATATATTATCAAACATTAAATACAATAAAATGTGATGTTAAAGGATAAAAATCTTACCTTCATATACTCCTTCTGCAGGACCTGAATGATAGCAGAATAGGTCTCCGGGATAATGATCCCCAGAGCCTGGGGGGAGATGCCTGTCGAGAACTTCAAGTCCTGCAGGCTTCTCCCCGTCGTCAAGTACCGCAGGGTGGCAACTAGCCTCTGCTCCGGAGTGATGGATTGCCTCATGCAGGTATTCTGCCTGCTGATTAGGGATGAGCTTCGAGTTCGAGTCGAACTCATGTTCGACTTGAACATTGGCTGTTCGCAAGTTCGCCGAACAGCGAACAATTTGGGGTGTTCGCGGCAAATTCGAATGCCGCGGAACACCCTTTAAAAGTCTATGGGAGAAATCAAAAGGGCTAATTTTAAAGGCTAATATGCAAGTTATTGTCATAAAAAGTGTTTGGGGACCCAGGTCCTGCCCCAGGGGACATGGATCAATGCAAAAAAAAGTTTTAAAAACGGCCGTTTTTTCAGGAGCAGTGATTTTAATAATGCTTAAAGTCAAACAATAAAAGTGTAATATCCCTTTAAATTTTGTACCTGGGGGGTGTCTATAGTATGCCTGTAAAGGGGCGCATGTTTCCTGTGTTTAGAACAGTCTGACAGCAAAATGACATTTGGAAGGAAAAAACTCATTTAAAACTACCCGCGGCTATTGCATTGCCGACAATACACATAGAAGTTCATTGATAAAAACAGCATGGGAATTCCCCAAAGGGGAACCCCGAACCAAAATTTAAAAAAAAAAATGACGTGGGAGTCCCCCTAAATTCCATACCAGGCCCTTCAGGTCTGATATGGATATTAAGGGGAACCCCGGCCAAAATTAAAAAAAAAAAATGAAGTGGGGTTCCCCCTAAATTCGGGTCTGGTATGGATTTTAAGGGGAACCCCGCGCCAAAAAAAAAAAAAAAACGGCGTGGGGTCCCCCCAAAAATCCATACCAGACCCTTATCCGAGCACGCAACCTGGCAGGCCGCAGGAAAAGAACCGTACCAGGCCACATGCCCTCAACATTGGGAGGGTGCTTTGAGGTAGCCCCCCAAAACACCTTGTCCTCATGTTGATGAGGACAAGGGCCTCATCCCCACAACCCTGGCCGGTGGTTGTGGGGGTCTGCGGGCGGGGGGCTTATCGGAGTCTGGAAGCCCCCTTTAACAAGGGGACCCCCAGATCCCGGCCCCCCCTGTGTGAAATGGTAAGGGGGTACTTACCCCTACCATTTCACTAAAAACTGTCAAAAATGTTAAAAATGACAAGAGACAGTTTTTGACAATTCCTTTATTTAAATGCTTCTTCTTTCTTCTATCTTCCTTCATCTTCTGGTTCTTCTGGCTCTTCTGGTTCTTCCTCCGGCGTTCTCGTCCAGCATCTCCTCCGCGGCGTCTTCTATCTTCTTCTCCTCGGGCCGCTCCGCACTCATGGCATGGGGGGGCTCCCGCTCTTCTATTCTTCTTTTCTTCTCTTCTTCTCTTCTTCATTTTCTTCTCCGGGCGGCTCCGCATCCATGCTGGCATGGAGGGAGGCTCCTCATCTGACAGTTCTTAAATAACGGGGGGCGGGGCCACATGGTGACCCCGCCCCCTCTGACGCACGGTGACTTGACGGGACTTCCCTGTGACGTCACGGGGAATGCCACAGGGAAGTCCCGTCATGTCCCGTGCGTCAGAGGGGGGCGGGGACACCGGGTGGCCCCGCCCCCCGTTATTTAAGAACTGTCAGACGAGGAGCGCCGTCACACAGCGGGAACCTCCCTCCATGCCAGCATGGATGCGGAGCGGCCCGGAGAAGAAAATGAAGAAGAGAAGAAGAGAAGAAAAGAAGAAGAGAAGAGTGGGAGCCTCCCCCCCCATGCCATGGGTGCGGAGCGGCCTGAGGAGAAGAAGATAGAAGATGCCGCGGAGGAGATGCTGGACGAGAACACCGGAGGAAGAACCAGAAGAGCCAGAAGAACCAGAAGATGAAGGAAGATAGAAGAAAGAAGAAGCATTTAAATAAAGGAATTGTCAAAAACTGTCTCTTGTCATTTTTAACATTTTTGACAGTTTTTTTGTGAAATGGTAGGGGTAAGTACCCCCTTACCATTTCACACGGGGGGGGCGGGATCTGGGGGTCCCCTTGTTAAAGGGGGCTTCCAGATTCCGATAAGCCCCCCGCCCGCAGACCCCCACAACCACCGGCCAGGGTTGTGGGGATGAGGCCCTTGTCCTCATCAACATGGGGACAAGGTGTTATGGGGGCTACCCCAAAGCACCCTCCCAATGTTGAGGGCATGTGGCCTGGTACGGTTTAGGAGGGGGGGGCCGCACTCTCGTCCCCCCCTCTTTTCCTGCGGCCTGCCAGGTTGCGTGCTCGGATAAGGGTCTGGTATGGATTTTTGGGGGGACCCCACGCCGTTTTTTTTTTTTTTTTTGGCGCGGGGTTCCCCTTAAAATCCATACCAGACCTGAAGGGTCTGGTATGGAATTTAGGGGGAACCCCACGTCATTTTTTTTTTTTAAATTTTGGCCGGGGTTCCCCTTAATATCCATATCAGACCTGAAGGGCCTGGTATGGAATTTAGGGGGACTCCCACGTCATTTTTTTTTTTAAATTTTGTTCGGGGTTCCCCCTCTTTACAGGCATACTATAGACACCCCCCAGGTACGAAATTTAAAGGGATATTACACTTTTATTGTTTGACTTTAAGGATTATTAAAATCACTGCTCCTGAAAAAAACGGCCGTTTTTAAAACTTTTTTTTTGCATTGATCCATGTCCCCTGGGGCAGGACCCAGGTCCCCAAACACTTTTTATGACAATAACTTGCATATTAGCCTTTAAAATTAGCACTTTTGATTATTCATGTTCGTGTCCCATAGACTTTAACGGTGTTCGCGTGTTCGAACAAACTTTTTTCCTGTTTGCATGTTCTGGTGCGAACCGAACAGGGGGGTGTTAGGCTCATCCCTACTGCTGATATAGGGGTTCAGCAAAGCCAACAAACGGTGAAATACGGGGTCCGTCATCCAGAGAAAGTTCCTGAAATCATCAGGATTATTCTCACGGATCTAACGGAGCAAAGGCATGTGACAGAACTGGTCACGCTGAAGCAACCAATTCTTGGTCCATGAACTCCTCCCCACCCTGTTCATGGACTGGACTTGTGTCAAGGTAAGGACCCCAACACCAAGCCCCCGCACAGCACGAACTCTACGAGGAGTACGTATACGCATGGCTAGAAAATGGTCGGCTGCTCAGAACGAAGTAACAGAACGCACTGAAGAACAGCAAGTCCTGTGAAGAGCGACCTGAAAAACAGCAAGGAGCGGACAAGATTGCACAGAAAACTCCAATACGAACTCACTGCACGCACTGAAGAGCAAATACAAACCCACAAGCACAAACTGAACAGCAGAAAACGATCTGAAAACCACGAGTCTGAAAAAGCGCACCAAACTTTTACTAACACGAGATTTTTTTTTTAAATCAAATCTTTTTTTATTTTTATAATGCTTATTTCGTACAAAATGATAAAAAGGAAGATAGTTTTCATACAGAAAAACAGCATGAGGATCTTATCGTCATTCTATTTCATATTATACACATATTCACAAAAAGAAGCATACAACTACAAAAAAAATAAAAACTCATATAACATTAATCACACACACCAACAATAAACATACACCTTGCAATAGTTTATTTTACTTTGTTCAACTCCCATCATCTTAATATATTATAGATCAATCTCCTCATCCCCATCCTCCCCTATCCCCCACTCCCCCTCAACCCTTCCACTTAAGCCATCATACAGCAGATTACTTGAGTCGATCCAGTAATGCCAAATTTTGCTAAATTTCTGGGGGACTCCCCTATGTTTATATGTTAATCTTTCCTTTTTTAATATATAGTTTACCTTATTACTCCACTGTTTGTGAGTTGGTGAAGTCTTAGTTGTCCATTTTTGTAAGATAAGTTTACGGGCTAAGTAGAGAGATCTAGTCCACATTATATGCATATTTACAGGTAAAATTCCATCTGGAATTTAGGAGTATCTATTATTTCTGTTCACGAAATCATATTTAGGGTTTTAAAATCTTTTTCCCAATATCTACGAAGTTTGGGACATCGCCAAAGCATATGGATAAGAGAGCCATTCGAAACTAAGCATTGTGGACATAAAGGTGAAGCGTTTTTTTCCCCACACAAACAATTTTTGTGGGGTATAGTGGGTTCTATGTAAAATGAAAAGCTGAGTCAATTGCTGAGATGGTGAGATAGATACCTCAGGAAGGGTCTCCATGGCACGGGTCCATTCATCTTCATTAAGATCTATCAGATCTTTTTGCCAACAAATAAAACTCTTAACCTGTCAGTCTGCCTTAACTGTATTTAATAGGATGTGGTAGAGATCCCCTATTAATCCCCGTTTAGTAAGTCTAACTGAAGTTGCTTTCACGAGATTAGCAAAAAAGCCCAAAGGGTGCCGCACTTGGTTTGGACCTGTCCTTTTCTAGTCTTGTCTTACGTGGTGTACGTGACCGCGTTCTTGGGGATCGGAAATTCCGACAACTTTGTGTGACCTTGTGTATGCAAAACAAGTTTGAGCCAAAATCCGTCGTAAAAAATCCGGGGCATTACTCTGTCACTATGAGATTCATTTGTTGTATCCTGCAAAAAATTGGTTGATCCTGCTGCTCTCTATGTCCACACATGTCCCCAATTCAGCTAGGGATTTTGCAGTTGTGGTAGCAACTCTGTACATGCTCAGTTTTCAGTGAGTTTCCATGCTGAGCATTTCCACCCGTTCATATCTGAGCAGCCCATGTGACTTTAGAGTCACACATGTGGGCATACACACAGCAGTAAATGATAACGTGCTCCCTCCATCCTCCTCCATGTCCACTAACCAGCTAACCACAATAGGGGTGGGTTATTACATCTTGATTGATGGAGGCTTCGCCTCCCTGTTAATTTAAGACACAGGCTGAAGGGGTGTGTCAGGGAAATGGCCATAGGACTGGCAATGTCACCAATACTCATCATGGCATCACCAGACAAACCTCCAGGCACATTGGTGTACGCAGATGCGTGACAGCGCTAACGGGGACATGCAGGCACAGGTTGTGATAGATGCTGACGCCCACTGCCTATATAAACCCACTGCTGAGACCCCAGAGTTGCTGGATTATTGTCAGCTCCCCTGTGTGCCTGCATTCTGATCTTGGACTTCCCAATGAACGACCCGGCTTCCTCTACTCGCTTATCCTGATCTCCTGGCTTGACCCCTGGCTTATATTCTGACCTCCTTCTGCCTGCTCCACTGCTTGATCCCAGCTTGGCTCACAGACTCTGCTTCTGTCTGTCTTACCGTGAATGACCTTGGCTTATTTCAGTGACCTTACCTGAATCCTGAATCTGCATAAGGACTGATCTTACTGTGTATGACATGACCTGGCTTCTGATTCTCCTACTAGATTTCCCAGCTACCCGCTACGTCTGGCTCCTTTCTAGCACCCCTGACATACAGTGCATCCAGCTTTCTTCAGTTGCTCCACGGTGATCAAGTCATCAGGCCACAGCCACCGGTAAACCCTGCTTCTTTGGGCACTGCATTCCCAGTTCCACCTTCAGGCTTCTGACAGGGTGTGACATATACTGTGACTAGCAGAAATCCACCCACATCATGTTTTTGCCTAAAAATAATAAGATAGTAATAATAATGATATTAATTATATATTTTCCTCTGTATTCCAAAGACTTTTTTTTTTTAACACGTGACCAGCAGCAGAAGACTAGAAGCTCCCCCCGCTTATTTTTCCCTGCAGACAGCCTGAGAAAGATCTGGGCCATGTGAAAGCTATATATCGATTAGGAAAAAAGTACCTTAATTAATTTAATTTTAAAAAATCTCAGTGCCATCATCCACATACAGGAGGAGAAGGAACAATGTAAATTAAATAATGGGTGTTTAGTATCACTTCAAGTGAAAACAGTTTCACATTATTTCCTAAGCCTAAGTTAACATTTACTTTGCAAAGTAAACATAAAATAGAGGTTGTTTATTTCAGAAAATGTATAGGTATTTCAACCTTAATGTAATAACTTGGATATTCTGTAAAAACAACAAAAGGTTGCACTGAAAAAAGAAAAAGTGTCAGTCTAGGCAAGGCATTCTTGACCAGGTCTCTGTGGAACCTTACGTTCCAACCAGAGATTGCAAGTGGTTCTTCAAGCTGTGGCTGATTGACCTCCTGTATGATGGTGCCTGTACAGTTTGTGGCCAATGCCACTTGGCAGAGCCAGCAGTAGGTCACCCATGATCCACTGAATGGAGGACATTCTTCCTACTGATCACCAATGTAAGGGGCATTTTTCCCACTGAACCCCAATGAATGGGATTTTTTTAATGGGCTTTTCTATGGTAAAAAGTTTGGGAGGCTGGTTGCCACTTCATTTCTTAATTCCTGTACCGCCTAGCTTCTTCTCTCCTTTGGCCCACAGCACTGGACAATGACGTCACTGGCATATGCCTCTCAAAGGGGATGCATTTTTTTAAAGAAACCCAGTCCCAGCATCCAGTGCCCAAGGAACAGTTTTCCCTTAACTTTATTTCCCTTCCTGCTTAATGCATTATTGGATTTATCTTCTGTATCCCGACTATGGCTTTCTTTCTCTCATGGTAATTTATCTTTCCCTCTCCCTCCCCCTTTGACTGTTTCCTGCTAAACAAATTCCCTTTGTTGCCAATACCTGTGTAGCACTGACATTTTTGCTATGTAATGTTAATTATTGGACTGTCAGGAAAGGTCTCCTCCGCTGGTAATATCGATCATTTGGCGTGCAGTACTGAAGAGCTTTTTCCTGCTGGTATTCTCTCACCTTTGGGCCGCAGTATTGGCGTCCACCAGCAGAGGAATCCTGGCAGTATGGAGCAGGTATTCCCCTCTGCAGACAGGTGTCACCTGACCTTAATTAGCAGAGCCGCAGTATAAATACCCGGTAGGGATGAGCTGAACACCCCCCCCTGTTCGGTTCGCACCAGAACATGCGAACAGGAAAAAAGTTTGTTCGAACACGCGAACACCGTTAAAGTCTATGGGACACGAACATGAATAATCAAAAGTGCTAATTTTAAAGGCTTATATGCCATCACATAGCGGGAGCTTCCCTCATTTCCAGCATGGATGCGGAGCGGCCCGGAGAAGAAAATGAAGAAGAGAAGAAGGAAGAAGAGAAGAGGATGAAGAAGAAGATGAAGAGAAGAGCGGGAGCCTCCCCCCATGCCATGGGTGCGGGGCGGCCCGAGGAGAAGAAGATAGAAGACGCAGCGGAGGAGATGCTGGACGAGAACGCCGGAGGAAGAACCAGAAGAAGAAGAAGATGAAGGAAGATAGAAGAAAGAAGAAGCATTTAAATAAAGGAATTGTCAAAAACTGTCTCTTGTCATTTTTAACATTTTTGACAGTTTTTTAGTGAAATGGTAGGTACCCCCTTACCCTTTCACACGAGGGGCCGGGATCTGGGGGTCCCCTTGTTAAAGGGGGCTTCCAGATTCCGATAAGCCCCCCGCCCGCAGACCCCAACAACCACCGGCCAGGGTTGTGGGGATGAGGCCCTTGTCCTCATCAACATGGGGACAAGGTGTTTTGGGGGGCTATCCCAAAGCACCCTCCCAATGTTGAGGGCATGTGGCCTGGTACGGTTCAGGAGGGGGGCCACTCTCACGTCCCCCCTCTTTTCCTGTGGCCTATTGTCAGACCGGCAATGCAATAGCCCCGAGTAGTTTTAAATGACTTTTTTTCCTTTGAAATGTCATTTTACTGTCAGACTGTTCTAAACACGGGAAACATGGCCCCTTTACAGGCATACTATAGACACCCCCCAGCTACGAAATTTAAAGGGATATTACACTTTTATTGTTTGACTTTAAGCATTATTAAAATCACTGCTTCTGAAAAAACGTCCGTTTTTAAAACTTTTTTTTTGCATTGATCCATATCCCCTGGGGCAGGACCCAGGTCCCCAAACACTTTTTATGACAATAACTTGCATATAAGCCTTTAAAATTAGCACTTTTGATTATTCATGTTCGTGTCCCATAGACTTTAACGGTGTTCGCGCGAACTTTTTTCCTGTTCGCATGTTCTGGTGCGAACCGAACAGGGGGGTGTTCGGTTCATCCCTACCCATGAGCAACTGCATGCTGGGTTGGTTATAAAAGGACCCCGTGCAGCCATCTTAGGTCTCTTCTGGACACGTGGCCTGCCTGTGAGGACCTGTGAGGAGGTCTCCGGAGAGCGCGGCCTACACCAACTGCAGAGTGGAGCAGCCAGCGACTCTACTCCACACCTGAGTGCTGGAGAGACTGTGTGACCGGATCGGGAAGAACCAAGAGGCCCTTGACGGAGGTAACTGAGGACTCACGGTCATTTGGTGGAACTGAGCAGTGTGACGGCGTGGCCGTAGAAAATAGACTGAGATCTTGTGGAGCGGAGGCATCCAGCTTTTCAGGCCTGTTTGGGTGAGAGGGCTGCTGCCCATAGTTATTAACGCACCTTTTCACACTTATGCCCCGTACACACGGTCAGATTTTACGATGGAAAATGTCCGATCGGAGCGTGTTGTCGGAAATTCCGACCGTGTGTGGGCTCCATCGGACATTTTCCATCGGATTTTCCGACACACAAAGTTGGAGAGCAGGAGATAAAATTTTCCGACAACAAAATCCGATCGCGTCAATTCCGACCGTGTGTGGCCTGTTCCGACACACAAAGTGCCACGCATGCTCAGAAGAAATTCCAAGACGGAACAGCTCGTTCTGGTAAACTTAGCGTTCGCAATGGATACAGCACTTTCGTCACGCTGCAATGTTAAAAATGGTTTAATACAGCGCACTCTCTTCTTCTTTATAATGTGACAAGAATTAAGTAGTTTTGCTGCTCATATTCACGCACACTTCTCACAAACTTATTTTGTTACTATTTATCGTGATTCCCTCAATATATTTTGATTTCTCACATCTGACAACATATTTTTGTATATTTTTTATATATTTTTTGGCTTTAATGTAGATTCTTTTTTTGTGTTTGTATTTTTTTTTTTTTTTTTTTGGGCGATTTTGATTTGTACTCCCGAAAATGTTTGTGTGTGTTTTTTGTGTCAAGTTCCCACAACACCATTGATATGTTGTTCTATTTAATCTGTAGGAGATTGTTTGGTGTTGTTGTCCCTTGTTAATTTCAAATTGTACTTTAGAAATGTACCTGAATCGTCACCAACAAACTGTCATTTTTGGATGAAAACACACACAGGAGAGTAGAATTTACCCCAAAAATTTTATTAAGGGGTCACAACTAAACAAAGAGGGAGGCAACACTGGAGAAACTGCAGAAGTGGGCGAAGCCTTGGACCCCCAGGGCACACATCAATAATTTGAAATCCAAATTGTTGGCCTGAGGAGTCCTTATCTAAGGGAGGGCAGTGTGGTCCAGAAGTCCCAGAGATCCGGAAAGCAGCAGATGACATCTGTGTCCCCAGGCTGTGGTCATACGAGAGACTGCATCTTCTGTCAGACCAGACTGAACCCAGGGTCATCACTCTCAGGTCTTCCTTCCACACTTCCTTACACGCGGTGGCTGTGGTGGTAGAGTTGTGGCAGCAGGAGGAGGAGGAGGAGGATGGTCCAACTCAATGACATCCATCTTGGGTGTTAGTTCCCCACTCACCCCCTTACGTAGGACTTTGTACATAAGGTCCTCACAGAGCTTGCATTGACCCTCCTGCATGGCCTGCAATTTGGTGGCAGCCATGCAGGCAAAGCCCTCTTCAGGAGTGGGTGATTCTCTGAGGGATGCAGAAGCCTCCTGGATCAACCTGAACGCTGAATCCTGCATGGGACTCGGAGTGGCCTTCCTCGCTCGTTTATGTGGCAGGCGGAGGGGAGGGACCTGAGATTCAGTCAGGCTGCGACTGGTCCCAGGCTTCTCCTGGCTGACACTTAGCCCCGCCTCCTCCTGGCTGCCACTAATCCCCGCCTCCTCCTGACTGCCACATTCCACAACCTCCTCCTGGCTGAGGTCTTCCTGTGTATGAAAAAGGGACATAGTTTTAGTTTTTTCTTCATCAATCACACACAATTTTCACCTCCTGACTGCTGCAAATTGAATGTTAACAAATATAACAGACTATCCTTCTGAGCCCAGCATTTTTCATTTGTGTCCCAATTTTGGGTGCCCACTACTGTCTATTGATATGTAAAACACTTTTTTCAATCAGCAATTAGTGATTAATAATAACATCTATAGTAAACATCATTTCTTTATTGCCCAGAAATCTGTAGAAGGATGCTATACCTGACTCCAGCTGGGCTCCTCCACTTCTTCCTGGCTGGAAGGCCCAAGTTGGACATCAGAAGCCTCAGCTGGGGTGGAAGGAAGCATGGAAGGAAGAGTGTAGAGGGATTCCCTGAATTCAGTGTGGTCTGACAGAAATCGCAGTCTCTCATAGTACCACAGCCTGGGGACATAAACGTCATCTGCTGCAGCTCCGGATCTCTGGGAATCCGTGACCTTCTTGCGCTCCCTAAGATATGTGCTCCTCAGGCCACCAATTTCAGCTTTTAAATAAGGGATGGTTGCTGTGGGGACCACCGGCTTCACCAACTCCAGCAGTTTCTCCAGCGCTGCCTGCCTCTTCTGTTTGTGATTATAGTGGGGGTGTCTCACTTGCCACAGACAGGGCAGCTCCCTGTATTTGTCAATGAACAGGGGCAGGAAGTTGTGGTCGTTGAACCCATCCATTTTCTCTGCAAGACACAACACAAGACAAACCCTAATGTCAGGCCAAACTTCCCTAATCTTGTTACAATATAGGCTTCCATTTCGAAGCAGTATAGGTGCAAGTTTAGATCTTACCTTCGTTATCACGATCGGCATCTCCGATGCTCCTTCCTCCGCTCACAGATCGTACGTAATACGCACGTGTGTTACACTTTATACACACTGCGCATGCATATCACTCCGCCCGCCCCTGACGTTCTTTCTAGTCTATTCCCTGCCCCTTTTCGTTCAGCGCAGTGGGGGAAGAGCACATGGCGGATAGACAGCAGGTGCGTGCTAATTGTAGCAACGAGGAGGAGGGGGAGGAAAGGCCGGAGCCTGAAACGTCCCAATCCAGAAGGAGATTTAAGGACTCAAATATGTCCTTTGGGGAGATGTTGGAAATGGTGGACATCCTGAAGAAGTCCGACTATGATGGAAAGTATGGGCCTTACCCCAACCCCAATGTCCGAAAGGCCAAGATCATGGCGAAAGTGGTCAGGAGTCTGCACCGGAATTTCGGGGTACGACGATCAAAAGATCAGCTCAGGAAGTGGTGGTCGGACCTCAAATTACGAAAACATGAGCAGTACAGAAAGATCCGGAGAGTGCTGCAAAAAAGTAAGTAGTTGTGCTGTGTTCCTATTCTTTTTGTGTTTATTACGTTCGTGCTGCTCCATGTGCTTTTAGGAGCTGTTGTACAGTTTAAAATGGCAACTTTCATGTTCATGGGCACATTATTCGTTCGGATCAAACATTTTTCGTTCAAACTATAAAATACCATTGTTTAGGCCATATGCATTTGGCCACCATTTTGACGCCCTATACTTGTCTTCAAAGAATTGGGTTGTGTATATGGCTTTGTTACTAGAATGAAATGCAAACTAGATTCTGTGTAAGGAGAGGACACTCAGCATCTGTTTTCACATCTGGACACTGGAGCACTAGTGTGGGACAAAAGAACACCATTTTTATTAGGGGGCCACACAGGTGCTCCAGTGTATACTATAGGGGGTGTCTCCATCTGTGAAGCTTGTACAAAACAGGTAAAGTATTGCAGCTTGACAAAGGACACTAAAAAAGCTACATCTTGGAACTCTGCTAAAATAGACAATTGTACCCCACTTCCAAGCAATGTTTCATCTTTATAGTCCTGCCATCAAATATCTGTGTGCTAAGTATACCATTTTTGCTTTACATAGGGGAGAAAAGACTCGGAGGACACCCCTCATCCGAGGAGACCAGAGCCCCCCCCCTCTGGAAGAAGGGGAAATACCCCCAACACAAGCTGAGCAGGAGGAAGAAGATGTGGTGGAATTAGTCACCACAACAGGTGAGTGTCTGCGACCACAGGCTCAGATAAGAGATGGATGGCGGCATTTTTTTTAGACCTAATTATTTTGGGGTTCCTCTCTTTTTAGGTGATCGTGAGGTTGTGGATCTAGATCCTTTCACATCCGAAAGTGCCCAGATCCTGATCGGGGAGATCATGGGGTGTAATTTACAATTGGAAATCATCAAGCAAAACATTAATGATGTTATTCCAAAAAATAAAAAAATCATTGATGTTTTGGGGCGAGTTTAAAGCCCCTCAAAATCACTTTCTTCTTTTGTGTGCTACAATGTGCAAAATTTTTTTTTTATTTTTCCCAAAGCCAAATTTGGAGGATGCACACAGTGTGCCAACATGTGCTATCTGCCATCACAGGAGATCAATGGACGCGTTTTGGGGGTGCAACCCCTTCCTCAATTATAAAGTAGCTGAGAGGAAGGGCTTGCTCCCCCAAAACACATCCTTTGATCCCCCGTGATGGCAGCTAGCACATGTTGACATTGGCAAAATTGTGTGCATCTTCCAAATTTGGCTTTTCAAGGGGTGATTTCCCCCCATCTGAACGCAATATCAAACACAGTTCCTAAATACTCATGTTTGATATTGCCTTCAAGTTCTACCAAATGTGAACTTTGTAAGTTCAAGATTTGTGTCTTTCTTGTTGGTTTTACACATACCTGTTTTATGTAAAATGGACATTTTGAGTTTTGATAATGCCACCACAAAAATTGGTATACCAAAAACATGTTGGTTTTTTTTCTAAACCTTTGGCAAATGCACATGTGATTGTGCAGGTATTAAAAAGATTGTTAATCAAGAATGTGTGGATTATTGTCTCAACGCTACAACACTTTTGGGGTGATGTAATTGCTGTTTTCATTGCAAATGGGGGTTATTTACTAATGGAAAATCCTCTTGGCACTACAAGTGCAATTTCAGTGCATTTGCAAGTGCACTTGTAGTGAAATGTGTTTTTGCATTTAGGAAATAACAGCCAACAGTGCTTTGTATAAGGTTACACAATCACGACATTTTCTGCACTCAAAACATTTCTGTCAGGGTCAGCTAAAACAAACACAAGCAGTAAATGTCCACCAAGAATTTCTTTTTTTTTATTATAAAAAGGCTTCACAGATTGTCTGGCATATTGATAGCCCCCCTACCCGCAAAGAACTCCAGGTAGCGTAACCGGACATCACGGGCACTCAGGGAGGGCAAGCCAGGACGGCCACTTTCAAGCGCCGTCAGTGTGGTTTGATGTAGGATTCCAGCCTCAGGCCCAACTGAGCCAGCATAGTTGGCCGAATGTTTCCTTAAAAAGTTATGGAGAACACAGCACGCCAGTATAATATGGTTCAGTTTATACTCCGCCATATGGATGAGTGTCAGAAATAGTCAGAACCGGCTGGCCAGGATTCCAAATGTGTTCTCCACCACTCTTCAGGCTCTGGCCAGCCGGTAATTAAAAACCCTCTGTTCCGGGATGAGGGTCCTCATTGGGAATGGCCGCATCAGGTGGTCCCACAGCGCAAATGCTTCATTAGCAATGAACACGAATAGGAGTCCTTCCACATTGTCCTCTGGAGCTGGCAAGTCCAAGCTGCCATTCTGGAGACGCCTATAAAACTCCGTCTGGGCGATGACTCCACCATCGGACATCTGCCATTCTTCCCCATGTCCACATACAAGAAGTCGTAATTAGCCGACACCACCGCCAACATCACTATACTATTAAACCCCTTGTAATTATAATAGTACGACCCTGAGTTGGGTGGTGGGACAATGTGGAAGTGTTTCCCATCAATTGCCCCTCCGCAGTTAGGAAAGTCCCACCGCTGGGCAAAGTGGGAGGCCACAGTCTGCCATTCCTGTGGCGTGGAAGGAAACTGTTGAGGAAAAAAAAATAAACATTACTATTTTTACTCAGAAACATGGCAAGCAGATTATACACAAACATTATGGGGCAACCTCCAGATAGCATTTACTAAGGGGAATTTATCAAGGCCAAAGTATAAGGTACACCTATCATACCCCCCCCCCCCCTCTCATGGGCCATTTCTAACATTATGGGGTGTGTGGAAATCTTGGACAGGTAACCCTCTTCACTTCATTGAGAGATGAATGCCTAAATAATGGGTATTACTTTGAACAGACCCTCCTTAGTTACACTATTGGCAGCCCACTGGACAGGTAAGAAGTGTCATAATACAAAGATATAAATACACATTGTACACATTTGAGCACATTTGGACATTCTGCTATTACCTATCAAGATAATAATAGGATACAAAAACTTTAAACAGTACCATTGGAAAGTATACAGGCAGGCCCTTGCACTACATGCTTTGTGGAATTCATCCATACATCTGAGCACTAAAGAGGTGGGTATAGTGTGTATGGGTTTGGCAAAGTCAGCAGATGATTGAGGATAGATAGAGAATTGGGATCAGCTGACTTAGCAGTTGGGGGAGGGAGGGTTACTAAAAATTTTTGGGGGACACCACAAAAAAAAAACCTCTGGCACTCTGCCTGATTTTAAATCAAAAATAAAATTTCCAAACATTTTAGGGGGTGTTTGGGGTAAAGCACTACTATGGAGCTGATAAAATACATTGTTAAGTGACTACATGAGGTGAATATAGGCCAGGAGACACCATCCTGGGGAGGTTATTGAAGGGTAAATATGTATGAAGGACCTAAAATAATAATTACCTAAAAATCCAGCATGCATGAGGACAAAGGGGACATTCACAGCATATTACAATCATGGTAATTAGGGAATGAGGAAAGAAATACAATATATTAGCAAACATTCAATACAATAAAATGTGATATTAAAGGATAAAAATTTTACCTTCATATACTCCTTCTGCAGGACCTGGATGATGGCAGAACAGGTCTCTGGGATAATGATCCCCAGAGCCTGGGGGGAGATGCCTGTCGAGAACTTCAAGTCCTGCAGACTTCTCCCTGTGGCCAAATACCGCAGGGTAGCGACCAGCCTCTGCTCCGCAGTGATGGCTTGCCTCATGCAGGTATCCTGCCTGCTGATATAGGGGGTCAGCGAAGCCAACAAACGGTGAAACACGGGGTCCGTCATCCTGAGAAAGTTCCTGAAATCATCAGGATTATTCTCACGGATCTCACGGAGCAAAGGCATATGACAGAACTGGTCACGTTGAAGCAACCAATTTTTGGTCCATGAAATCCTCCACACCCTGTTCATGGACTGGACTTGTGTCAAGGTCAGGACCCCAACACCAAGCCCCCGCACAGCACGAACTCGACGAGGAGTACGCATACGAAACATGGCTAGAAAACGGTCGGCTGCTCAGAACGAAGTAACAGAACGCACTGAAGAACAGCAAGGCCTGTGAAGAGCGACCTGAAAAACAGCAACGAGCGGACAAGATCGCACAGAAAACTCCAATACGAACTGACTGCACGCACTGAAAAGCAGATACAAACCAGATACAAACCCACAAGCACAAACTGAATGGCAGAAAACGATCTGAAAGCCACGAGTCTGAAAAAGCGCGAATCGTCTCTCACCAAACTTTTACTAACACGAGATTAGCAAAAGGAGCCCAAAGGGTGCCGCGCTTGGTTCTGAACCGGCCTTTTCTAGTCTCATCGTATGTGGTGTACGTGACCGTGTGGTTGGCGATCGGAAATTCCGACAACTTTGTGCGACCGTGTGTAGACAAAATAAGTTTGAGCCAACATCCGTCTGAAAAAATCCTAGGACTTTGTTGTCGGAATGTCTGAACAAAGTCCGACCGTGTGTATGCCCTATTAGACTCTAATCACAGTGTTGCTGGGACCTGTAGTCCCATAGAGGAGATCTTATCTAAAGGACTGAGTTTAAACAGGCCTCAAGCCTGCACATTGATTACTGACACTGTGCGGTTCAGAACCAATTACACCAAAGGCAGTTGTAAGTGTGCTGCATGGCAAGTACAGTTCTAACACTCAGCCTACAATAATCCTTGTTATTCAACTGTGTGGATTACAATTACTACAACACAAATAGCTAGCAGAAGACAGAAGACTAAAGGCTACATCTCTTATTGCAAGGCCTTGCATTCTATGAGTATTAAGAGGGACTGGATCATAAAGTAGGGGAAGCTCCCTAGTAATTGTATTCCACTGTACTGATAATTTTTCATTTTTGTGGTTACCTAGGCATTCTGGAAGTGGGAAGGTGCCCAGAGTTGAGGTGTTCACACTGAGAACTGGTCCTTGGGCTTGGAGATATGCATGCAAGGGTCACTCAAGAAAGATATATATTGTTAACAAATTATGGATACTTATCACACTGTCACATTACGTTAGTGTGGCAGTGTAGTTATTGTAATTATCTTTTCTACCAGTTTCAGTAAAGTCATATTCTGGTTAATTACAATTGGTGTGAAGTGTTGTCCATTACCCTACAGGTGGAGCAACGGATACCCAGGTAAAGGTCCGGCATTGGTAAATTGGTATTGTGGGATTGTCTTTTGTTGTTTCACTTCACATTAAAACTACACCACAGCTGTGTCAAGCGGGTAGAGCCAATTTATTAGGGGTGGAAAAGCAGAGTACAGGCCCAATCAAATATCAGCAGCTCCTTTGGGGGTAAGTGCTACACCTGTTTCAGACTCCATTTGTATTTTTGCATTGCTTCTTCTCCTTTTTGCATAGGGGTAGTAGCCACCCATTAGGCAAGGTGAACCAGGGGGTTGTGGATTAGTACCAGCATACAGTAAAACCCATCTCCAGCATCAAAAGATTTGGTGAATGTCAGCTTGTGCTTAGACTGTGAACGGGGGAATCTCATGCTACCTACATGTTGGCTCACTTCAACTTGTTGGAGACACCGTCATGGCCTAAACCAAAATGCAGTGTATGACTCCAACCAATAGCAAATTAATTTAGTGTCAACATGAGCATTCCACCTGCTTGGACTGACTACAAGTTGCAGTTACCTTGGCACCCTCCACCTGTCCTCCAGATCAAGTAGCTGCCACTCTGCCACTTGCCGCTAGAACCTTCTCTCTTCTTCTACAGTACCTCAACCACCAAGTCTGGTAATCCTAAGGCATGTTGTGGCTTTATTAACCACTGCTCCATTCATTGCAAACTTTCAGGTTAACGGTTCTCTACCGACTGCTATAAGCAGGTGTATATTATTTAGCCACGGGTGAAAATGAGGCTTGAATCGTGCAGGTGCAGCTTGGCGGAGGGCCCGAAGGCCACGCAGGTGCCTGACAGCCAGTCTCTATGGCACAGGCACGAGCGGAACATGGCGGTCACATCACCAGGGTGGGGAATTTTAAAATGCTGTCAGCCCCTGTCATTTCTTGTGGCCAGTAGGAGGCAGCTTCCCCAAGCCCTGGGCGTCTGGCTTAGGTAAACACCAGCCAGGGACTGTGGTTCATGGGGAATGGTGGCTCTTAAAGGGGAAGTACCATTCTTTTGTGTTACCTTGTTCCCTTTTGTCCCTTGTTCTAGGACTGTTTGGTGTTCCCTGCAGGCTGTACGGTCTTTTGTCTGGTCTTCCTCTAGGGTGCCATGAACAGGTCACCGCCTCCTTGTGGTCAGCCTTCACACACAAGGTACGTGAGGGGGAGGGGCCAGGAAATGCTAGTGGATGGACATGCGTCCTAACGACATGCCTCTAAACAAATGAAATGAATGTGCGACTTTAAATGAGGCAATTGACTTGTGGAGCTAGAGTGGTTGGTAAACATTATTTATTCGTGACAATAGTATAAAACAAGTATAAAAGTACAAGAAAAACAGAAATGGAAGGCGCGCACACCTAGTGCATTACCAAAGATAATTTAATAATAAGAAATTTTTATATAAAAGTGGGTACTCACAAAATGCAACTGACAAAAGGCTATAAACACAGTGCATGGACATGCACAGAACACAGGGTACAGCTAACGCGTTTCATATATATATATATATATATATATATATATATATATATATATATATATATACATGCACACACGGCATGAACATATTGGATACATCAATACATATTTGTCAGCTTGGCAGCACATGAGAAGTAACTAATGTTGATAAAATGGTATGGACACATGTCATAGAAACGGCATTTGTAATAAGATGAATAATATCAATCTTGAGCATGATTAATTGTGAATATAGTACAAGATATTTCCTATTAACAGGCATTGGTACATCATATGCAACAGAGCTGCTGTAAAAACAGAGGAAGATACGCATACACATTAATAATTACATTTAATAATTTTGAATGTATAAAAAGTATATACGGCCAGTAAATAGGTAATGAGCCAGACTTGAATGAGCACCCCATGGAAACTAGACGGGTTTCATGGCTATATGCCATTCATCAGGAGTTGGGTACAGAGATAAACTGTATATACAAATGGATATGTAGTATTAGTTAGTATATTCTACCCCTAAGGGGAGAAAAGACATCATGGGGAGAAAGGGGTCTATACTTACAGGTCGGCTATCATTCATCTTATTGCCAAATGCCATTTCTATGACATGTGTACATATATGTATTTATACCATATTATCAACATTAGTTACTTCTCATGTGCTGCCAAGCTGACATATACAGTGGTGAGAACAAGTACCGTATTTATCGGCGTATAACACACACTTTTTTCCCCTTAAAATCAGGGGAAAACACTGTATATATATATATATATATATATATATATATATATATATATATATATATATATGAAATTACTTTTTTACTTGTTTCATACTATTGTCACAAATAAATAATGTTTACCAATCACTCTACTGCCCCGTACACATGGTCGGACTTTGTTCGGACATTCTGACAACAAAATCCTAGGATTTTTTCCGACGGATGTTGGCTCAAACTTGTCTTGCATACACACGGTCACACAAAGTTGTCGGAAAATCCGATCGTTCTGAACGCGGTGACGTAAAACACGTACGTCGGGACTATAAATGGGGCAGTGGCCAATAGCTTTCATCTCTTTATTTATTCTGGGCATGCGTGGCACTTTGTCCGTCTGATTTGTGTACACACGATCGGAATTTCCAACAACGGATTTTGTTGGCAGAAAATTTTATCTCCTGCTCTCCAACTTTGTGTTTCGGAAAATCCAATGGAAAATGTGTGATGGAGCCCACACACAGTCGGAATTTCCGACAACAAGGTCCTATCACACATTTTCCGTCGGAAAATCCGACTGTGTGTACGGGGCATAACTCCACAAGTCAATTGTCTCATTCAAAGTCCCACAATCATTTCTTGTTTACCTGAATCAGGGATGGAGGTACATTCATGTGCCTCATTTGAAGTCCCAAAACTCCCCCCTTTCATATAACAACATGCCTCGTTTTCCTTTTCCCTACTCTTTTCTTTTCAGCCCTTCCAGGTCAGATCGCCAGTTTGTGGCATGGGACGACAGAGGCCTTGCCAGGCCATAATGTCAGCGTTCTTCATTCAGGTCCAGACGTGATTCCCCATCTAGGACCCATCATCAGAGGAGATGTTCCTATTCCTCTTTCAGACACCGCACCCACCACCATGACAGTCGCTCTGACCGCAGAGCCTGCTGAGGATGTGGGGACAAGAATCCCAGAGGGCAAGTCTTTATGTGAATCATGCTATGCCCGGGCGGTCAGGGAAAAAGGGGCTGAGAACCAACAATGGAGTCTCTAGTGAAGCATGTGGTGCAGCAGTCCCTGAAAGTAGTGGGGTACAACCAGCACGCGGAGCCAGTCCACCACTACATAAGGCTCCCTGGCTGATGAGGCCCAAGAGGATCCAAGTCTATCCACGCCTTATTATGCATCTCCCGGGTCTTCAGACAGTAAAGTGGAGGGAGATGAGTTTCTTGGAGGCTTCAACTTTGCCCTGGTCTCACCTCTAATTAAGGCGCCTGAAATGGGAAGCCTTTTCAACTTCCCTGGGTAAGCTAAGAAAATTCTTTGGGTGTTTTGGGAAGGAGCGCTTTAATTTTCTACTCCTATCAGAGTTGAAAAACATCATTGTGGAGGAGTGGGGCAAAATATACAGGAAAATTTCTCTGTCAAGCAAATTCTTCAAGACCCCTTTAAGGCTGAGGATCCAAAGAACTTGGAAAGAGTGGACGCGGTGCTAATGTGCCTGACTAAACATGTTAAACACATTACTCTTCCCCTTGAGGACACTGTGTTTTTCAAAGATGGGCTAGAGAGGAGAATTGTCCAAGACCTCAAGAGGATCTATGAGTTAGTTGTTATGGCCTGTAAGCCTGCCTTGGCCCTCGCCACCATGTCTAAAGGCAATGGAAGCCTGGACAGATGTGGATTCAGTGCTCTCCCAAGAACTGGCCAGGGGCTCGGCTGTCCAAGAATTGATGCTGGCAACCGCCTTCCGGGGGGGGGGGGGTTTCTATCGACTATGCTATCCTCGGTCACGGCTGAGCGGGCCTTATGGTTGCGCCCTTGGCTCACTGACCAAACAGACCTGATGTAGGATCCACTTTGAGGGGCCCTCCTTATCTGGTAATAGGCTATATAGCTCCATAGCCGGACCATGGGTGGGGAGCATGGTCTCTTGCCACAGAATAGGCATCTGTTCAGCCAGAAGAGGCCCCAGCGGAAAAGACGCAGCACAGAGCATTCAAGGGGAGCATGCTCCTACAGGCCAGGCCGAGACTTTAGAAGAAATTGGAGGAAGGGACACCCTTCCAAAAATCCGCTAAGAGCCAGGCAGCCAGTGGAGGTAAACGTTCAAAACCATTTAGGGATTGGGCCCATCCGAACGAGGCGGATGGGGGGCATATTTTCTTCTCTTCCGGCATGTCTGGGTGGCCTCAATCTCAGACTACTAGGATCAAGATGGTCTCCTCAGGCCACACATGGTCCTTCACCAACACTTCTCCCCTGAGGTTTATCCCTACCCTGCTACCACGCTGATGGTGCAGAGAGTAGTGGTACCTGTCCTAAAAGGCGACAAATTACAGGAGTGTACTGCCGTCCCTTCCTGGTGTTAAAGAAAAGGGCTCATGGCGTCCCATGATAGACGTAACCTACTTGAACAAGTTTTTAAAGTATGCGAGATTCAAATGGAGACCCTGTCTACCATCCAACAAGCCATGCAGCCAGGTGACTGGCTAGTCTCAATTGACTTAAGAGAGGCCTATTTCCACATGCCTGTGGCAAAAGAGCTTCGCAAATACCTCTGGTTTACGGTCAGTCAGGATCATCTTCAGTGCACCGGCCTCCCATTCAGGCTGACAACTTCACCTCAGGTCTTTTCGAAAGCTCTTCTGGCTGTGATTGCTCTCATTAGAACATAAGGGATATGGCTATACCATTATCTCAATGACGTTCTGTTACTATCCCAAGACAAGGAGCAGCTGCTGTTCCACATAGCTCAAGTCATCACCACACTCCTCGAGTTTGGTTGGTTGCTAAACCTAGAGAAAGGCCATCTAGAACCAGTGCAGCTTCTGGTATACCTAGGGGCCCAGGTCGACACTATCAAAAGCACTATCTCTCTGCCAGAGGAAAAAAGATCCCAGTCATAAGGGAAAAGGGTGTCACAGGTCTCTTAGGAGGCTACACCCCATTTCAAACAGGGTTTCTCCAGCAATGGGACTCAGTAGACAGCAATCAACTCATCCGCATAATGACAGTTATGAGGAACAGCATCTTCTGGTGACTACAATGCAGGAATCTGCTCACATGCCACTCCATCGCCCCGTCTCATGGATCATGGTCACGACTGATGCCAGCAATGCTGACTGGGGAGTCCACTGCAGGCCGGAGCTCACAAGCAATTGGCATGCCTGTCTCCTAAACCAAGGCTTGAATGTCCTGGAAATGCGGGCAGCCTGCGGCGCCCTTCAAGCCTTCACTTATCTCCTGAAAGTGCAATCAGTTTAATTGAGAATGGTTAACACCACGGCGGTCTCCTACATGAAGAGACAAGGGGGTACTCGGAGCTCAACCCTTCTTTGAGAAGTCGAGCCTATCATGTCATGGGCCCAGAAAATTTTGACCAATATCTTGGCAGTCTTCACTCCTGGAGCCCAGAAAGTCCAGGCTAGACAACAACAAATGGTCATCACACGGAGATGTTCAAGTTAATCTGGTCTCTGGGCATCAATCCCGAAGTAGACCTGTTTTGCATCTCCCTGCAATTTTAAGATCAAGAAGTATTCCACTCCGAAGGCCTGGATGGACCGGCCCCAGGTGTATGCCCTGACTGATCGGTGGAACTTCAACAGGGCATATGCCTTTCCACCGTTCCCGGTCCTTCTCAGTTTTCTGCAGAGACTTCCAACGGTGGTAGTAGCCCCATACTAGCTGAACAAGCCATGGCTTCCCCTCCCGATCCTGCTCAGCTTTCTGGACCTGTTACCCCTTCCCCTCAGTCCGGATCCCAGGGGGCAGTCCGGCATCCCTACCCAACTAATGGTCTTGAGAGGGAGGCCGGAAGCCCTTGGATGCGCATCAAGCTTCATTTCCACCTTCATGAGTTCTAGAAGAGCAAGCACGTACAAAGTCTACAAAAGAATATGAGCCAAGTTAGTGCAATTTTAATTTTTTCCTCTGCGGGAAGATCATTAAAAGATCGTGGAATTGAGGACATCCTGGCATTTTTACAGTTAGGTCTAGATGTGCCTCCTTCCATCAGCTCCCTCAGGGTTCAAGTCTCAGCCCTGTCAACCTTCTCTGGATTTACATTCCCCCTGATGATGACACGTATGCCCTGTGTCAAAGACGCGTAGGGGAGGGGCCAGGATGGAGTGTTAGGCAGCAGCAGCTGTCGGTGCTGGGACGGTCTCCATAACCTCACTGTTACATCCATTACCTCACAGTTACATCCAGATTATATGCCTCTTCAGAGTGGTGCACTGATGCACCCTCAAAATGTGAGTACCCCTTTGGGGGAGAGTTTTTTATCTGACCTTGGAATAAATATTTTAAACGTTATCACACTATAGGGTTCCTTTCCTTTTTTGCTTATGGTTTGAGCCTATGCTGGAGTCGGTTTTCCTGTAATCCACATAGAGCCCTGAGTGGCTCAAAAGCGTTTCCTGACTCTGTCTAACGACTCACATTCTCTAAGGTGAGTGCTTTACCTTGGGGGGGGGGGGGGGGGGGTCACCTTTTGTTTCACCATCGCATGATCTGTGGCACATGGAATTCTAGCACGTTTGAATACATCACTACTGAAGATCATCTGTCATCACTTTTGTGAAGGACTTTTGTGTTCAATATATATCTAGTTCATGATGGACTATTAAGTATATGTATTGCATGCCACTGCACTTTTTGGTTGGCACATGTCAATTTTCAGCATTTGTTTGCATGTATGAATTATTTTTGAAGCAATAATATTTATTATTATTACTATTACTTTGTATGTCAATTGCACTTTTTAGCACTTGTTCTGCACTCATTTATTTTGGAGCAAATTTATTTATTAATATTACCATTATTATTTCATATGCCCATTGCACTGTTTATTTGTGCATATTATGTTTGTTTACTTTATGGGACATAGTACATAGTGTGGTAGATATCTTTGCACTTTGTTGTATATGTGCTGTATCTCTTTGTGCTGTGATAGGGGCACGTTCAGCACACTCATATTTTTATTTATTTGATATTTTGCACGCAGTACAAGGCGTGATTCATGCATTCGGCTGTGTAGTGCTTATTTTTAGCACTAGGTTCATTGTGGCTCATAGGATTTCTTCTTTTTTTGCATCCTCTGATCCAGGAGAAAGAGTCGCCTTCCTCGTGGCCATCACATCGGCCAGGAGGGTCTTAGAGATCGGGACTTTCAGCCATAAAGAACTATTCTTGACTTTCTAAAGAACTATTCTTGACTATTCATTCCTAGGCTTGGTTCAAATACTAAAGTCACGTCAGTTTTCCATGAGAATCAAGAGATTGTCCTGCCTACATTCAGGGCTCTAAGTGCAGTGAACTGGTTGCAGGCGAAATACTGAAGGAATACCTGCAAGCTACTTCCACCTTTAGACACAGATGATCTGTTTAAACTACACTCCGGTAATAACAAGGGGAAATGTGCATTGACCAAAACAATTGCGGCCTGGGTCGTCCAAACCATCCAGCAGCCTTTAAGGCTAAGGGCTTGGCTCCTCTGGAGACGGCGACATCACATTCGACCAGGGGGATGACAACATCCTGGGCAGCAGCCCGACACGTTGATCCAGAGGTCATCTGCAGGGGGCTCATGGACCTCCATTAATACTTTCATGTCACATTAATGCATAGAACCTGCATCCTGGCCTTCTATACATTTTTGGCCTAAGAATCCTGTCAGTTTATGGGACAGATTAAAAACTCTGTTTCTTGAGCAGCATACCCACCCGTGTGGTCTTGCTGTCTTGCTAGTTATTTCTCACACAATTTTCTAGCAAATACTTACCGTAATTTTCCTCTCCTGATGGACTCCACGTCAGGTGGAGTTCCCACCCACCGATCAAAAGTTGGCTGGTTACGGAACGCAGTGTCTGGCTGTGAGCTCAAATTTATGGGAATGGGGTCCTATAGCATTGGAGAAGAGGCCGGGTTAACCCACACATAGTCTGCCATGGAGTCAATCAAGAGTCCATCAGGAAAGAAAAATTGCGGTAAGCAATTGATAGAAAATTTTCCGTTATTGGGGTAAAGGATTGTAATTGTCATTCAAAGTGTGACAGCGCTGAAAGCTGAAAATTGGCCTGGGCAGGAAGGGGGTGAAAGTGCGGTATTGAAGCAGTTAAATGATATATTTATACCAGCGAATAAAGGAAGTCAGTAGCGGTTTTTACATTTGATGGCACAATGGCTCCATTTGATGAGCACAGCGGCTGCATTTGATGGCACAGTGGCTGCAATTGATGGCACTGTGGCTGCAATTGATGGCACAGTGGCTGCATTTGATGGTCAAAGTGGCTGAATTTGATAGGCACAGCGAGGCTGCAATTGATGGGGTTTTTTTTGGGGGGATGGCACAAACAAACTGGAAAATTCTGAAGAAAAAAAAAAAAAAAAAAACCCCATCAATTGCAGCCTCGCTGTGCCTATCAAATTCAGCCACTTTGACCATCAAATGCAGCCACTGTGCCATCAATTGCAGCCACTGTGCCATCAATTGCAGCCACTGTGCCATCAAATGCAGCCGCTGTGCTCATCAAATGGAGCCATTGTGCCATCAAATGCAGCTACTGTGCCCATCAAATGCAGCCACCTTGCTCATCAAATGCAGCCACTGTGCCCATAATATGCAGCCACTGTGCCCATCAAATACAGCCACTGTGCCCAACAAATACAGCCACTGTGCCCAACAAATACAGATGCAGCCACTGTGTCCAGCAAATACACCCACTGTGTCATCAATTACAGCCACTGTGCCCATCATAAGCAGCCCCTGTGCCCAGCAAATACAGCCACTGTGCCCAGCAAATACAGCCTTTGTGCCCATCATATGCAGCCATTGTGCCCAGCAAGTGCAATTGCTGTGCCCAGCAATTACAGCCACTGTGCCCAGCAAATACAACCACTGTGCCATCAATTACAGCCACTGTGCCCATAATATGCAGCCACTGTGCCCAGCAAATACAGCCACTGTACTATAAATTATAGCCACTGTGCCCATCATATGCAGCCACTGTGCCATCAATTACAGCCACTGTGCCCATCATATGCAGCCACTGTGCCAATCATATGCAGCCACTGTGCCCAGCAAATACAGCCACTGTGCCCAGCAAATACAGCCACTGTGCCATCAATTACAGATTACAATTAATAGTATTTCATGTGTCCGGTGTCCTGAAAAGGGCCGGGCACATGAATAGGGAGGGCGGCGGAGGTATTAGGGGGGGTGGCACCCGTGCGCCCACAATGCACGGGCCGCCACAGAAGGAAGTTCATTGTCAGAGGTAAATTGTATTGACCCTTTCCTGACCAGAGAATTTTGAAGCCTAGATATTCAGATTGAGTTTAGCAGCATTGGTATAAAAATGAGCAAAGGGATGAAACCCTAAAATGGAAGCAATGTGTGGTTAGCAGAGATGCCCATTAAATAAAAAGGTTTTAAAAAGAATAGAAGTTGATCATTGTAGCACCCCTGTCGGTGTTGATTTGTTATTCCCATCCCTGTAAACTGATACAGCTGGAAGAGAGCTTGTTCTTTAGAAAAACAACAGACTTGCTGGCTGGATCACCAGATGAAAGATGATGAAGATGAAGAAAGAAAGTCTAAAAAAGAAAATGAATGCAGCCATCACATCTATGAATTTGTAAGCTGCAATATAATAAAGGTTTGCTTTTATGTTTTAAAACTGTGTGAAGAACATGATATATGTAAAATTGATCGGTTCCATACTTGCTGATATTACCAGTCAGTATGAGAGCTCTGGCTTGTCCGCATTATCAGTCCTTCTTTAGCTCTAATCTGGAAGTAAGAGACCCGGCTGTGGAACAGAGCAAGGCCCAAGGATTGTTTGGGTCTTGGAATATTCTTCATACTGAAGTGTTTACATACAACACTGAGAGGTACGATGTGGGGGAGGGGAGGGGGGACCAGGCCCTGTGCAGATAAGGAGAAAGCAAATGTATCCGGTCCCCACCACAGGAAATAATAATGACAATGGAAGAGAACAATGACTATGAACGAGGATATGGCTGTATGTCACATGGATATGTTTTTATTGAAGGCTATTAGGAAAAGGTACCAATACACACTGATTTCCAATACAGATATTAGCACCCCCCTCTAATTAACCACTTCCATACTGGGCCTATTCTGGCATTCCTCTTCTAGATGTAAAAATCATAATTTTTTTGGAATGTAAACATCCTTTGTAATAGGAATCGTTTGTGACAGGTCATCTTTATGGAGAGATGCGGGGTCAACAAGACCCCACATCTCTCCTCCAGGCTGGAAAGCATGAGATTGGGAAAAAAATCCATGATCTCATGCTTACCAGCCGTGATCGCGGCTTTGTTTACATCCGTGGCCCAGACGTGATGTCATAATGTCGCGCTCGGGCCTCCGACGGTCATAAAGATGACTGGTGATTATATGGTCACCAGACATCTCTATGGTCATCATCCGGCAGCGGGATGGCACGGGAGAGCCCGTAGAATCACCGGATGTCGCCTGTAAGAACAATCAAGCAGTGGAAGTGCCGCTATGATTCTTCTTATGGTGCACAGAATTGCCGGCTGGGAATTGCTGGGAATATCTGAATGGTGCCTGTAGCTGCAGGCATCATTCAGATATTCCCAGTGAAAGTCAAAGACGTCATATGACGTCTTTGTGCGGGAAGTGGTTAAATACCCAAATGTCCATTTTATTTATCTGATGCCGCAGTCACATGACCATCCTTCTCTCTCCTTCTGTTTACTTCCTGGGGTCCTTCTTCAGGTGCCCACATCACTGCCTCCATGGTGTCCACACCTCCTGTTGGTGGGGCGACACTTCCATTGGTCAAATTCTCTCTCCAGAGGCAGGAGAACTCACGGGGGAGGTGAGGAGAGCGGTGCTTAAGAAGATAATGAGCGGGGACAAATGTCTGGAGCACAGGGTGGGAAATGCGCTTGACTCATAGAGGAAGCTGTGACTTTGATCCGTTACTCTGTAGGACGGCTTAGGAAGAGATGTTCAGAATCCAGCCTGAGGAGTAAAGTAACTGAGGCCCAATGCACTATTTACACTTCATTTCTGCCCCAAGTTGGGCTTTAGTTAACCACTTCAATACCAGACACTTTTACCCCCTTCCTGCCCAGGCCAATTTTCAGCTTTCAATGCTGTCACACTGTTTCTGTTTATAAAATTTTGAAAATAAATAATCTTCATAAATTTAGGTCAAAATGTATTCTGCTGCATTTTTTTGGTGAAAATAACCCAAATTAGTGTATATTATTTAATCTGTAGGAAAGTTTTACAGTCTACAAACTATGGTACATATCAGAAAATTGATCAATCCTGTTGTACTGACGGCCTTTCTCATTTCTTGAGGCTGGAAAATGACCCCTTTTTGGAAAGTCGACAGTCCAAGGTATTTAGTAAGAGGCATAGCAAGTTGTCATTTTTTTGTCACAATTATTTGGAAAATGAAATAAAAAAAAAAATAATTGTTTTTTTTACATAGTGTCACCAGTGCAGTACAGCGTCATTATATAACTGGTGTGGCAGTGATCAGTGACAATATTAAAAAAAAAAAAAAAGAAAAAAAGAATAATAATAGTTTTTTTTATTTTTTATTACATATTTTTTTCCACAATTTTTTTTTCTAACATACTGTGACCAGAGCAATAAAGTGATAACCATAGTAACACTGCTACGCTGAGAAAGTTATCATTTTTTTCTTTTTATTACAAATTATTATTGCATATATCAATGAATTTCATTCTGATAAGCAACCATCTTTAATGAATGAAACTAGTTAATTCGGTGTCTTTTGTTGTGATTATCTGTGGTTGGTCAAAGCTAATCACATGGTACAGGTGGGTTGTGATTGGCCTGTCTGTACCATGTGTTCACTGTGACCAATCACAGTTAGCAACACAATTGTATACAATGGATGGCATGAAAGGAAGCCATCCATTGTTTACAATTGTCATGTGATCTGCTGTGATTGGTCACAGTGCTCACATGACACTGGCAGAGGGCCAGTGCAGTGATCAATCACTGGACACAATCGGTGACAGAGCGGGCCGCTGCAAGACGCATTCTCAGGAAGACATCATATGAAATTCTCCCAGAACTACAGTGCTCTCACCCCACCGTCATTTTCCTATAGGCCGGGCGGAATGGTGTTAAAGGCATAATTCACTTTTACCAAAAAACTGCCTTTGCAGATGAAGGGGCCCCTGTAGATAAAAACCAATAGTGCAGCTCTGGCCAAAGTTTAATATTGCCATTGCTAGGTGTAGTCAATTTACGTACCTGCTGAAGCCTGACTGAACAACTTCCAAGAGATGGCAACATCCTGTCCTGTCTTGTTGCTAGGATGTTGCTAAGAGAATCCATACCCTTGCTGTTCACCTCCATCATCACAGGATTGAGCTCTTTCTATCATTCAAAACCCCTTCATATGTGCTTTGTCTTCCCTGATGCAATAACTCTGAGCTCAGCATTTGGGAGCTCGTTCCTGTGATGGTAGAAGTGAATAATAACAGCTGGGGGGGTATCTCCTTTTTTCGTAGGTTGAATGTGAAGGACATAGGCCTTGTTTTCACCTTTCTATAAGGATGTAAGTCAGATCCCCATAGCATTGCTCTAATAGGTTGATTGAGATACCTTAAAAATGCACCACTAATAAACCATTGAATTTTATTTTATTAATCACTCCCTTATCACCCCCATGTTTTGCTGGGCTGTAATAAAAATGTTAAATGCTATTTAGCACATCTTTATTATCCCCATAATTTGCCAAAGAGCATTATGCAATGACGCAAGCAACGTATATTTAATTTAATTTTGTTTTACTAACATGATTACATAAAAAAAAATTTAGATAAACAAAATCATGACTTCATTTTATATGGCCTTTATTCGTTTTCAATTATTGTTATGACTACTACTGAAATACCTTTTGAAATATAGAGGAATTACAAAATAATCCAGTCTGGGCGTTACCTACACTAGATATACCTCAGGGTCACATATAGGTGACTCCTGGAGACAAACAGAAAATGTAACGTTTCTATACGCAGTGCTCAACATTCGTCTAAATCTTCCATTGAAGCAAACTGGCTCCACTTTACATTCTGGAGAAAATAGAGTTTTTGTGGAGGACCTGTTATGCAACCCTTCTGCCTGCTGCTCAGTTATCTCCATATTACACAGTGGAAAGAGCGCATTGAATCCCACCTAAACCTGTCCTACTGGGTCTCCCTTTATCCTGCTCAATTTTCATGATCACAATGAGGTACTCCGTGCTATCAGAGTTCATGGAGAATTGCGCTAGCAAAATAGCAGATTGCTTATCTTCCCCAACTATTTGGTGGAAACACAAAAGCTCAGGAAATCGTTTGATCAGGTGAAGGCGGCCCTGCAGGCTCACAATATTTGTTACACTGTCCTGTTCCCTGCTTGTCTCTGGGGCCCAGGATGGGGAGAGGGTCCACTTTTTCACCTCCCCCCGTGAGGCCTACTCCTGGGTAGAAACATTACAGCCTCGTCGCTGACCAGAGACTGAAGAGGTACTCTGCTTCAACACTACTGTCTGGCTCTCATTGCCTTATTTTGCTGTTTTGAGGGGACCCCCTCTTTGTTAAGCCTTTTTAATTTTAGGGAGTGATCCCCCTTTAGCACTAATTTTGCGTGCAAGTTAACCTGTTTTGCCAAAAGTTTTGGGACACTCCTCCAAATCATTGGATTAAATTGTTCCAATCACCAATCAGACTACTTCTACAAACATATGTAAAAGGACGGGTCGCTCTCAGGAGCTCAGTGAATTTAAGCGCGGTACTGTGATAGGTTGCCACCTATGCTATAAGTCCATCCATGAAATTTCCTTGCTACTAAATTCCATGGTCAACTGTTAGTGGTAATATAACAAAGTGGATGCAACTGGGAACAATAGCAACTCAGCCATAAAGTGGTAGGCCACGTAAAATAATAAAGCAGGGTCAGCGTATGCGGAATCTCACAGAAGTCACCAACTGTCTGCAAAGTTAATAGCTACAGACCTCCAAACTTTGTATGGTCTTCAGATTAGCAGAACAACAGTGCATAGAGAGCTTCATGGAATGGGTTTCTATGGCCAAACAGCTGCATCCAGGCCTTACATCGCCAACTGCAATGCAAAGCGTTGGATGCAGTGGTGTAAAGCACGTTGGCACTGGACTAGAGCAGTGGAGACGTGTTCTCTGGAGTGATGAATCACGCTTGTCTGTCTCTAAATCCAATGGATGTGTCTGGGTTTGGTGGTTGTCAGGAGAACAGTACTTGCCTGACTGCATTGTGCCAAGTGCAAAGTTAGGTGGAGAGGGGATCATGGTGACTCGAACATTGGCTGTTCGCCAGTTCGCTGAACAGCGAACAATTTGGGGTGTTGGCGGCAAATTCAAGAGCCGCGGAACACCCTTTAAAAGTCTATGGGAGAAATCAAAAGTGCTAATTTTAAAGGCTTATATGCAAGTTATTGTCATAAAAAGTGTTTGGGGACCTGGGTCCTGCCCCAGGGGACATGGATCAATGCAAAAAAAAAAGTTTTAAAAATGGCCGTTTTTTCAGGAGCAGTGATTTTAATATTGCTTAAAGTGAAACAATAAAAGTGTAATATCCCTTTAAATTTCATACCTGGGGGGTGTCTATAGTATGCCTGTAAAGGGGCGCATGTTTCCCGTTTTTAGAACAGTCTGACAGCAAAATGACATTTCAAAGGAAAAAAAGTCATTTAAAACTACTCACGGCTATTAATGAATTGCCGGTCCAACAATACACATAAAAGTTCATTGATAAAAATGGCATGGTAATTCCCCACAGGGAAACCCCCGAACCAAAATTTAAAAAAAAAATGACGTGGGGGTCCCCCTAAATTCCATACCAGGCCCTTCAGGTCTTTTAACTCTTTTAATTACTTTCCAGGTCATTATAAGCTGGAGGCAATTCTTTTTAAATTTGTTGCATTAATTGTCCCACTTTGTAAGGTGGTGCTATTAGGGATTACCTAATGTAAATCTGCCACACATGTCGGTAAAGTTACCGAAAGGAGCGGTAAGGATTTTTGAATCTGGCGTAGGCCATTTTAAATTGCAGGAGGTGGGACTTTTTGTAACCGCGAGCACCCAGCAATTCAAATGAAAGCTGTTACAGTGGGCAATTCATGCTCTGTGATGATCCAGCCAGCTCTCCTCTTTCCTCCCTCTCTCTTCCCCTGGACGATCGCTGGGAGAACAGCTCCCATTCAACCCCGCCTACCGGCAGTGCTCTCGCCCCCTCTCCGAGGCAGCCCACACTCGCTCTCAATCATTTTCCAAATGTGAGCAGGAGAGTGGAAATTTTGAGGGCTGGTAAGATTATTCATTAAGGGGTAATTGTTGTTAAAATTCAAGGACCTTGGTCAATACTAATATAATCCTTTCCACTTATTCCCTTGTTGTTGCCTGTGCTCCACAACATGCTGCAGAACTGTTTAAATTTATTGAACCCTCTCAGAGACTAACCATTCTCCAAGAAATACAGCCCTGAAGAAGGATGAAGCAATTCCTCTGAAACATGTAGGCTGTATTCTTTTATCTTCAAAAAATGGTTATATTAACTGATCAAGTGAGACATCTTTCTGGACACTGGGATTCCTCTTCAATTACTCAAGTGTTCCATGTAGTAATGGCCCCACTGTCGTTATCTGAAAGGTAGCAGCCCTAGACCCCAATGAGTCTATCATCCACCTATAATTGGGGTACAACCAATTGGAAGCAATTCCTTCTATACCACGTGGGTCAAACATGAGGCTCACGGGCCGAATCCGGCCAGCCAGGTCATTTATTTATTTTTTTTACAAATCTTTTATTTAGTCCAAGGGAGAGGACCATGGACCCTTGACATGGAATATACATCATAACAATGTGTACAGAACATTCGAGAATCAGTACAAAAGAGAAAAAAGAAGAAGAATGGTAAGACAGCAATTTGTCCAGCTCTAGTAGAAGTTACAATGTTCAGTATGGTAAACCCATGTGACCTTCCCTTATAATTTTAACTAAATAACAATAAACAATTGCAACTGTGAAATCACAGAGCACAAAAGAAAGAAGAGAGACAGGAAAGAGAAAAAAAAAACAAAAAAAATGAAGAGAGCAGAAAGTAGAGTAGATAGAGGGAGAAGCAACAGTCGGAATGGAAGGGAAAGGGGGACAGAGGGGGTAAAGGGGATGGGGAAGCAAAAACTGGGGGGGGGGGGGTTCAGATCTCCAGAACCTTAGTGTCGTACCACTGCTATTTTAGTCTGTGATCGTGCTTCCAAATAGAGTGTGACTGTATCTGAATAACGTTCTTGTTGGTGCCGTGCTGTTAGGATCAGGTCCTCAAATTTATTGATTTGTTCTACTTTTCTGAGTCACATCCCAATAGTCGGAGATTGTGGGGTTTTCAACTTCAGCAGAATACATGATTTGGCAGCGTCAAGGAGGTGACGAATAATCGATTTTTTGGACTTCACCGGGGCAGCTGAGATGTGGAGGAGGAAGAATGCAGGGTCATCTGGAATTTGCCAATCTGAGAATTTCTGGACAATATTTTTGACCTCTGACCAAAATTGTGCTATGATAGGGCATGTCCAAAAGACGTGTAGTGCACCCGGCTCCTCCTGGCATCTCCAGCATCGATCCGAAGTTGCAGAGAAAATTTTGCTTAACCTCGCTGGTGTTCTATACCACCTGGTTAAAACTTTAAAATTGGTTTCCTGCGTTTTCGTGCAGATGGAGGAATTGTATGTAAAGTGGAGGATGCGTTGTTTCTGTTGTGGACTAAATGTATGGTTCAAGTCTCATTCCCAGTCAGCAAAGCAGCCTAGGGAGTAGGAGTCTGAGGGAGTGATCAGAAGATTTTACATGATCGAGAGCATGTGTGGTAATGCCCCTTCTGTTAAACATATTTCCTCTAAGGTTGTGAGAGGTTCAGGCGGAATGACCCCAACGGATCCATGAGGTTTTGCAACAAGGGCCATTTTTTCTGTGTTAGGAAGTGTGAGGCCTGCATACGACCTGATAATAGTAGGTGTTTAAAGGGTTCATCCTGATAGCCCAGCACAAAGCATGGATTCCCCAATATCGGGAGGAGTGGCGAAGTCCCGGATGAGAGGGACCCTTTTTTGAACAAGAGGGAGCACACCCTTGCAGTCTGGCTGAGTAGTGAGTGTGATTTTACCTTATTAGGTAAGGAATTGTAGCACCATGGAGTTCTTTTCAAAGGTACTGTATAGGGCTCTGATCCTGTTCAAGTTGAGTCCACAACTTGAGGGACCAATGACTACACCAATCAACCAGTCTACTGAGGTGAACCGCCTGGTAATACTTGTGTACGTCTGGTACTGCCAATCCCCGACGTTGCTTTGGCAATGTGAGCTGGGATCTCTTCAATCAGGGGTGTTTGTGGGCCCATATAAATTTAAAAAATGCCTTTTGTGTGTGTTGGAAATAATTAGAGGGGATGTGGATGGGTAAAGCCTGTAGGAGGTATAGAAATTTAGGAAGTATACTCATTTTAAGAACATTGCAGTGGCCAAACCACAAGTGTAAACCGGAATTCCATTTATTTAGAAGCGTCCAGACCCTTGTAAGCAGCGGAGGGAAATTTAGGTCAAACACCTTTGATATGTGGGCTGGAATAATCATGCCTAAGTATGCCAATGCCGTGTTGTTCCATTTCAACTTAATGTTCGAGTGGAGTTGGACCTTAGGTGACTGTGAGAGATTAATGCCCATCGCTTCAGATTTTAAGAAATTTATTTTAAGATTGCAGAGGGCTTTGTATTTATCAAGTTCCGTAAAAAGATTTGGAATGGATATCACAGGGTTCGTAAGGGAGAACAACATGTCGTCGGCATATGCCGATACTTTATGCTGAAAGTTTCCCACCGTATGCCATTAATATCTGGGTTTCTACGTACCGAGCAAAGAAAGGGTTCCAGTGACAGGGCGAAGAGGAGGGGCGAAAGTGGCCACCCCTGACGCAACCCATTGGAGACCTGACGCGTCCCACTGGAGATTTGAAAGAGATCCAATAAGACTCCGTTAGCTCGTACACAAGCTGTAGCTCTTAAGTATATTGATGAGATCCATTGAGACATCTTAGCGCCGAATCTGACATATTGAAGGACTGCATGCATGAAGGACCAGTTCACCCTGTCAAAAGCCTTCTCCGCATCTGTACCCAGGAACACGCATGGAGTGTTCGCTATGTGTAGGAGGTTAAGTACCTTGATGGTGTTGTTCCTTGCTTCTCTTCTGGGTACAAACCCTACTTGATCTACAGTCAGGTCCATAAATATTGGGACATCAACACAATTCTAATCTTTTTGTCTTTATACACCACCACAATGGATTTGAAATGAAACAAACAAGATGTGCTTTAACTGCAGTCTTTCAGCTTTAATTTGATGGTATTTACATCCAAATCAGGTGAATGGTGTAGGAATTACAACAGTTTGTACATGTGCCTCCCACTTTTTAAGGGACCAACAGTAATGAGACAATTGGCTGCTCAGCTTTTCCATGGCCAGGTGTGTGTCATTCCCTCATTTTCCCATTTACAAGGAGCAGATAAAAGGTCCAGAGTTAATTTCAAGTGTGCATTTGGAATCTGTTGCTGTCAACCCTCAATATGAGATCCAAAGAGCTGTCACTATCAGTGAAGCAAGCCATCATTAGGCTGAAAAAATGCTTCAGAACTCATTGGATGGCGCTTCACAGTGCAGATGGGCAATGACCCGAAGCATACTGTGAAAGCAACCAAAGAGTTTTTTAAAGGAAAGAAGTGGAATGTTATGCAATGGCCAAGTCAATCACCTGACCTGAATCCGATTGAGCATGCATTTCACTTGCTGATGACAAAACTAAACGGAAAATGCCCCAAGCACAAGCAGGAACTGAAGACAGTTTCAGTAGAGGCCTGGCAGAGCATCACCAGGGATGAAACCCAGTGTATGGTGATTTCTATGCGTTCCAGACTTCAGGCTGTAATTTACTGCAAAGGATTTGCAACCAAGTATTAAAAAGTGAAAGTTTGATGGATGATTGTTAATCTGTCCCATTACTTTTGGTCCCTTAAAAAGTGGGAGGCACATATACAAACTGTTGTAATTCCTACACCGTTCACCTGATTTGGATGTAAATACCCTCAAATTAAAGCTGAAGGTCTGCAGTTAAAGCACATCTTGTTTGTTTCATTTCATATCCATTGTGGTGGTTTATAGAACCAAAAAGATTAGAATTGTGTCGCTGTCCCAATATTTATGGCCCTGACTGTAAGTGAATTAGCTGAGGTAGATGTTGTTGAATTCTAATCGCAACTATCTTGGTAAACAGCTTAACGTCGATATTAAGAAGCCACCAGGCCATTTAATGTGGCCCTTGCACCTCTCTTGCAGCAACGGCAACCCCCTGGTCTCTGCCCCCACCTTGTTTCAGCAGTCGTCAGCAGAGAGGACAGAACTCCTCCACCAGATCTTGCGCTTCTCTGTGCATTCGCACTACCCCCTCGTCTCCACCTCCCCCAGCATTTAGTGGACTCCGGCAGCTGACTCCAGCGCTCCTCGGGTCCTCCTACAGACCCTGCACTTTCAGCATCCCAGCTCTGCTCCCAGCTCCTTCCTGGCAGCAGCACAAAGTGTGCTTGTTCCCTTCCATCTTTACTTTCTAGAATACTCTACCCCACCCACCCATCCCGCCTTTTAATTTTTTTCTTGCAGTGTCCTTTTCTTTCCCCCTACTCTCCCCTTAGCTTCAATACCCATTTACCCATATGTTCCTATATGATCTCTTTGTTATAACAAAAGTCAGTCATTTTCCCCTATACTGTGGGATGAACCCTCCCGCTGTGGCCTACCTGTACATATTTCACCTACATAATTTCCATGAACACTTTCTTTTAGTCTTCTAAGTTCATCTATCAACGACCACCGTGCAGATTGGGGTCTTCCATATTATGCCAGATCAACGTACCTTGCTATTCAAGAGATCTTTTGTAAACTGTTTTCTCCGTTTTTTGTATCCACTGCTGACCCCCACTGTAACTACTCGTCTATTCTGAGTTGTTTATCCACCTATGTTTTAGGGTTGAACTTGTTGGGTGTCTATTTACTTAGCACAACCACATCTTTCATAGTGTATTTTACCAATCCAAAATATATTTTATTTCTGGGGCACCCCTTTCAGGATGCCGGACGCATGAATTCTAATGCGAAGTGGGTGCTTTTTTGAAGCACTGATTACAGCCAGAGGCTCTAATAGGCTTCAAAATAGGGTGGGCTCAGGCACAGAGAATGCACTCAGAGCCCACCCAGGTGTGTGAGTATAGCGAAAAGTAAAAGTGATCAGCGCAATTTCCCAAACATA
This sequence comes from Aquarana catesbeiana, assembly GCF_042186555.1. Classification (NCBI taxonomy): domain Eukaryota; kingdom Metazoa; phylum Chordata; class Amphibia; order Anura; family Ranidae; genus Aquarana; species Aquarana catesbeiana. The sequence continues at coordinate 169,662,962 of NC_133336.1, read as the reverse complement.
TATATGAATACAAGTGAATATTAAAATGTGAAAAGAAACATCCAATATTAAATACTGACAACATTTTAGATGTCACAGCAAATAAAGTGCAAAGTACAAAGTGGTTGAAATAAAAGTCCAAAAGGTTCATCCAACCATAAGTATATAAATAAACAGTCCTTCGAATTTGACTCCACCAACAATAAGTGATCCTGTGACTTCACACACCTGTTCAGTGCTCACAGAACTCTCACCTCTATAAAGTGATGAATCAGCCTTAACGATAATTCTTGTGATGGCGATCTCCCACTTCCAAGCTCCCAGCTACCGGCTCTTCTCGCTCAGGGTTCCAGATTGCATGTGGGAATGAAATAAATGCCTCCTATAGTGTAATATGTTTAAACAATCAAGGATTTATTTAAAGACAATTGGAAGCTTACATTAAAAAGTGCACTGAATTAAAACAGCGGCGTTATAGAAGCCTCTCACGTCACTTCCGGTCCACTACTCACTTCCGGCCATGCCCTACGAGTTACATCACATCATGTGACTTTATCAGGGAAACCGGATCGGATCTAGAGTGATCATATTTATATTACAACCCAAAACAGAGGTGGTGACACCATAGAGGCACGGATTTCCCAAGAGAGGTTCCCCTACCCCAGCGGTTGATTAGCTAAGCTATATTTTTGAGCTCCCAAGCGGGGGAAATTTCCTGTTCCTCTGACTTCATCATTGTAAGGTACTCTTTTATTCTTCTTGTGTGGTAACCAACAAGCTTTACTAGTGACTGCTCTGAGTATATTACCATCTCTGAAGGAACTCTCTTCTATGCCATGGCTGCGTTAGGATACACCACAGTCTTGAGTGGATGTGCCTTAAAGACTGTAGCACGGCTACTGCTGATATCCATCTACTGTTATTGGACTCTTCCACATCTCCAGACACTTAAACTGTAATTTGGTTTATCCTTCTATATCCCTTCTTGAATCCATATCCATAGCCACACCCCAATAGAGTTGCTAGATGATATAATATTCTTTGGCCACCCTGGGAGGTGTTCTCCCGTCAGCCCAATGTTGGGTTTTGGATGCTGTATATCATCTGGCAAAATAGGGTCCCCACTTGGAGGCCCATCCGTCCTCTCCCCGGATCTGTTCCTGCCTGCTGATTGTCTTTTCAAGGTCAATCAGCAGCCCCTACCCAATCTGTCCCGAGGAAGCAAATCTTTTGTGAAACAACTTGACAAGCACACAAAGAGGAGTTATGGACCTGACTTTTTTATATCTACACTCTTTTTCTTGTATATCGATGGACCTTCCACATTTATATGATTGATTTATGCCTCCATGTTTGTACATTAATTGGGTATCTGTTGAACTACTGCTGAGTAGCGGTTGTTGTAGTGATTTTATTAACGTGCAATTTTGAATAATGAATGTAATAAAGTTTACTTTTGATTTACATGTACTGCCTCATGTTGTACCCATAAAATCTGCTATTTTTTGAGGTCTATTTCACTTTCTCAATCCTTTTTCAATTTCCTGGCCTCAACTGTTTTGTTTTCTTTAAAGCGGAGGTCCACCCACCGCTGCAAAAATTAAAAGCCAGCAGCTGCACATGCTGCAGCTGCTGACTTAATAATCGGACACTTACCTATCCTGGAGTCCAGCGATGTCAGATGGACATGTCGATGTTTCTATCAGCTGTCGGGTGCTGCCGCCTCCATTGCAGGTAAGGGAATCCCGCAGTGTAGCCTTACGGCTTCACGCCAGGAACCCTGCTGTGCATGCACGAGGCGCCGCTCCTCTCTCCTACTAGCCCAGTGGCCGTGGAAGGAGGAAAGAGCCTCGCAGTGACGTCAATACCCGCGGCTGAGGCTCCCAGCAGTGGAGTGTGAAAGACAGGTATCCTGCCCCCCCGCCCCCAAAATGTGCCAAATCTATCACCAGAGGGGGGAAGGAGTACAATGAGTGGGTGGAACTCTGCTTTAAGGACAAGTCCACTGATGTAAAAATTATATCACTGACTTGAGGTAGTCCAAGTAAACGATGGCAAAGAAATGAAAAAGGGCGCCAGGTCAGTATGAGTTAAAAACAACACTTGTTTATTGAATACTCACTTACATATAAAACTCCTGGATGATGTTCATATATCTGGTGTGGTGTGCAAAGGCAGCTTCAGCAATCTGGATAGACTGGTGGATAGTTGTGGGACACAGGCAGGGACCCAATGTGAGATGAAATGTTGACCTCAAACCCTCACTCACGCCACTGAGAGGGTACCAAAGACAAGCAGAGGGGGCAGGCCGCTACCCAGATCCTTGACCAGGAGCTGACAGAGACTGTATGTATCTTCTTTATCCAACCTCCAGTTGATCACTCTCCAATTATATCTAATATATGGACTTTGCACTGCTTGTTTCACTGTGCTAGTGACCGCTGATTATAGGGTCATCCTAACAGAAATTTAAACTCTTTCCCACTTTATTCAAAACCAAAAATATTGCATGGTTAGTGTTTTCCTGTAATCATTTGATTGCTCAGAGCACCCCAATTCTGTTCACAATTTTACTGAATAAACACATCCCCTGTTTACATTTTTAGATAGAGTCCATTATAATATCCATAAAAACATAATTATTGCAGCGCTAATAATGTTCATTTATTACAACCTCTGGCAAAAATTATGGAATCACCAGTCCCTGAGGATGTTCCTTCAGTTGATTATTGTTGTAGAAAAAAAGCAGATCACAGACATGGCCAAAAACTAAAGGCATTTCAAATGGCAACTTTCTGGCTTTAAGAAACAGTAAAAGAAATCAAGAAAAATAATTGTGGTGGCCAGTAACAGTTAGATTTATAGAACAAACACAGGGAATAAATTATGGAATCACTCAATTCTGAGGAAAAAATTATAGAATCACCCTGTAAATTTTCATTACAAACACTAACACCTGCATCAGATTAAATCTGCTTGTTAGTATGTAGGTAAAGAGGGTAAATCATCATGCAGTGTTGCACAAGATGTTGGTTGTTCACAGTCGGCTGTGTCTAAAACATGGACCAAATACAAACAACATGGGAAGGTGGTTAAAGGCAAGCATACTGGTAGACCAAGGAAGACATCAAAGCGTCAAGACAGAAAACTTAAAGCAATATGCCTTGAAAACAGAAAATGTACAACAAAACAAATGAGGAACAAATGGGAGGAAACTGGAGTCAACATCTGTGACTGAACTGTAAGAAACCGCCTAAAGGAAATGGGATTTACATACAGAAAAACTAAAAGAAAGCCATCTTTCGAGATGAATCTTGAAACTGCATTGGGCAAGGTGATGATGCTGGAACTTTTGTTTGGTGCCATTCCAATGAGATTTATGCAGACGACTGTCTGAAGAAAACATGCAAATTTCCACAGTCAATTATGATATGGGGCTGCATGTCAGGTAAAGGCACTGGGGAGATGGCTGTCATTAAATCTTCAATAAATGCACAGGTTTACATTGAAATTTTGGACACTTTTCTTATCCCATCTATTGAAAGGATGTTTGGGGATGATGAAATAATTTATCAAGATGATAATGCATCTTGCCATAGAGCAAAAACTGTGAAAAAATTCCTTGAAGAAAGACACATACGGTCAATGTCATGGCCTGCAAACAGTCCGGATCTCAATCCAATTGAAAATCTGTGGTGGAAGTTAAAGAAAATGGTCCATGAAAAGGCTCCAGCCTACAAAGATGATTTGGTAACAGCAATCAGAGAAGGCTGGAGCCAGATTGATGAAGAGTACTGTTTATCACTCATTAAGTCAATGCCTCAGAAACTGCAAGCAGTTATAAAAGCCAGTGGTGGTGCAACAAAGTACTAGTGATGTGTCGGAGTGTTATTTTGTTTGTTTGTTTGTCATGATTCCATAATTTTTTCCTCAGAGTTGAGTGATTCCATAATTTATTCCCTGTGCTTGTTCTATAAATCTAACTGTTACTGGCAACCACAATTATTTTTCTTGATTTCTTTTAGTGTTTCTTAACCACTTGAGCCCTGGACCATTATGCTGCCTAAGGACCAGAGGTCTTTTTCCAATTTGGCACTGCGTCGCTTTAACTGCTAATTGCGCGGTCATGCAATGCTGTACCCAAACGAAATTTGCGTCCTTTTCTTCCCACAAATAGAGCTTTCTTTTAATGGTATTTGATCACCTCTGCGGTTTTTATTTTTTGCGCTATAAACGGAAAAAGACCGAAAATTTTGAAAAAAAATGATATTTTCTTTTTTTTTTTTTTTTTTTTAACAAGTTTTTATTGAAATTTTCATGCAGAGATTAACTTGTACAGAAAGAAATAGGAAATACAATAAATCACAGGTAAAATTAACATTGCGGGCGCAGCCGCTTTGATCGCAAAAGTTAGATAATAAGGTTAACTAGTTGCTCTGCTTATATTTTTAAATCAAGAAGCATAGAAATGGTTACGTTCTATTGTTACGTTAACATGGGTGGTTCAGAATACATTCCTAAAAATTGTAATTAAGGCGAAACTAAAGAGAGTATCAAATATACATGTTTCAATTTTTTATAGGGGAGAGTAAGAGTGTAGGGTATGGTGGTGTAGAATCGAACAAACGTGTAGAGGCACGTGATGTCTGGTATCGATGGGGAAGGATATAAGGGGTTGGTCGTAGGTGGGGGACAGGAGAAGTAAATTGGGTAAGGGATTCGCGAGTTTGGTAGATCAGTGTGATAGCGGTCGGTCTTACATTTTGGCTGGTAGTTATAGGTATCTTAAGTTTAGTGTTGGAAAGGGGAAGCAAGGTTGGTTTGTAAGCGTGGTGTGTGGGGGTGCGTGTGAGGAAAGACTGGAGAATCTAGAGAACCTGCCACAGCCCCATGAGAGTTATCAGGCTATATATTTTTTGTATTCATTCGTTGTAGTGAAATGGATCCAGCAAGTCCAAGTTTTGGTGAACCTAGCTTGTGTGTCTTTTGATTGATGGATAAGGTCTTCCATTACCTTTGTTTGGTTGATGCGATGGAACCAATCCGTTATGGTAGGCGGGTCGGAGGATCGCCATTTGGGGGGTATACACATTCTAGCTGCGTTCACCAAATGCATGGTTAAAGAGCGGTGGTATGACGGTATATATGTAGAGGAATGATGAAGCAGGAACATTGCAGGGTCAAAATTCAGGGAATATGTGGTGATTTGTGAGATCAGTATGTGGACTGCTTTCCAGAATGGTTGGATTTTGGTGCATGACCACCAGATATGTAATAGAGAGCCAGTTTCTGAGTTACATCTCCAGCAAGTTTGTGGTATTTTCGGGTTGAAGTGATGAAGCAGAAGTGGGGTTCTATACCACCTGGAAAATAATTTATAGGCATTTTCTTGGACTTGTACATTTAGTGAACCTCTATGGATCAGTGTGTGTATGTTGGCCCATTCTTGATCGCTCAAATGTACGGAAAGATCTTGTTCCCATTGTCTGACGTTCCAGTGTTTAGTTTGGGTGTGTTCAGTGAATAAGAGATTGTATGTTTGTGAGATCAGATGTGTTAGGGTGTTGTCACTTAAACATAGGTTTTCAAATGGGGTTGTGGGTCTGGACCAGACCGGCATAGGTGTGGGTTTGGTGAAGAAGTTACGTATTTGGACATATGTCCAAAAGGGAAAGGTGTCTGTGCTCATCTTGGAGGCCAGTTCATTTTGAGATAAAAATTTGCCTTTTGCAAAGAATTGTTCGGCTCTAACAGTCTGGTGAGGCCATATGTCTATTAAAAACGAGGGGTGCATTCCGGGAGTAAATCCAGGATTGAACCGTAGGGGTGTCATTGGGCCTTGTACGGATGAGATGTGATTTACGCTACAGGCCTTACGGAATGAGAGTAGGGTAGGGTGAACAAGTGGGTGTTGTGTGTATTCTAGGGGTATTACAGAGGGATCGATCCACGGTAGGTTGCGTATGGGCACAGTCGATAGTGATTGTTCTAATTGAACCCAATCTTTGTGTTTGGGGTGTACGTTCCAATCGATGATCCTGGTTAAGTGACAAGCTTGCTGGTATTTACATATGTCTGGGAGTCCTATGCCTCCTAATAGTTTGGGTGTTGTAAGTCTCTGAAAGCTGATTCTCGGATGCATTTTACCCCATATGAAGGTCGTGCAAGCTTTGCGGTAAGTGGAGAAGAAAGTGGGTGGTAGCTTTATTGGGATGGTTTGTAATAGATATAGGATTCTGGGTAGGATGTTCATTTTAATTATAGCGGCCCTGCCGAACCAGGAGAACTGTCCCGTGGTCCATTTTTTAAGGTCAATTTGTATTTTTCGGAGAAGTGTGGCGTAGTTTAGGTTGTATAGGTCTGTTAGGGAAGATGGCAATTGAATGCCCAGGTATGGGATTGCCAGCTTGTTCCATGTGAAAGGAAAGTTTCGTTGGCATTGTTGACATAGTTCTGCGGGTAGGGAGATATTAAGGGCAGTTGATTTTGAAAAATTGATCTGGAGGTTGGAGAGGGTACGAAAGGTTTGAAAGTCTGAGAGTAGGTTTGGGATAGTGGTTAGTGGGTCTGTGAGGAATAATAGGATATCATCGGCGAATGCGGCCAGTTTGTATGTGTGTTGTTTAATTTGGATACCTTTAATGTCAGGGTTAGAGTTAATGCATCTAAGGAAGGGTTCCAGAGTGAGAATGAAGATTAAAGGGGAGAGTGGGCAGCCCTGGCGGGTTCCATTCGACACGGAGAAGGCATCCGACAGGTGGCCGTTCACTTGGACTTTCGCAGTGGGTCTAGAGTATAGAGCCGCTATATAGTTTATCATCGTTTGAGGGAGGCCTATAGCTTTGAGGGTTTCTCCCATGTAGTCCCATGCCACTCTGTCGAATGCCTTCTCCGCGTCGAGGGAAAGCATAAATCCCTTATTCTTGGTGGTTGTGAGCCAGTGGTGTATGTTGATCGCTTTGAGGGTGTTGTCCCTTGCTTCCCGTCCTGGGACGAATCCCACTTGTTCGAGGCCAACAAGCTGGGGGATCAGAGGAAGAAGTCTGTTTGCCAATGTTTTTGCATACCATTTAAGGTCTACATTGAGCAAAGAAATAGGTCTATAATTAGTAACTAGGGACTGGTCTTTGTCGGGCTTGGGAATTACTGCTATATGGGCTGTGAGGAGGTCTCGTGGGGGGTTGATCGGTTGCGCAAAAGAGTTGAAGGCTTTCAAGAAAGAGGGGGTTAGTATTTCTGCATATGTTTTGTAATAACTGGCGGTTAAGCCGTCTGGGCCGGGACTTTTGCCGGGTTTCATTTGTTTCAGGGCAATGTCAACTTCCATGCGGGTAAGTGGGGCATTTAAGTCTTGGGCTAAGGAGTCTGAGATCGGGGTTGGGCTGTATTTTTTTAAGAAGTCAGATATCATTTGAGTGCGGGTGGTTCCATCCGTGGGGAGGGAGGAGGTAGTTAAGTTGTATAATTTACTGTAATATTGTACGAATTGTCTGGCGATGTCGGGGGTTTTGGATATTTTTCGTCCTGAGGGGTCAGTGAGGTAGTGTATAGTTTTGTTAGAATGAGATGTTTGCAGTGCCCTGGCCAACATTTTGCTAGCTTTGTTACCAAATTCATAATATTTTTTTTTGGAGAGGACGTATTTGCGTTGTATTTGTCTATCTAATAAGTCTAAGAGATCTTTCCTAGCTTTAATTAATTCGTTCAGGGTGGTAAGTGCTTGGGATTGTTTATGCATCCCTTCAAGTTTACGAATCTTATCAACTAACTCTGTGTGTTGTTTCCTTTTTTCTTTGTTTCTTTTAGCCGCTGCCGCTAGGAAGGTTCCCCTAATTACGCTTTTGTGAGCTTCCCAGTTGTTAATTGGTGAGGTATCATCGGGGTTGTTGTCGAGGAAAAAGTGTTTAATAGTGGATTCCGCATCCGTCGAGATGGAAGGGTCAGAGAGTAGGGATGAGTCTAATCTCCATAGCCGTGAGCGGGGTGTTGTATCAGGAAGTCGAAGTGACATGGAGACAGGATGATGGTCCGAGATGGTCATGGGTTCGATGGAGGTGTGGTGAAGTAGGGGGAGGTCAGTTTGGGTCAGGAATAGATAATCTATTCTCGAGTATCGGTGATGTGGCGCTGAGTAGAAGGTATAATCCTTTGTGTCTGGGTGTAAGGTACGCCATGTATCATGAAGTAATAAACGTTTAAGTAGGGTTTTAATGTCTTTCAGGGCCTTGTATGGTATGGTTGTATTTCCAGTGGACGTGTCTTGTAAGGGGTTCAGGGGAACGTTGAAATCTCCTCCTAGTATAAGTGTGCCTTCCTGGAAAGGTGTAAGAGCAGTGATGACCGATCTGAAGAATGTTACTTGGTGTTTGTTAGGGGCATAGATATTTGCCAGCGTTACCGTTTTGTTTTGTATTGAGCCTTTGAGAAAAAGATATCTGCCTTCTGGATCTATGAGGGAGTCAGTGATGCTGAAAGGGCAGTGTTTAGCAATGAGGATCGATACCCCTTTCGTTTTGTATTGAGGGTTGGTGGCGTGTATCGCCGTTGGATATTGGGCGTTGGAGAGTTTTGGGGTATTATCAGAACGGAAATGTGTTTCTTGTAGCATTACGATGCTGGCGTGGAGTCTATGCATGGTAAGGAGGAGTTTCGATCTTTTTTCTGGAGTGTTGAGACCCTTCACATTGAGCGAGATAATTTTAAGCAAGGGGTCCTTTGAGTCTTTAGTTCGTGGGACCATGGTGAGGTATGTGTTGGGTATCTTGTGATGTAGTGTGGGCTGTGGCAGGTTGGGGGTTGGGGTAGAGAGAGGATGTGGGGTAAGGGCAGTTGGGAGGGGTGAGGATATCGAGGAGAGAGGGTAAAAGAATCCGGCACTATGTGGCGTTCCGATCACCTAATTCGGTATTCGGAGCCACAGAATATATACGCCGGAGAAAATTGGTGGTTTTAGTCCGGTATTAGTTGTTATGGGTTAGGTGAGAATTGTAGAACCACCGTGTGGGGGTTGGTAGATGACTTGAGAGATATGTGTGTTTGTGTAGAAAGAGAGGTAAGTATGGATGACCGACGTGGTCCGACTCACCAACAGTCTGCGAAAGAAAGGCTGGGGGTGTGGGTGGTGTCGTAATGTGGAGATCTTTGGGGGAGAAGGGGCGATCAGAAAGGTGTGTAGGGAAGAGTGTGGGAAATGGCTGAAAGAGAGGCGGTGGGGTGAGGTTCTGGAAAGTTAGTAGCATTAAAGCATGTAAGGGTTGTTGTATTTGTAAAGTGATTGAAGATCTGGGAAGTTAGCTAGGGTATGTGAGAGTGCGTTGAGAAGAGAGTATTCGTAAAGAACAGTAATCTGATCCTGACTGCAATGATCGTGCATTTAACATCAAAGAGTAGTCATAAGGGTAGCAGATAGATATTAGCTGCTTGGCCCTTGGCTTTCATGTTTGTTTAGAACATTCCATAACAGTTGGAGAGAAGGTTAACTAAAACCAGGCATTAACTATCGTAACCAAAACTTATTACAGTCATTGGAGCTTCTGAAGTGGCTATGTTCAGATTCTCCTATAAGGATTAAGAGTGTGGTCTTTGCATGTGTATCATCCACTTTCTGAGTGAAGTGGACCCCGAACCCTGGGTATGTCAATGGGCTACCTGTGGTGTGAGGGCGAGGAGGAGCCTCAAGGCCTCTGTATTAGACAACCCATGAGGGGTTGTCGGTGATGGTCCGAGTGTGAGCAAGTTAGAGCCTTTTCTGTTTAATCTCTATCGTTATTGCGGGAGTGTGTCGAGGAGGGCAATGGGTGTGTACGGTGAAATGTACTTGGCAGCGTGTCTAATTATCGGTAGGGGTATTGTTATCTTGTGTCTTAAGCGTTCAAAGTAGGGCTTGTTTGTTTCTATCTTCGACTGCCCTGGGAAGGTATGTTAAGGTGGGCGTTGGGGTCAAATAGTGGAACAGTAAAGCAAGCCTGCTCGGTGTCCCGAGAGGGTTGGAGTACTGTAGATCGTGTCATTTGGCCACCCGATCGTTAAGCATTAAATATCTATTACCTTAGGGGGTTGTGCATGCATGGGTAGTTTGAGTATGTAATGAGGCTTGTATGTCTCTTTACCCAGCTACTGGTGTAGGTTTAAGAGGTGCGGGTATGCATTGTGTGTGTATGTAGGTGGGCTTAGCTAGAATGAATCTATTTGTTAACACACTATGACGATCTGTGACTCTGAACTCTGTATGAGGCCGCGGGCTAGGTTAGTAGGTCTGTGTTGGAATGTATGACCTTGCATAATACGGTGTGTGATTTAGATCAATAAGGCATAACATCAGTCACTTATACAGTGTATGTCTCAGATCAAGAGGATAAATCAGATATTACCTATAGATCTGAGGATCAGTTAAGGCAGTTGTAGAGAAGTTCATTCGTCATAGGAGGTAGAAAATAACGTCCGATGGGTTAGCTGTTGGGTCCTTCTTCTTCGGAGCCTCGATGAGGGGGATCAAAGTGGTGTTGTTGGAGAGTTCCTGGTAGAGCACTGGTTACAAGAGTCACAGAGTTCTGTGTAATGTCTCGAGTAGCAAGGATAGCAGGAGGTGGACTTCAGGCAGTCGGGTTGTCTTCATCTTCATCATGTTGGTGTTGGATGGGTGCTTCAGGGGTATGTGATTGTCAGCGGCTGATATAGGTATAGTAGGGACAGTCATTCGTGGGAGGATTGGGTAGTACAGAGTGATCGCTGACGTTTGGAGCCGAACAATCAACGGTCCCGCCGTGCCCTACGAGGAAGGGGAGCTGACATGGGACTTGATGGTTGGTAGTGCGGGCCTGGAACAGGGCCGGATCTGGCGGTGGAGGGCGAGCGTCGCCTGCGGAAACTAGTGTTGAGAGCGTCCATCGGTATCTCTGGTTGAGGGCTGCGGTTGGGAGATTGCATATTGAAGTCCGCGTACCAGTTCGGGACCGGCGTGTAGGGTATGTCCAACGTACGGCAAAAAGAGTCCAGATCTTCCGGCACTCTCAGGAGAGCTGAGCGGCCCTGGTGTGAGGCTGAGAGACCGAATGGAAACTTCCATCGATACCGGATTCCTCTTGTTCGCAAGGTGTCCAGCAGGGGGCGCAGGTCTTTGCGGTGGCGCAGCGTAATTGCAGAGAGGTCTTGGTATATGTGAACAGGGCCGCCATTGTATTCTAAAGCAGATTTTTCGCGGGCTTTTCGGAGGATTTCTTCCTTGATGTAAAATTCATTTACATAGCAAATAATGTCCCGGGGAGGATCGGTATCTCTGCCTTTGGGGCAAAGCGCTCTGTGAATACGTTCCATTGGGATCGGTGTTCGTTCTGGCCGGTCCAGCACATGATTAAAGAGGCCTGTCACTACTGAGGTGATTGCTTCTTGTTCTACCGACTCTGGTATTCCCCTCACCCTGAGGTTATGTCTGCGACCACGGTTATCGAGATCTTCAACGTGACGTTGAAGGTCTCTTAGCTGCATAGTGTGGAAGTCTACTTTGTGGTGAATATTCTGTATTGTCGACTGTTGCTGTATGGCTTTGTCCTCCACTAGCTGTATGCGGCCTGTGATGGCCTGCAGTTCATGACGTAGGTCAGTAATGGCCGTGAACAGCGTATCTTTAATATCAGCCGCCACTGTTTGCAGGTCCTGCAGGCTGGGCTGACGGTGGGAAGACAGAGAGGGCGTCTGCGGGGTGTTGTTGATGTCGGTGGGGGTGAGAATGATCTCAGTGTGGGGCTGAGAGGAGGCCGGGGCAGTCGGTGAGGTCGCCATTGTCGTGCGCTGTGACCGGAAGATCTCCGGAATCGTGTGACTTACGCGGCCGGTGGTTTCTCTCGGGGATCGGGATCTGCTTTGTGATGATCCACGGGAAGATGTTCCCATTATTGGGTGGGTGGATGGCAGCTGTATACCCCAATAATCATAGAAGTTAGACTGTGGTGAGAGGGAGCCGAGTGATCAAGCAGCCATCTTCTCACAAGGCAAGCCACGCCCCCTGATATTTTCTACTTTTTGTTATAAAAAAAATCCAATAAACTAAATTTTAGTCATACATTTAGGCCAAAATGTATTCGGCCACATGTCTTTGGTAAAAAAAATGTCAATAAGCGTATATTTATTGGTTTGCGCAAAAGTTATAGCGTCTACAAACTAGGGTACATTTTCTGGAATTTACACAGCTTTTAGTTTATGACTGCCTATGTCATTTCTTGAGGTGCTAAAATGGCAGGGCAGTACAAAACCCCCACAAATGACCCCATTTTGGAAAGTAGACACCCCAAGGAAATTGCTGAGAGGCATGTTGAACCCATTGAATATTTATTTTTTTTGTCCCAAGTGATTGAAAAATGAAAAAAAAAAAAAAAAAAAAAAAAATATTTACAAAAAGTTGTCACTAAATGATATATTGCTCACACAGGCCATGGGCCTATGTGGAATTGCACCCCAAAATACATTCAGCTGCTTCTCCTGAGTATGGGGATACCACATGTGTGGGACTTTTTGGGAGCCTAGCCGCGTACGGGGCCCCGAAAACCAATCACCGCCTTCAGGATTTCTAAGGGTGTAAATTTTTGCTTTCACTCTTCACTGCCTATCACAGTTTCGGAGGCCATGGAATGCCCAGGTGGCACAAAACCCCCCAAAATGACCCCATTTTGGAAAGTAGACACCCCAAGCTATTTGCTGAGAGGCATGGTGAGTATTTTGCAGCTCTCATTTGTTTTTGAAAATGAAGAAAGACAAGAAAAAACATTTTTTTTTTTCTTTTTTCAATTTTCAAAACTTTGTAACAAAAAGTGAGGTCTGCAAAATACTCACTATACCTCTCAGCAAATAGCTTGGGGTGTCTACTTTCCAAAATGGGGTCATTTGGGGGGGTTTTGTGCCACCTGGGCATTCCATGGCCTCCGAAACTGTGATAGGCAGTGAAGAGTGAAATCAAAAATTCACGCCCTTAGAAAGCCTGAAGGCGGTGATTGGTTTTCGGGGTCCCGTACGCGGCTAGGCTCCCAAAAAGTCTCACACATGTGGTATCCCCGTACTCAGGAGAAGCAGCAGAATGTATTTTGGGGTGTAATTTCACATATTCCCATGGCATGTTTGAGCAATATATCATTTAGTGACAACTTTGTGCAAAAAAAAAAAAAAAAAAAAAAAATTTGTCTCTTTCCCGCAACTTGTGTCGCAATATAAAATATTCCATGGACTCGACATGCCTCTCAGCAAATAGCTTGGGGTGTCTACTTTCCAAAATGGGGTCATTTGGGGGGGTTTTGAACTGTCCTGGCATTTTATGCACAACATTTAGAAGCTTATGTCACACATCACCCACTCTTCTAACCACTTGAAGACAAAGCCCTTTCTGACACTTATTGTTTACATGAAAAAGTTTTTTTTTTTTGCAAAAAAATTACTTTGAACCCCCAAACATTATATATTTTTTTAAAGCAAATGCCCTACAGATTAAAATGGTGGGTGTTTCATTTTTTTTTTTCACACAGTAATTGCGCAGCGATTTTTCAAACGCATTTTTTGGGGAAAAAACACACTTTTTTAAATTTTAATGCACTAAAACACACTATATTGCCCAAATGTTTGATGTAATAAAAAAGATGATCTTAGGCCGAGTACATGGATACCAAACATGACATGCTTTAAAATTGCGCACAAACGTGCAGTGGCAACAAAATAAATACATGTTTAAAAGCCTTCAAAAGCCTTTACAGGTTACCACTTTAGATTTACAGAGGAGGTCTACTGGAAAAATTACTGCACTCGATCTGGCCTTTGCGGTGATACCTCACATGCATGGTGCAATTGCTGTTTACATATTACGCCAGACCGCCGCTTGCGTTCGCCTTAGCGCGAGAGCAGGGGGCGACAGGGGTGCTTTTTTTTTTTTTTTTTTTTTTTTTTTTTCTTTATTATTTTTTTGCTTTTTCAATCTTACTTTTAAACTGTTCCTTTCATATTTTTTTTTTTAATCATTTTTATTGTTATCTCGGGGAATGTAAATATCCCCTATGATAGCAATAGGTAGTGACAGGTACTCTTTTTTGAAAAAATTGTGGTCTATTAGACCCTAGATCTCTCCTCTGCCCTCAAAGCATCTGACCACACCAAGATCGGTGTGATAAAATGCTTCCCCAATTTCCCAATGGCGCTATTTACATCCGGCGAAATCTAAGTCATGAAATACTCGTAGCTTCCGGTTTCTTAGGCCATAGAGATGTTTGGAGCCACTCTGGTCTCTGATCAGCTCTATGGTCAGCTGGCTGAATCACCGGCTGCATTCTCAGGTTCCCTGTTGAGACAGGAGAGCCAGAGAAAAACACGGAAGACGGTGGGGGTGGGGGGGCATTCCCTCCCACGGCTTGTAAAGGCAGTCTAGAGGCTAATTAGCCGCTAGGATTGCTTTTACATGAAAGCCGACCGCTGGCTGAAAAGAATGATACCAAGATGATACCTAAACCGGCAGGCATCATTCTGGTATAACCATTCAAAGTCGTGAATGGTGTACCTGAAGACAAAAAAATGGTTAACAATGGTTAACAATAAAGCACAGTAAACAGTAAAGTATAAATAATTACACACCTGAAAAACAAACATGATAAAACATAATAACAATAACAATAACAATAAAACATTGCAGAATAGAATACAGTAAAAAAGAGCAGAACAATAGAGAGAGAGAATAGAGAGAGAGAGAACAATAAAACGACAACTATTTTTTTTTTATTTCATATTTTTTTTTTTACACTTTTTTTGTAACTAACTTTTATAACTGTAACCGGTTCCAGGTTCGGGTCTCTCAAAATGCAATGGCATCTTGGGAGACCCTGTGAAAGTGTGTCTAGTCTGTGCAATGCTGTACCCTACTCTAATACTCAACTAGTGAATGGTAGCGTTCAAAACATTCACCAATGCAAAGACCAGGATTGTCAGGACAGGAGGGACAATAATAGCGGGTGTCACGCCTATATCCGCGCTTGCTGCAGACACAACATCTTTTTTGGGGGGTTCGCTGGGTAGGGGTACTCGGGAGGACATAAAGAAAATGCCTCTCATGCAGCCGACTGCATTTGGTTGGGGATGTGAATGGGGGAAGTACGGGCGCTGCAGAAGCGGTGGGTTCCCAATTAGGATTGGCGAATGCAGCAGGAAGGGCACTATGGGCATGACGGGCCTGTGTTTGTCTTTTTGGTGGCAGCGGGACACTACTTGTGCTTGCCACCTCACCAGCTTGAACTGCACTTATGGGACTCGCCACGTCACCAAGTGTTACTGCAGTGCTGGTTTGACTACGACCGGGGTGTACTAGGCCGCTGGCGCTTGCCAGTTCCCCAAAACGCTACCAAAAAACTGTTAGCAATCGCAGGGATCAGGCCTGACTCTGCGAACGCTGCAGTTATGCGTTTAGTGTTTTGTAAGTGTCAGTGATCGATCGATACTGCACTTGGGTGGGCTGGGCTGGGCCGGGCGGAGGGGCAAAACGCAGGTGCTAGCAGGTATCTGGGCTGATCCCGCTAACACTGCGTTTTTGGGAACCCTAAACTGCTGGTGACGCTAGTATAGATCTGATCGGATCAGATATTGATCCGATCAGATACTATACCACTAAGGGAGGTGTACGGTGCGTGCGTGGGTGTTAGCGGTACTGGCGCTAACCTGACGCTGCCTGGGGCTGGTGCTTGCCAGTTCACCAAAATGCTACCAAAAAAACTGTTAGCAATCGCAGGGATCAGGCCTGACTCTGCGAACGCTGCAGTTATGCGTTTAGTGTTTTGTAAGTGACAGTGATCGATCGATACTGCACTTGGGTGGGCTGGGCGAAGGGGCAAAACGCAGGTGCTAGCAGGTATCTGGGCTGATCCCGCTAACACTGCGTTTTTGGGAACCCTAAACTGCTGGGGACGCTAGTATAGATCTGATTGGATCAGATATTGATCCGTTCAGATACTGTACCACTAAGGGAGGCGTATGCTGCGTGCGTGGGTGTTAGCGGTACTGGCGCTAATCTGACGCTGCCTGGGGCGACGCATATCACCGCCGGGCAATCAGGGGCTAAACCTTTATTCGGTAATAAACGGCGGGTGCCCTGACACTATAAAAAAAAAAAAAACTAACCAGCGTCAACCGTAACAGTTATACGGTGATCAGTGGTGAAAGGGTTAACTAGGGGGCAATCAAGGGGTTAAAACATTTATTAGGTAGTATATGGGGGTCCCTGACGCTATAAAACGCTGACGGCGAACCTAAATATTTACCTCACTAACTAGCGTCACCAGCGACACTAATACAGCGATCAGAAAAATGATCGCTTAGCGACACTGGTGACAGGGGGTGATCAAGGGGTTAAAACTTTATTAGGGGGGGTTAGGGGGGTACCCTAGACCTACAGGGGGGTAATACTCACTGCCCTAACACAGTAACTGTCACAAACTGACACAGCAGTAATCAGAAAAAAAAAAAAACTGCTGGTGTCAGTTTGTGACAGGGGGGGGGGTGATTGGGGGGGGATCGGGGGGCGATCGGGGGGGAATCGGGGTGTAATGTGTGCCTGGCATGTTCTACTGTGTGTGTGTGTGTTGGTGCACTTACTCACATGTCGTCTCTCCTCGGGCCGGAACGGAAACTACCGACCCGAGGGGAGATTACATCACTTCCTTTGCTGCTGTTTAGCATACAGCAGCAAAGGAGTGTTCCCATTGGCCGGCGGCGATCGCGAGGGGGGGGCCACGAACGGATGGCCTCCCCCTCGTCTCTGATCGCCGGGGGACAGAACGGGACCGCCTCGGGCGGCGGGGGGGGTCCGATCGGACCCCCCACCCGCGGAAGGCAAATCACGTACCCTGTACGTGATTTTGCCTGTCCGTGCCGCCTTGCCGACGTACATCGGCGTGAGGCGGTCGTCAAGTGGTTAAAGCCAGAAAGTTGTCATTTGAAATGCCTTTAGTTTTTGGCCATGTCTGTGATCTGTTTTTTTCTACAACAATAAACAACTGAAGGAACATCCTCAGGGACTGGTGATTCCATAATTTTTGCCAGGGGTTGTATATGCAAAAGTGAAAAAAATAAACAAATGTCCAATTGCAGTGCTTGTGATAACATTGGTAGTCCCAATCCTGTAATGCATACACCACCGTGTAATTGGAGATATATATTTTCAAAAAGATTCCAGATTCACCACATAGACCATCACTTATATAAAAGGTGGACTGTTACCAAAATCACCAGACTCTATTACGGAGTCAGTTTAGCCTGAAACAAGTATCCTGTCACAATATGCTGGGCCCATATGGTTTGATCAAATCCTCACGGTGTCTCAAATTTCCCAGTAGCATGCTAGGCATACAAAGTCATGATGCCGATGCAGGATTTCACCATAAAATGAAATGAAGAAGCCCACGTACTGTAAATCCATAGGGAACTTTTATTAAAAGTAAATGGTAAAATTACTCATATGTGAATCAGAAAATATATACATATATATTATATAATATATATACACATATAATACTCCCAAGGGATGTCAAAAAAACTTCCAAATAGTACAATTGATGCATCACGGCGTGGCAAAGTCACATGCATGGGCTCCACCCAACTAATTTTATCATAATTGACATCACCAGGGGCATAAATGTCCATTATCATATCCAATGATGGACGCTGTTTAAAAGATTCAACATTTGCAGATACATAACTCTGCAAAATAATTTTTTCTGCCTCCCTGTTTGGTTGGTGGAAACCAAATAACACACTGTTAAGTTGAAAAAAAATCAAGCGTTATACTTTTTTGCAGTGTTACCATAAAGGTGACCATTATGCTTTTCATGTTCTAGAAAAATTTTCTATACAAGCCTTTTTATTCATGCAGCATACATGTTGAATGCCGCTGCCTTCGTTGGTGCACTGTTTACTGTGCTCTGTGACTTTCCATTAAATTAGGTGCCTGAAGTAAGCTGTGGTGGGTGAAAGGGGATAGGAATCTGTGGCAGATCAGCCATATTTTCCTCTGAGCTCACCTTTCACCCCTCTTATCTTCAGCTCAGTGTTTGAACCAATGGAGGGATATTGACCACAGGTGACATAATTGCACTGCCTGACTTGCCCAGAGTTGACACAGCTTTCCATATTTTTTGACTGCAAGCAAGTAAAGACTTCCACTGGAGTTTTTTCAACAGAGCCTAGGATCAATTTGAAGAAGACCTGAACTGTGAACTAAACCTGAAGCCATGTCTAGAAAGTACAGGCAGAGGGAAAATGACTAAGCATTGCTTGTAGGCTCTCTGCAGCTGATCTTTTCCCTGTTGCTGACTTAACATGTTTTGTTCTGCACTGTATTTCTGCGTGGAAGTGGCCATCTAGGAAACTGTCCCATAAATATCTTTTAATACATGGGGGAATAATTAAAATGCAGGAGCATAGGTTCACATAGCACAAATACACAGAACGAAGCAAGGAGATGCATGCAATGCAGATTCTGCATCAGTCTGCGGCACACTAAGAACATCTCCAAATCTCACTTAACTAACAGTCAGAGGCAGTGATACTTTTTCAGGGGTAGGCAAACTTCGGCCCACCAGAAGTTGTGGTACAGTTCCATCATGCCTTTGGGAGTCAAGCTTGTGGCTGTCAGGGTTTTGCAAAACCTCATGGGACTTGTAGTTTTATAACAGCTGGGGAACTGAAGTTTGCCTACCCCTGCACTCCTCTGACATAGGAGTGCCTAGGAACCCTCACATACCAAGAAGTGCACTCCTGTTTTAAGTGGAGTAGAAAATATGTTCCTGTTAAGTTAAAAAAAAAATCAAGCATTATACTTTTTTTGCAGTGTTACCATAAAGGTGACTATTATGCTCCTCATGGTCATTGTCTTTGGTGGTGCAATATTTATTGTGCTCCGTGACTCTCCATTAAAGTAGGTGCCTGTAGAAAGCTGAAGGTGAGTGCACCACCCTGACATAGAGTGTCTAGGAACCATCAAATACCAGAAAGTGCACTCCTGTTTCAGGAGGATTAGAAAACATGTTCCTTATAACATAGTTCAGATTCAATTTAGGGGAAAATTTAACTTCAAAGTAAATTTGTCTTTTAGAATTCTTTTATTAACATTATTGTGGTAATCTGCAAAATCCCCAAACTCTTCTTGCTCAGTAATAATCAAAATGCCAAAGGATATGTTCCCCCTTGTGTGCAAATAATAATTAATAAATATCCAATACATACACTATATAAAAGCTAAGGCACATGGTATGTTATTCTAACCCACTGAACATGTTGTTGTTGTAGTCTTTGTGAATTTTGTAATTATGTTACAGCTTATATGAGTTTATATTTCACAAAATCTGAAGTAGGTCAAATCCTTAAAAAAGAGCTAAGAAAAAGTATTTTTTCTGAATTATTTTCTTTTAATATATAATACATATTCAGTATTTTCTTGTTAATGAAAAAAATGTTTTTAATTCTTGCTCAATATCGATGGACCTTGTTTATGAAAAGTGAGGCTGAGGAAAAATGGGAATGTTGCCTATTGGCATCAGTCATGCTTAACTTTTTATTCATAAACCTGAACTGAGAAAAAAAGGTGTTTGGCTGCTATAGGGAAACAATTCAGTTTTATATTTATTTTTGAGTTTCCCACAAGTTTGAATACCAGATGATGCATTACCAAGATTTTTAAATTCACAGCCTAATGCCCTGTACACACGGTCGGATTTTCCGATGGAAAATGTGTGATAGGACCTTGTTGTCGGAAATTCCGACCGTGTGTGGGCTCCATCACACATTTTCCATTGGAATTTCCGACACACAAAGTTTGAGAGCTTGCTAAAAAATTTTCCGACAACAAAAATCCGTTGTCGGAAATTCCGATCGTGTGTACACAAATCCGACGCACAAAGTGCCATGCATGCTCAGAATAAATTAAGAGACGAAAGCTATTGGCTACTGCCCCGTTTATAGTCCCGACGTACGTGTTTTACGTCACAGCGTTTAGAACGATTTTCCGACAACTTTGTGTGACCGTGTGTATGCAAGACAAGTTTGAGCCAACATTCGTCGGAAAAAATCCTAGGATTTTGTTGTCGGAATGTCTGATCAATGTCCGACCGTGTGTACAGGGCATTAGGTAGCTGCGAACTAACACCTCTTCATTACCTGAGAATTATAAGTTGTAAGCAACCAGTTCCCAAACAGAAAATAAAAATGTGGTTATCATATTGGTAACACAACCTTCTCTGTATTACCATACTCATAATGATTAAATCACATTGGTTTAACCAAGCTTACATACAGACTCCCCTTTCCAGAAATCTTATATCCTCCTTGTGGCATTGATGTATGGCTTGTTCAAGAAGTCTTCACAGGTGTTGAGAAAACATTACAGACATACTCTGCAATAGGGATATCATTTTTGTTAGATAGTTTCAAAGATTCCTTGTGACTAAAAAGGTGTAGGGGCTGCTCATATTATATTACAACACCGAGGCTTAGAATGTGATTATAATGAAAGCAAACTTTCCCTTTTAGCTGTTAGTTTGGTTAAGGACATAGTATGGCCTATATCAGTTTCATCAAATAAGAAGTAGCTAAAGCTCTGGAAAAGATGTTTAAATCTTTGCAAGGTGTATAATTCATTCAGTCTTAAAATTGTAAAGAAGAAAGGAGACAGATCATAGTACAAGCAGGTGCTGCCAGCGCTACCTAAATACACATGGCAGATCTTTTGTACATATAGGCACTTGTTTCTGATATCTCACTTATTCCCTTTTCTTTCATATTGAAAACTTCTGGCAGGGTCCTCTCACTTTTCCTTTCATTGTTCAAATAGCATATGCTGTTAATCCTTCTGTAGGTTGTAAAATGGTAAATAATATGGTGGCACTATAAAGTATAAAAAGTGTCATAGTAAAATAAAAATGTAAACATAGAGTGGATATAAAAACTCTACACACCCCTGTTAAAATGTCAGGTTTCTGTGATCTAAAAAAAATGAGACAAATCATTTCAAAACTTTTTCCATCTTTAATGTGACCTATAAACTGTACAATTCAATTGAAAAACAATCTAAAATCTTTTAGGTGGAGGGAAAGAAAAATAAAAAAAATAAAATAATATGGTTGCATAAGTGTGCACTCTCTTAAACTAATACTTTGTTGAAGCACCTTTTCATTTTATTACAGCACTCAGTCTTTTTGGGTATGAGTCTATCAGCATGGCACATCTTGACTTGGCAATATTTGCCCACTCTTCTTTGCAAAAACACTCCAAATCTGTCAGATTTCGAGGGCATCTCCTGTGCACAGCCCTCTTCAGATCACCCCACAGATTTTCATTCAGATTCAGGTCTGGGCTCTGACTGGGCCATTCCAAAAATGTAATCTTCTGGTGAAACCATTCCTTTGTTGATTTGGATATATGCTTTGGGTCATTGTCATGCTGAAAGATGAAGTTCATCTTCATATTCAGCTTTCTAGCAGAAGCCTGAAGGTTTTTTGCCAATATTGACTGGTATTTGGAACTGTTCATAATTCCTTCTACCTTGACTAAGGCCCCTGTTCCAGCTGAAGAAAAACAGCCCCAAAGCATGATGCTGCCATCACTATGCTTCACTATGGGTATGGTGTTCTTTTGGTGATGTGCAGTGGTGTTTTTGCACCAAACATATCTTTTGGACCAAAAAGTTCAACCTTGCTTTCATCAGACCATAACACATTTTTCCACATGCTTTGGGAGACTTCAGATGTGTTTTTGCAAAATTTAGCTGGGCTTAGATGGTTTTTCTTCGTAAGAAAAGACTTCTGTCTTGCCACTCTAAATCCATAGCGCATGAAGAATACGGGAGATTGTTGTCACCTGTACCACACAGCCAGTACTTGCCAGATATTCCTGCAGCAACTTTATTGTTGCTGTAGGCCTCTTGGCAGGCTCCCTGACCAGTTTTCTTTTAGTCTTTTCATAAATTTTGGAGGGACGTCCAGTTCTTGGTAATGTCACTGTTGTGCCATACTTTCTCCATTTGATGATGACTGTCTTCACTGTGTTCCATGGTATATCTTAATACCTTGGAAATACTTTTGTACCCTTTGCCTGACTTATACCTTTTAACAATGAGATCCCCCTGATGCTTTGGAAGCTCTCTGTGGACCATGGCTTTTGCTGTAGAATGCAACTAAGAAAACCTAAGGAAAGACCTACTAAAACAGCTGGACTTTATTTGGGGTTAATCAGAGGGATTTTAAATGATGGCAGGTGTGTACTGAAATGTACTTAATTCTGAACAGAGCTACATTCCCAGTTATAAGCGGCTGTGCACACTTATGCAACCACGTTATTTTAGTTTTTTATTTTTACTCCCTCCCTAACAGATTTCAGTTTGTTTTTCAACTGAGTTGTACAGTTTCTAGGTCACATTAAAGGTGGAAAAAGTTCTGAAATTATTTATCTTTGTCTCATTTTTTTACATTACAGAAACCTGACATTTTAGCAGGGGTTTGTAGACTTTTTATATCCACTGTATTTTATCTGAATTTTAAAAAAAATCAGATTGAAAAATGTAAGTATACTTGTCTCCAGGAAATGTTCAAGCTGTCCCCTTTCTTAGTTTCCCTTTTTTTTAAGATGCAGGAAAAGAATAGATGTTTGTTTGGGTAGAGATAGAGGTCCATTAAATCTCTGCCTATGAAACTTAAAAATTCATTGAGACTGACATTTAAGGATTTTCTCATATCATCCTAGAAACCAGGGATTCTTAATATGATTTGTAATCAGATATATATACCTGAACATCTATGGTATGGAGACAGACAACAAGACCACATTGACAGAATTTGTTTTGCTAAGTTTCTCCACTTATCACCAGACTGGAGTCATACTATTTACTGTGATACTTTTAATGTACATTATATGTATCTCGGGCAATCTTGCAATTATTATCTTGGTTAAAATGGAGCCATCTCTTCACACTCCTATGTATTTCTTTATAAGTATCTTCTCTGCTCTAGAAATGATGTTCATATCAGTTACAGTTCCAAAATTGCTATCCAGCCTAATTTCGAGCAAAAGATTTATCTCCTTTGTTAATTGTTTTACACAATTATATTTTTTCAATGCCTTTGGAGTTACAGAATGTTATCTACTTGCTGTTATGGCCTTTGATCGAGATCTTGCAATCAATAATCCTCTACGATATGGATCATTTATGACTCCTAAAATTTGTTTACGGCTGTCCATTCTTCCATGGGTCAGTGGCTTCACTATTGGTTTAATTCCAATAATCTTTATTTCCAATTTGGAATTTTGCAGATCAAACAAAGTCAATCACTTCTTTTGTGACTTGTCTGCTTTGCAGAGCTTGTCATGTTCTAATACGTTCCATAGCAATGTAGTCACCAGCATAATCACTGTATTCGCTGGGCTAATTCCATTTTCTACTATCATACTAATTTATATTCATATTATATTAACTATCTCAAAGATCAAGTGCATTGAGGGAAAGATAAAAGCCTTTTCCACCTGCTCATCCCATCTTATTGTGACCAGTTTGTTCTACGGAACAGTGATAATTATGTATATCCGACCACGATTTACTGAATATGACAAATTTATAGCTCTCATCTACACAGTCATCATACCATTCTTGAATCCTTTTATTTATACACTGAGAAATAAAGATGTGAAAGTAGCTTTGTTGAAACCAAAATTTTGAGATGTATTTAAGAACATTAGAAAGGATATCATTTATGAACCTATCATGACACTCCAGGCCCAAACATTGATAATCAGTGGATTTTTATTATACTAGGAATTATGTTATATAGCATCTAGGGATGAGCCGAACACCCCCCGGTTCGGTTCGCACCAGAACCTGCGAACGGACCGAAAGTTCGCACGAACGTTAGAACCCCATTGACGTCTATGGGACTCGAACGTTCAAAATCAAAAGTGCTCATTTTAAAGGCTAATTTGCATGGTATTGTC
Organism: Aquarana catesbeiana; assembly: GCF_042186555.1. Lineage (NCBI taxonomy): Eukaryota > Metazoa > Chordata > Amphibia > Anura > Ranidae > Aquarana > Aquarana catesbeiana. Next base: position 169,638,995 of record NC_133336.1, on the reverse strand, counting down.
CTAAAAAGGGTTTGGGGACCCGGGTCCTACCCCAGGGGACATGTATCAATGCAAAAAAAACTTTTAAAAACGGCCGTTTTTTCGGGAGCAGTGATTTTAATGATGCTTAAAGTAAAAAAAAAAAGTGAAATATTCCTTTAAATATCGTACCTGAGGGGTGTCTATAGTATGCCTGTAAAGTGACGTGTGTTTCCCGTGTTTAGAACAGTCCCTGCACCAAATGTCATTTTTAAAGGAAAAAATCTCATTTAAAACTGCTTGCGGGTTTAATGTAATGTCGGGTCCTGGCAATATGAATGAAAATCAGTGAGACAAACGGCATGGGTACCCCCCAGTCCATTACCAGGCCCTTTGGGTCTTGTATGGATATTAAGGGGAACCCCGCACCCAAATTAAAATAAGGAAAGGTGTGGGGCCACCAGGCCCTATATACTCTGAACAGCAGTATACAGGCTGTAGGTTTGTTGTTAAGTAGAATCTCTTTGTAATTTTGAACGGGTACATTTTTAACGTGTTTAGCTCCAGCAAAAAAATCTTTTTTAAGCTTTTTGGAAAACATAGGGAAGGGTTATCACCCCTGTGACATTTGTTTTGCTGTCTTTCCTCCTCTTCAGAAGATTTCACCTCACTTTTTGTCCCAATGGATTGGAAAGCATCAGTGGAAAGGAGAAATGTTTTTCCCATATTAACTCTTACAGGAGAGAATTTCCCTTCCTAGGGGTAGATTTATTCTCACTTCCTGTTGTCTCCTTCCGTTTGCAAGTAGGAGTCGTTTGTAAGTTAGTTGTTTGAAAGTAGGGTCCTGCCCTATATACTCAGCAGAAATTTGGGCCTTAGGTGTTGCTGTGGCCACAACACTGTAAGCCCTCACAGGGCTCTGCTGTGAAATATTAGATCAAGAATTGTAATTACATGCCCCTGTTGAACAGGAGCTGAAAAATTAGGCCTTAGGCACTGGTGCTGGTGCCACAACACTGCAACCCCTCACAGACACTCTAGTTGGAATGCAGGAACGAGCCCTGCTGCAAAGTATTGCATCAAAAATTGTAATTACACGCCCCTGTTAAACAAGGGCTGAAAAATTGGGCCTTAGGCACTGGTGCTGGTGCCACAACACTGCAACCCCTCACAGACACTCTAGTTGGAATGCAGGAACGAGCCCTGCTGCAAAGTATTGCATCAAAAATTGTAATTACACGCCCCTGTTAAACAAGGGCTGAAAAATTGGGCCTTAGGCACTGGTGCTGGTGCCAAAACACTGCAACCCCTCACAGACACTCTAGTTGGAATGCAGGAACGAGCCCTGCTGCAAAGTATTGCATCAAAAATTGTAATTACACGCCCCTGTTAAACAAGGGCTGAAAAATTGGGCCTTAGGCACTGGTGCTGGTGCCACAACACTGCAACCCCTCACAGACACTCTAGTTGGAATGCAGGAACGAGCCCTACTGCAAAGTATTACATCAAAAATCGTAATTACACGCCCCTGTTAAACAGGGGCTGAAAAATTGTGCCTTAGGCACTGGTGGTGGCGCCCAGAACCAAAAATGCTCTTACAAGCTATCAGCGTGATGATTGAGGAGGAAGAGGATAATTACTCAGGAATAGTCACTCAGCATCAGCATAGGCAGTCTTTGAAGGGATCTGAGATTTCAAAAAAAATTATTCGGTTACATCAGCATCAGGTGCTTGGTAGCTGGTGGTGATCCAAGACTCATTCATTTTTATGAAGGTCAGTCGATCGACCGAGTCAGTGGACAGACGCACCCTGTGATCGGTTACCACGCCTCCAGCAGCACTGAATGTGCGTTCCGAAAGTACGCTGGATGCAGGACAGGCCAGTAGCTCAATTGCATACTGTGCAAGCTCTGGCCAGTGATCCATCCTCAAGACCCAGTAACCCAGAGGATTTTCGGTGGGAAAGGTGTCCAAGTCTGATCTTGCCCCTAGGTATTCCTGCACCATGTAAAACAGACGCTGGCGATGGTTGCTGGAACCAATCATACCTTGGGGCTGCGGACCAAAAAATTGTCTGAACGCATCGGTCAGACGACCACCTTCTCCACCGCTCCTTCTTTGACTGACCGAAGCCTCAGCAACACGTTGTCCAGAAACAGGAGTTTGTAACCTCCCAGTCTCTGGGAACCCGTTGCACAGACCTTTCTGCAAGGCCTCCCGAAGATGTTTCATCCTCTGCTCCCTCTGCGATGGCAAGATAAGGTCCGCAACCTTACCCTTGTAACGTGGATCAAGGAGGGTTGCCAGCCAGTATTGGTCCTTCTCCTTGATACCACGAATACGAGGATCCTTACGCAGGCTTTGCAGGATCAGGGAGGCCATGCAGCGTAGGTTTGCTGAGGCATTCGGTCCGGAGTCCTCTGGGTCACTAAGGACGACATGGTCCGCAGCCACCTCCTCCCAGCCATGTACAAGTCCATGTGTTTCTTGGGACTGATCCCTTAAAGACTGCTGCTTATGCTGAGTGCCAGGCTCCACCTCCATACTGACACAATCTTCCTCCTCCTCCTCCTCCTCTTCCTCCTCGTCCTCTTCCTGTGTGATCGGCGGGCACGCAGGAACACTGTCTGGATAAAGGGGGCCTTGAGAGCTAAGGAAGTCCTCCTCTTCCTGACTCTGTTCTGCCTCAAGTGCCCTGTCCATTATTCCACGCAGCGTGTGCTCCAACAGGTGGACAAGGGGGACAGTGTCACTGATGCATGCACTGTCACTGCTCACCATCCTCGTGGCCTCCTCAAATGGTGACAGGACAGTGCATGCATCCCTGATCATGGCCCACTGGCATGGGGAAAAAAAACCAAGCTCCCCTGACCCTGTCCTGGTGCCATAGTCGCACAGGTACTCATTGATGGCCCTCTGCTGCGTGTGCAGCTGCTGCAGCATGGCCAACGTTGAGTTCCACCTGGTGGGCATGTCACAGATTAGGCGGTTCTTGGGCAGGTTAAACTCCTTTTGGAGGTCCGTCAGCCGAGCACTGGCATTATATGACCGGCGGAAATGCACACAGACTTTCCTGGCCTGCCTCAGGACATCCTGTAAGCCCGGGTACCTGCCCAAGAACCGCTGCACCACCAAGTTAAGGACGTGAGCCAAACAGGGCACATGGGTCATTTGTCCCTGTCGGAGGGCAGAGAGGAGGTTGGTGCCATTGTCGCAAACCACCATTCCTGCCTTAAGTTGGCGTGGCGTCAACCTGCCCCTGCAGAGCTGACAGAACCTCTGCCCCAGTGTGGCTCCTGTCCCCCAAGCACACCAGCTCAAGCACCGCATGGCATCTTTTGGCCTGCGTACTTGCGTAGCCCCTTGAACGACTACGGAGCACCGCTGGTTCCGAGGAAGAGGCCATGGAGGAAGAAGAAGAGGAGGGGGTGGAGGAGAGAGGTGTGTCACAATCATTAGCATTTTGGAGGCGTGGTGGCGGAACAACCTCCAACACTACTGCACCTTGTCCTGCATCCTTCCCAGCTGCCAGCAGAGTCACCCAATGCGCCGTGAAACTTAGGTAACGTCCCTGTCCATGCCTGCTGGACCATGAGTCAGCGGTAATATGCACCTTACCACTGACCGCCCTGTCCAGCGAGGCATGGACATTGCCTTCCACATGCTGGTAGAGAGCCGGAATCGCCTTCCGTGAGAAAAAGTGGCGTTTGGGTACCTGCCACTGAGGAACTGCACATTCCACAAACTCACGGAAGGGGGCAGAGTCTACCAACTGAAAAGGCAGCAGTTGAAGTGCTAGCAATTTTGCCAAGCTAGCATTCAACCGCTGGGCATGTGGATGGCTGGGAGCAAACTTCTTTCAGCGGTGCAGCAGCTGGGGCAGGGAAATTTGCCTGGTACAATCTGACGTCGGTGTACCAAAATCAGATTGCCCACAAGTACGTGGCTGTGACACACCTAATTCTACACCTTCATTCCTCTCAGTGCAGGTCTCAGAGAGGACTGAAGGTCTAGTGGGGTTGGAAATCTCAGCTGATGAGGAGCAAGCAGAGGTCCTCTTTGTTCTTTGGTGTGGGTCTTTTAGATACGCTTGCCAACGAACTGCATGGCAGGTCAACATATGTCTGGTCAAGCATGTGGTACCCAAGCGGGAGATGTTTTGGCCACGCGAGATACGCTTGAGACATATGTTGCAAATAGCAGCGGTGCGATCTGATGCACTCGTCTCAAAAAAGGCCCACACCAAAGAACTTTTTGAATAACGCGCAGAGACTGCAGCGCCCTGCACATGTGGAGCTTTGGGGTGTGATGCAGTCAATGTGCTGCCCTTAGGCTGGCCCCTGGAGGGCATCCTGCCTCGTTGGTGATGTGCCGCCTCCTCCTCCTCCTCTTCTCTCCTATCAGGCACCCACGTTGAGTCAGTGACCTCATCATCCCCTCCCTCCTCATCACTGGAGCAAACCTGGCAGTATGCTGCAGCAGGGGGAGCATGACTGCCAGATTGCTGTCCTTCTTGGGCACCCCCTCTGTCCGTGCTCGTGTTACTGCCTTCATCGAGCTCAGTATCATCATCAGAGCCTTCCAAACGCTGGGCATCCTCCTGGAGCATGTACCCAACACTGTGGTCAAACAGTTCGAGGGACTCCTCAGGAGGACATGGTGGGGCTAGGGAAGGAGTCACTGATGACATTGAGCCGAGGGAAGAGGCCGCTGCTTTGCCAGACAAAGTACCCTGGGCATGGGTGAGAGAGGATGAGGAGGATGAGGACGGCTTGGTCATCCACTCGAACAAGTCTTCCGCATGTTGCGGCTCAACATGGCCAGCTGCCGAAAAAAAGGCCAAGCGTGTCCCATGGCCACGTGCTGATGAGGATGCACCGTCTCCACGACCAGCACTAGACACAGAGCCTGCTTGCCCTCTCTTATTGGCTTGTGACTGTCTGCCTCTCCTTCTTGGCCTTCCAGACATACTAATGGCCTGTAGCTGCACTAAGCTGGGATATATATATATATATATATATATATATATGTACTGATACTGCAGCTAGCAAAATCAACTGCCTGCCTGTAGTATGAGAACACCACCAACCTTCTACAGGTAGCTTTAGCTGAACACTGTGAGGTGGACGCACCCCACTAACTTGTAGGTTTAGCAGAACACTGTGAGCAGGACGCACTGCACTAACTGTAAATAGTCTAGCTGCCTGACTGTGGTACTAATAGGATCAAAAGAACACCAGCAATTTTATTTAAAATACTGTAACAAGACAAGCCTGCCTGTCAGTAAGAAGATAACAGGAACGGATCTAGCTGAACACTGTGAGCAGGACGCACCCCACTAGCTTGTAGGTTTAGCTGAACACTGTGAGGTGGACGCACCCCACTAACTTGTAGGTTTTGCTGAACACTGTGAGCAGCACGCACCCCACTAACTTGTAGGTTTAGCAGAACACTGTGAGCAGGACGCACTGCACTAACTGTAAATAGTCTAGCTGCCTGACTGTGGTACTAATAGGATCAAAAGAACACCAGCAATTTTCTTCAGGTAGCTGTATTTACTGTAAAAAGACAAGCCTGCCTGTCAGTAAGAAGATAACAGAAACGGATCTAGCTGAACACTGTGAGCAGGACGCACCACACTAGCTTGTAGGTTTAGCTGAACACTGTGAGGTGGACGCACCCCACTAACTTGTAGGTTTAGCTGAACACTGTGAGCAGGACGCACCCCACTAACTTGTAGGTTTAGCAGAACACTGTGAGCAGGACGCACTGCACTAACTGTAAATAGTCTAGCTGCCTGACTGTGGTACTAATAGGATCAAAAGAACATCAGTAATTTTCTTTAAAATACTGTAACAAGACAAGCCTGCCTGTCAGTAAGAAGATAACAGGAACGGATCTAGCTGAACACTGTGAGCAGGACGCACCCCACTAGCTTGTAGGTTTAGCTGAACACTGTGAGGTGGACACACCCCACTAACTTGTAGGTTTAGCTGAACACTGTGAGCAGGACGCACCCCACTAACTTGTAGGTTTAGCAGAACACTGTGAGCAGGACGCACTGCACTAACTGTAAATAGTCTAGCTGCCTGACTGTGGTACTAATAGGATCAAAAGAACACCAGCAATTTTCTTTAAAATACTGTAACAAGACAAGCCTGCCTGTCAGTAAGAAGATAACAGGAACGGATCTAGCTGAACACTGTGAGCAGGACGCACCCCACTAGCTTGTAGGTTTAGCTGAACACTGTGAGGTGGACGCACCCCACTAACTTGTAGGTTTAGCTGAACACTGTGAGCAGCACGCACCCCACTAACTTGTAGGTTTAGCAGAACACTGTGAGCAGGACGCACTGCACTAACTGTAAATAGTCTAGCTGCCTGACTGTGGTACTAATAGGATCAAAAGAACACCAGCAATTTTCTTCAGGTAGCTGTATTTACTGTAACAAGACAAGCCTGCCTGTCAGTAAGAAGATAACAGAAACGGATCTAGCTGAACACTGTGAGCAGGACGCACCACACTAGCTTGTAGGTTTAGCTGAACACTGTGAGGTGGACGCACCCCACTAACTTGTAGGTTTAGCTGAACACTGTGAGCAGGACGCACCCCACTAACTTGTAGGTTTAGCAGAACACTGTGAGCAGGACGCACTGCACTAACTGTAAATAGTCTAGCTGCCTGACTGTGGTACTAATAGGATCAAAAGAACATCAGTAATTTTCTTTAAAATACTGTAACAAGACAAGCCTGCCTGTCAGTAAGAAGATAACAGGAACGGATCTAGCTGAACACTGTGAGCAGGACGCACCCCACTAGCTTGTAGGTTTAGCTGAACACTGTGAGGTGGACGCACCCCACTAACTTGTAGGTTTAGCTGAACGCTGTGAGCAGGACGCACCCCACTAACTTGTAGGTTTAGCAGAACACTGTGAGCAGGACGCACTGCGCTAACTGTAAATAGTCTAGCTGCCTGACTGTGGTACTAATAGGATAAAAAGAACACCAGCAATTTTCTTTAAAATACTGTAACAAGACAAGCCTGCCTGTCAGTAAGAAGATAACAGGAACGGATCTAGCTGAACACTGTGAGCAGGACGCACCCCACTAGCTTGTAGGTTTAGCTGAACACTGTGAGGTGGACGCACCCCACTAACTTGTAGGTTTTGCTGAACACTGTGAGCAGCACGCACCCCACTAACTTGTAGGTTTAGCAGAACACTGTGAGCAGGACGCACTGCACTAACTGTAAATAGTCTAGCTGCCTGACTGTGGTACTAATAGGATCAAAAGAACACCAGCAATTTTCTTCAGGTAGCTGTATTTACTGTAACAAGACAAGCCTGCCTGTCAGTAAGAAGATAACAGAAACGGATCTAGCTGAACACTGTGAGCAGGACGCACCACACTAGCTTGTAGGTTTAGCTGAACACTGTGAGGTGGACGCACCCCACTAACTTGTAGGTTTAGCTGAACACTGTGAGCAGGACGCACCCCACTTACTTGTAGGTTTAGCAGAACACTGTGGGCAGGACGCACTGCACTAACTGTAAATAGTCTAGCTGCCTGACTGTGGCACTAATAGGATCAAAAGAACACCAGTAATTTTCTTCAAAATACTGTAACAAGACAAGCCTTCCTGTCAGTAGGAATATAACAGGAACGGATCTAGCTGAACACTGTGAGCAGGACGCACTGCACTAAATGTAAATAGTCTAGCTGCCTGACTGTGGCACTAATAGGATCAAAAGAACACCAGTAATTTTCTTCAAAACACTGTAACAAGACAAGCCTGCCTGTCAGTAGGAACTTAACAGGAACGGATCTAGCTGAACACTGTGAGCAGGACGCACTGCACTAAATGTAAATAGTCTAGAAGATAACAGGAACGGATCTAGCTAAACTGAATACAGTGTATATATATATATATGCAACACCTGGGATGCATATATATACACAATACACTTTAAGTGCAGCTAACTGACTGACTGTCCTGCCTAATCTAGCTAACTCAAATGAAATGACACTGTCTCTCTCTCTCTCTAAGCACACCGGAACACACTGCACAGGGCCGCCGTGCAGGCGGCCTTATATAGTGTAGGGCGTGTACTAAATCCCCTGAGCCATAATTGGCCAAAGCCTCCTTGGCTTTGGCCAATTATGGCTCTCTGTTAAGGCGGCGCTGTGATTGGCCAAGCATGCGGGTCATAGTGCATGCTTGGCCAATCATCAGCAAGCAATGCACTGCGATGCCGCAGTGAATTATGGGCCGTGACGCGCCACACGAATTTGGCGCGAACGGCCCATATCGTTCGCAATTCGGCGAACGATCGAACAGCCGATGTTCGAGTCGAACATGGGTTCGACTCGAACACGAAGCTCATCCCTAATAGCATCATTAGACTGGAAAAATAAAAACAACAGGCAAATTCTATAGTTTGTCATTTTTAATATTGACAATATTTGCCAAAAAAATGATTACTTTAATGGTCAGTACACACAATAAGAAAATCAAATGCAAATTTCTGTATGGGGGATAATTGGTTGAATATCTGTTCATTAATATAGTGCTTTCAACAGATTATTCCTACTGTTTGGATGAAAAGAAAAAGATGCAAGCTAGAAAAATGTTTTTATCTCCCAAAAGTGAGTACACCCCTCACATTTTTGTAAATATTTTATTATATCTTTTCATGGGACAACACTTGAGAAATTACACTTTGCTACAATGTAAAGTAGAGAGTGTACAGCTTGTATAACAGTGTAAATTTGCTGTCCCCTCAAAATAACTCAACACACAGCCATTAATGTCTAAACCGCTGGCAACAAAAGTGAGTACACCCCTAAGTGAAAATGTCTAAATTGGGCCCAAAGTTTCAATATTTTGTGTGGCCACCATTATTTTCTAGCACTGCCTTAACCCCCTTGGGCATGGAGTTCACCAGAGCTTCACAGGTGGCCACTGGAGTCCTCTTCCATGACGACATCACAGAGCTGGTGGATGGTTAGAGACCTTGCGTTCCTCCCCCTTCCATTTGAGGATGCCCCACAGATGCTCAATAGGGTTTAGGTCTGAAGACATGCTTGGCCAGTCCATCACCTTTACCCTCAGCTTCTTTAGCAAGGGAGTGGTCTTCTTGGAGGTGTGTTTGGGGTCATTATCATGTTGGAATACTGCCCTGCGGCCCAGTCTCTGAGAGGAAGGGATTAGGGATGAGCTTCGAGTTCGAGTCAAACTCATGTTCGACTCAAACATCGGCTGTTCGCCAGTTCGCTGAACAGCGAACAATTTGGGGTGTTTGCGGCAAATTCGAAAGCCGCGGAACACCCTTTAAAAGTCTATGGGAGATATCAAAAGTGCTCATTTTAAAGGCTTATATGCAAGTTATTGTCATAAAAAGTGTTTGGGGACCTGGGTCCTGCCCCAGGGGACATGGATCAATGCAAAAAAGTTTTAAAAATGTCCGTTTTTTCAGGAGCAGTGATTTTAATAATGCTTAAAGTGAAACAATAAAAGTGTAATATCCCTTTAAATTTTGTATCTGGGCGTGTCAATAGTATGCCTGTAAAGGGGCGCATATTTCCCGTGTTTAGAACAGTCTGACAGCAAAATGACAAAGGAAAAAAAGTCATTTAAAACTACTTGCGGCTATTAATGAATTGCCGGTCCGACAATACACATAAAAGTTCATTGATAAAAACGGCATGGGAATTCCCCACAGGGGAACCCTGAACCAAAATAAAAAAAAAAAAATGTGGGGGTCCCCCTAAATTCCATACCAGGCCCTTCAGATCTGGTATGGATATTAAGGGAAACCCCGGCCAAAAAAAAAAAAAAAATGGCGTGGGGTCCCCCTCAAAATCTATACCAGACCCTTCAGGTCTGGTATGGATTTTAAGGGGAACCACTCGCCAAAATTTAAAAAAAAATGGCGTGGGGTCTCCCCAAAAATCCATACCAGACCCTTATCCGAGCATGCAACCTAGCAGGGTGCAGGAAAAGAGGGGGGGCGAGAGAGCGCCTCCCCTAAACCATACCAGGCCACATGCCCTCAACATTGGGAGGGTGCTTTGGGGTAGCCCCCCAAAACACCTTGTCCCCATGTTGATGGGGACAAGGGCCTTATCCCCACAACCCTTGCCCAGTGGTTGTGGGGGTCTGCGGGCGGGGGGCTTATCGGAATCTGGAAGCCCCCCTCATCAAGTACCTCCCATTAGTGTCCACTTGTGTCATGGGTAGAGACTTCATGATTCTCCCATTTAGAAGAGTGTATTGCTCTCATGGTTTAGAGATGCAGGATCTCCCAATCTATGGACAGTGTAGGACCCACTGATCATGGGGTACTTTGACGCAGTAAGTGGGCTTAGCACCATATAGCAATATGGTGTGACCAAATCCCCATATTTTTGATAATGTTTTTTGAAAATGTTTATCATGTTTTAAACTAGCCTTGCTGGAGGTAAATGTCTTTTTTGCATGTGTGTGCTGTAATATTTTCTTCCCTTTAACAAGGGGACCCCTAGATCCCGGCCCTCCCCCTTTGTGAAATGGTAAGGGGGTACAAGAGTACCCCTACCATTCTACAAAAAAAGTGTCAAAAATGTTAAAAATGACAAGAGAGGGTTTTTGACAATGCCTTTATTTAAATGCTTCTTCTTTCTTCTATCTTCTTTCTTCTATCTTCTTCGGTTTCTTCCTACATCTTCTTCTTCTGGTTCTTCTGGTTCTTCCTCCGGTGTTCTCGTCCTGCATCTTTCTCCGCTGCGCCAGCGTCTTCTTCCCTTCGTCTTCTGGGCTGCTCCGCATCCAGTATGATGGGAGGCTCCCGCTGTGTGACGCTTCTCCTCTTCTGACGGTTCTTAAATAACGGAGGGCGGGATCACCAGGTGGCCCCGCCCTCCATTATTTAAGAACCGTCAGAAGAGGAGAAGCGCCACACAGCCGGAGCCTCCCATCATACTGGATGCGGAGCGGCCGAGAAGACGAAGGGAAGAAGACGCCGGCGCAGCGGAGGAAGATGCCGGACGAGAACACCGGAGGAAGAACCAGAAGAACCAGAAGAAGAAGATGGAGGAAGAAACCGAAGGAAGATAGAAGAAAGAAGATAGAAGAAAGAAGAAGCATTTAAATAAGTGAAATGTCAATGACTTGTCTCTTGTCATTTTTAACATTTTTGACAGATTTTTTTGTGAAATGGTAGGCGTACATTTGTACCCCCTTACCATTTCACACAGGGGGAGGGCCAGGATCTGGGGGTCCCCTTGGTTAAGGGGGCTTCCAGATTCCGATAAGCCCCCCCACCCGCAGACCCCCACAACCACCGGGCAAGGGTTGTGGGGATGAGGCCCTTGTCCCCATCAACATGGGGACAAGGTGTTTTGGGGGGCTACCCCAAAGCACCCTCCCAATGTTGAGGGCATGTGGCCTGGTACGGTTCAGGAGGGGGGGCGCTCTCTTGTCCCCCCTCTTTTCCTGCAGCCTGCCAGGTTGCATGCTCGGATAAGGGTCTGGTATGGATTTTTGGGGAGACCCCACGCCATTTTTTTTTAAATTTTGGCGAGTGGTTCCCCTTAAAATCCATACCAGACCTGAAGGGTCTGGTATAGATTTTGAGGGGGGCCCCACGCCATTTTTAAAAAAAATTTTGGCCGGGGTTCCCCTTAATATCATTACCAGACCTGAAGGGCTTGGTATGGAAGTTAGGGGGACCCCCACGTCATTTTATTTTAAATTTTGGTTCGGGGTTCCCCTGTGGGGAATTCCCATGCCGTTTTTATCAATGAACTTTTATGTGTATTGTCGGACCGGCAATTCATTAATAGCCGCAAGTAGTTTTAAATGACTTTTTTTCCTTTGTCATTTTGCTGTCAGACTGTTCTAAACACGGGAAACATGCGCCCCTTTACAGGCATACTATAGACACCCCTCAGGTATGAAATTTAAAGGAATATTACACTTTTATTGTTTCACTTTAAGCATTATTAAAATCACTGCTCCTGAAAAAATGGCTGTTTTTAAAACTTTTTTTTGCATTGATCCATGTCCCCTTGGGCAGGACCCAGGTCCCCAAACACTTTTTATGACAATAACTTGCATATAAGCCTTTAAAATTAGCACTTTTGATTATTCATGTTCGTTTCCCATAGACTAATGGTGTTTGCGTGTTCGAACAAATTTTTTGCCTGTTCGCATGTTCTGGTGCGAACCGAACAGGGGGATGTTCGGCTCATCCCTAGAGGGAATCATGCTCTGCTTTAGTAAGTCACAGTACATGTTGGCATTCATGGTTCCCTCAATGAACTGTAGCTTCCCAGACCAGCAGCACTCATGCAGCCCCAGACCATGACACTCCCACCACCATGCTTGACTTTAGGCAAGACACATGTGTCTTTGTACTCCTCACCTGGTTGCCGCCACACACGCTTGACACCATCTGAACCAAATAAGTTTATCCTGGTCTCATCAGACCACAGGACATGGTTCCAGTAATCCATGTCCTTAGTCTGCTTGTCTTCAGCAAACTTTTTGCGGGCTTTCTTGTGCATCATCTTTAGAAGAGGCTTCCTTCTGGGACAACAGCCATGCAGATCAATTTGATGCAGCATGCGGTGTATAGGTCTGAGCACTGACAGGCTGACCCCCCACACCTTCAACCTCTGCAGCAATGCTGGCAGCACTCATACGTCTATTTCCCAAAGACAAACTCTGGATATGATGCTGAGCACATACACTCAACTTCTTTGGTCGACCATGGTGAGGCCTGTTCTGAATGGAACCTGTCCTGTTAAACCACTGTATGGTCTTGACCATCGTGCTGCAGCTCAGTTTCAGGGTCTTGGCAATCTTCTTATAGCCTAGGCCATATTTATATTAGAGGATCAATTCTTTTTTTCAGATCCTCAGGGTTATTTGCCATGAGGTGCCATGTTGAACTTCCAGTGACCAGTATAAGAGAATGAGAGTGATAACACCAAATTTAACACACCTGCTCCCCATTCACACCTGAGATCTTGTAACACTAACGAGTCACATGACACCGGGACGCGAGGGAAAATAGCTAATTGGATCCAATGTGGACATTTTCATTTAGGGGTGTACTCACTTTTGTTGATAGCGGTTTAGACAGTAATGGCTGTGTGTTGAGTTATTTTGAGGGGACAGCAAATTTACAGTGTTATACAAGCTGTACACTCACTACTTTACATTGTCATTTCTTCAGTGTTGTCACATGAAAAGATATAATAATATATTTACAATAATCTGAGGGGTGTACTCACTTCTGTGAGATACTGTATATCTCAGTAGTGTTTTAATATTTTCTGTACTAGGCTTTAGGCTAGGTACACATGTAAAGTCTTTTTTTGTTCAACCTAGTGGACTGAACGAAAAAATCCGAGAGGTCGCCTTCCAAACCAGCCTATATTCTGATTGTGTGTACCCTTTGCATACGTTTGCCTTTGTCATGATACGCACCTTTGTGGAAAAACTAATGAACATTTTTTCCAATTTTCTCATAGTGTGATACTAGCACTCACATAATAAAACTGTGTATGATATTTTGCTTTATTTGATGTTTAAGCTTAACCCTCAAGAGCTCACATATTAAACTTGTGTATGATATGTTGCTTTATTTGATATTTAATTAATAAAGTAAAACATTTTTTTTTAATACCCCAAAAAATCCTTTTAAGCAAATAGGGCAGAGAAGCTAGAATCATGGGCTCCAAGGTTATGCATGCTTACCTTGACCCATTGACCTGCATTACCTGCCATTACCTTACCTCATAAGTAAAGAAGGATGGTGATGAAAGAGAAAACCTGGATCAGGTGATAGGTAAATTGTGGAAAATTTCATCTGCAGGCAAGTTCACTCCACTCTCCTTTTTTTTGAGGATTTTAGCATCATTGTGTTTTCTTTGTTTTTTTTTTGTTTTGTTTTTTATATATATCAATAGTAAGAAAGCTGTGGAATTCAGAACATCAAGCTTAAAGTGTATATAAAATCAAGAACACCATTTTAACATGTTGCAACTTACCATTCACTAGATGTGGTGACTTCATTTGTTTTCCTGGCAGTAAAACACTTTCTGTTCCAAGCTGATAATCAATCAGTGCAGGAGAGCAGCCGGTTGGCTCTCCTCGACTCGCGTCTGTCAGCGCTAGTGGAGGAAAAGCTGATATGCGGCTCTTCCTGTTTACACTGTGATCAGATGTGATTGAACACAGCTGATCACATGGTAAAGATGTCAGAGACTCTTTACCGAGATCGGTGATGCAGTATGTCAGACTGACACATCACACCGATTGCCGTGGTGCTTTCCCCTGCGGGGGCGTGATCGTAGCTTATCCTGCTGGACGTCATATGACATCCAGTCAGGATACCTTAACCACTTTGTGCATGTCATTCTGTTATATGGCGGGCGTGAAGTGGTTACATTTTTTGAGTGGACAACCTCATTAAAGTCAGCAGCTACAAAATCCTGTAGCTACTGACTTTTAATAATAGGACACTTACCTGTCCATGGATCCAGTGACATCCTCACCCAGGCTAGTTCTTCACTAGCAAATCATAGTCAAGACAAGATGGAGGCAGCAACAGTCGGGTAGCAGTGATACCAAATCGGAAGGCAGGAGTAGGGTCAGAAACCAAACAGCGGTCAAAACCAAACAGATAGTAGAGGTACCAAATTAACAGACAAAAAACAAAGTCATGACACAAGCAGCCCTGACTTCCAGAGATCTTTAATGAACATCAGTATACAGCAAACAGTCTATGACAGGGTTAAAATGGACTGTCAATCTAATAGTATCATTGTTAAAATAATATGGGGCAGCACAGTGGCTTAGTGGTAAGCACCTATGCCCGTCAGCACTAATATTGTTGGTTCAAATCCCAACCACAGCACAACCTGCCTGAAATTTGCATGTTCTGTACATGTGTGGGTTTCCTCCAGTTTCCTCCCACAGACACGTTGGTAGGTTAATTAACTCCTGTCTAAATTGGCCCTAGTATATGTATGAATTAGGGATGGGCTTGATGTTCAAGTGAAACGTAAGTTTGACTTGAACATCAGCTGTTCATTTGTTCATAGATCAAACAAACATATGGGACGTTTGCGGCAAGTTGACCAGCCATGGAGGGCCCCATAATGCACTGCAAGATCGCAGTGCATTGATGGCTGCTGATTGGCCACAGCATGCAACTGACCTGCATGCTTTGACCAATCACAGCGCAATATGCTGTGGAAACCATGATTATACGCCCCACACTATATAAGGTTGCTGCTTACACAGCGGCCTTATATAGTGAATGTATGGAGATTAGGCAGGTAGTGTCGTGTGCAGTCAGTCAGTGTAGTATATATAATACAGTTCAGAGTATATAGTGCAGTTAATGTTGTATATATAATATAGCGCTGTTAGTGTAGAATATAGAATACAGTTCAGAGTATATAGTGCAGTCCGTATTGTATATATAATACAGTTCATTACTACACTAAAAAGGGGCCCGCGGCCCTTGCCTGCAAAATGCAGTTGCTAAGGCCTGGCTGAGCAAGTATCAGACCTAACTATTCAGTGTTAGCTGTGCCTGGGAGCTCAAGCAAGTAGAGTGCTGGAGGAGCTAAGGAGTAATGGTCAGCTGTAAGAGTTGTGCTGGAGGAAGAGAGATCTGTATATTCCGGAGTGTATATAAGTTGTTCCAATTCTTTGTTTTAAAAGTCATCCCAATTGATTGTTCTAAAACTCACTGGGCATCTCATACTTCCTATACCCCATCCAAGTTCAATCCCCTCAATAAAACAAAAAAACAAAGCTAATGGACTGTTCATTGCCTTGGAGTGACTAAGGACTTGAATATCGGGCTGGACAGGGTGACAGGTGGTCCACAACACTTAGCAGCCCTTACGGGGGTACCACTACATATATAATACAGTTCAGAGTATATAGTGCAGTCTGTATAGTATATATAATACAGTTCAGAGTACATAGTGCAGTCCGTGTAGGATATATAATACAGTGCAGGGTATATAGTGCAGTGCAGAGTATATAATACAGTGTATTGAAGTGGTTAAGGGGAACCCTATGACAGAATTAAGAAAAAAATGGCGTGGGGTCCACCCAAAATCCATACCAGGTCCTTTGGGTCTGTTATAGATTTTTACTTTCAAAGTCTTTTATTGATTTTTTGCAAAAACAAGAAAATAGAATACAGAATTTGTATCAACATATCGTGTAACATCAATTGTTAAATAACAAACCCCTGCAGGGGCAGGAGAGCTAACAGTGGAGAGGCTCAATATGATTGTCTATATATTTCAAATAGGAGCAAAGCCTGTAGAGAAGTTACTGGAACATATATAGAAAGGGACCACTAGGATCATTGACCGTTGTCCAGAGTGGCTCTAGGAGATCCCACCGGCACCCCTGAAGGGATCATGCTGTGCACAGTAGGAGCCCCTACGCCTCCCTTTACCAGCTATTGTCTTAAGGCCCTATGGTCCCAAATATCGTTTCATACTAAATACTTTAGGCTAAAGCCAATCAGTGTGAACCCTGGAACAAAAATCAGTTATTTGTCCTAATATTGAAGATCTCTGTTCAAAAGATATATCATAACAACTTACAGGAGGATCTGACCTATTCTCCCCCAGCAGGTGAACACAATCGATGGGAACTAAAACTAGAAGAGTAGGAGAGAAATAGAGGAGGGGGAAAAGTGAGAAAGGAAGGTTAGCCGGCCATCTGGGGGGACCCCCGCCCCGCCAATTATCCACTTTTAATTTTGGGGTTGGACTCCGGGTATAAGAGAGATGCCAACAAACTGTTCCCAAGGCTCCCAAATAGCTTCAAATTGTGTTTTTTTGTCATCTAGGATGCTAGCTAATTTTTCCTGTGCCATAATCCAGGAAATTTTACGAATTGCTGCTTTGACCGAGACTTTGGGCTGTTTCCAAGCCTTAGCAATGGTGAGTTTTGCACCTAGGAGGATGAAGTGTATAAGTTTACGTGAGTGCTTCAGAGTCTTGGGCAAGTTATCATTAAGAAGAGCTATGGCCAGGGATTTCGGGATTTGAATCTGCGTTGTTTTTCCGTATCAGGGAGAATATCTTATCCCAGAAGGGTCTCAGTCTAGGGCATTCCCACCAAACATTAGCCATTGAGCCCAAGAGCTGACACCCCCGAAAACACTTGGGGTCAGCTGTTGGGAACATTCTGGAAAGCTTGGCAGGGGTAAGATACCATCTTGTCAAAACCTTAACACCTCCTTCGATTAAGGTAATGTTTTTAATACCTTTATAGTCTCTGTCAAAGGAGCTTCTCAATTTAGAGGCTTCCCATTCAAAAGCTAGTTCCCTTTCCCAGTCAAGCATATAAGGTGACTTTTGGGGGTGAAGGGCTAGTGACTGGTAGATGACGGAAATCCCTCCCCTCTGTTCCAAAGAGTGACCACACCATAGTTCATATGGCGTAAAGGCGGTGTGTGAGGGAATACCTCCTCTCCAAAGTTGGCAGAGGAAATGTCTTATTTGGTGGAATCTAAAACGTTCATGCCCCGTACACATGGTCGGACTTTGTTCGGACATTCTGACAACAAAATCCTAGGATTTTTTCAGACGGATGTTGGCTCAAACTTGTCTTGCATACACACGGTCACACAAAGTTGTCGGAAAATCCGTTCGTTCTAAACGCGGTGACGTAAAACACATATGTCAGGACTCTAAACGGGGCAGTGGCCAATAGCTTTCATCTCTTTATTTATTCTGAGCATGCCTGGCACTTTGTCCGTCGGATTTGTGTACACACGATCGGAATTTCCGACAACGGATTTTGTTGTCGGAAAATTTTATATCCTGCTCTCAAACTTTGTGTGTCGGAAAATCCGATGGAAAATGTCCGATGGAGCCCACACACTGTCGGAATTTCCGACAACACGCTCCGATCGGACAATTTCCATCGGAAAATCCGCCCGTGTGTACGGGGCATCAGAGTTCGGAATTTCTAGAAGCCTTACCCCTTGCTCCAAGGAGATTGGACCCTCATTTGTGAAAAAATGTCCGATTCGGTACAGTCCCTTATCCAACCACCAACGAAAAGCCTTAATATCCAACCCAGGGGCAAAATCAGGATTGTTGAATATGTGCGCCAAAGGTAGGCATCTTGAGATTAGGGCCAAATTTTTCCTCAGGTTATCCCATAATTGAAATGATTGAGATAGAGATGGGGAAAGTATAGGGGGTCTCTGTTTGGGGGGGGGGTCCAGAGGAGAAAGTCCAGGGTGTATGTGGGGGCAGCCCATCTCTCTATCTGAATCCAATCTGGCTTTTCTGCCTTAGAGTAAACCGTGGAGATTTGGGCCAGCCTGGCAGCTTGAAAGTACCAGAAGAGCTGAAGAGCCCCCATGCCACCCTGAGCTCTTGGAAGGAATAGGGTTTTTTGTTGAAATCTATGTCCTCTCCCCCCTCCAGATGAATTTGGTGATCTTCTTTTGGAAATTGGATAAGTGTTCTTTGTTAATATTAATCGGAATGGCCCTGAAAAGGTATAGCAGTCTGGGCAAAAGTGTCATCTTTACTGCGTGGACTCTGCCCAGCCAAGAAATCTCACCCTTGGACCATGATCCCAGATCAGCTGCTAATTTACGGTACATTGGAGGGAAGTTTAAGGGATACAATTGTTCTGTTTTAGCTGAAAGTTTAATTCCTAAATAATCTATCCATTGGTCATTCCATTTAAAGTCAAAGGAGCTTTGAAGTGCGGATACCGTATCGGACTGCAGGGAGATATTTAAAGCCGATGATTTAGAATAGTTTACCTTAAGACCTGAGGTGCTAGAGAAGTCTTTCAATAGTTTGCATGAATTAGGGAGTGATGTGATAAGGGACATTATGAAAAGGAGCATATCATCGGCAAAGAGCCCACACTTGTGGACTTGTTCCCCGCAGGATACGCCATGGATATTTGGGTTTGATCTTATCGCTATCGCAAGTGTTTCTATGGCCATGGCGAAAATCAGAGGGGAGAGCGGGCATCCCTGTCTCGTCCCTTTCGCTATTTGAAGGGGTTTGGAGTATTGGCCCTGTAGTCGGATTATTGCTGCCGGATTGGAGTAGAGGGATCGCAAAATCCCTAAGAAGCCAGCCCCGAAACCCCAGCTCTCTAGAAGAGAAAAAAGATACGGCCACTCGATCGAGTCGAAGGCCTTATGTAAATCTAAAGACAACAGCATTCCTGCCTGTTTGGGGCCCCCCTCCCAATTTGATTGGAGAATGGAGACAATGTCCACCACTCTCCTAATTTGATCTGGGCCCTGTCTCCCCGGGATAAAACCTACCTGATCTTTGTGGACGTACTGCTTGATAAAGGATGTCGAGAGGGTTGGCTAAGATTTTAGTGAGTATCTTGAGATCATTATTGATTAGGGAAATGGGCCTATAGTTCTCTACTTCTTCGTGGTTCTTATTGGGTTTGGGAATTAGTTATGAAAGCCGTGTTCAAGTGGGGATCTATTGGGGAGCCTGATTTCTTAGAATTGAAAAATTTTGCCATATGAGGGACCAGTATGTCCCCGAATTTTTTGTAGTAAGGGACTGACAAACCATCCGGCCCCGGGGCCGATCCTGTCTTAAGATTTTTGATAACTTCCCGTATCTCGTCTGAGGCAAAGGGTTCCTCTATAAGGTCTCTATGGTCCTTGAAAAGAGAGGGCAGTTTAATATTCGAGAGAAAGGAAGCGATCAAGATGCCGCTCGGTTTTTGTGTGGTTTTGTATAATTCTGAGTAAAATTCGTGGAAGGCTCTCATGATTTTGGATGGATTGGCCATGGGAGGTTGACCCGCTATGCGCACTTTGGGGAAAGTGCGAGATTGGAACTTGGGGGAGAGTTCCGCGGCTAGCATTGTCCCGACTCTGTGCTTGTGGCAGTAAAATTTTGCTCCGCTCCATCTAATGTGTTTTTCGGCTTTGGCCATTAAAGCTAAGTTGAGTTCCAATCTAATCGCGTCTAGTTTTTCATTAAGATCTTTAGATGGAGTTTTTTTGTGTTCGATTTTTAAAGTAATGAATTTCTGTTCTAGCCTATGAATGTCTATCAGCCTCTCCTTTTTAACTTGAGTGGCTAATCTGATGAGCTCCCCGCGAACCGAGGCCTTGTGGGCTGCCCACAGGGTTTCGGGTGAGATGTTTCCCACGTCATTTATCTGAAAGTATTCCTTGATAGCGTCTGCTACTAATTTGGCGTTAACCGGATCCCCCAGGATAGACTCGTTCAATCTCCAATATGAGCCCCTGCTACATGTCAGAACATTTTTCAACGTCAGGAGAACCAATGAGTGGTCCGACCAGACTATGTCTAAAATTTTAGCTTTAGAGGAAAGAGGGATGAGGTTAGTCTGAGTAAGTATGTGGTCTATCCTTGCGTAGGTCTAGTGGGGTGAGGAGAAGTGTGTAAAGTCCCTGCCCAAGGGATTCAGCTCCCGCCAAATATCTACTAACCCCTGGGAGTAAATCATTTTAGCTACTCTGGTGCTTAATTTTGTGGGGCAAGTTAGTCTTCCTTTGAGAGGGTTATTAGGGGCATAATAGGAGATAATGGAGTATAGTACTCCCTCCAGAGTACCCTTTACAAGAATGAACCTGCCCTTTGGATCTTTAAGATCAGAAATATGGTTAAATTTACTGTTTTTAGAGAAAAGAACTGCTACACCTTTGGTTTTGTTAGGCGCGTTGGCCAGAAAAAAAGATGGGTAATAAGCATGTAAGAACTTGGGACTGTACCGAATCAGGAAGTGCGTCTCCTGTAGGAGCACTACATCTAGTTTGAGGGATTTGTAATGGTCAAAAGCTACTCTTCTTTTCCTAGGCGAGTTGAGCCCCTGAGCGTTATGAGAAGCCACCCTGAGATCTAGCCCCTTAGACACTAAATCAGCCATGGGAAGAGAGGGGAGATTGATCACCAGCCCAGCAGCCACTTACCTCGTGTTGGAGTGTATTCATAGAGAAAGTGAAGGGGTGTGGGTCCGACCTATGACTGTGTGCGGGCGGTTCCGGGGCATCCCCATACGGCCAGCTAGGAGAGAAAAAAGTGATGAGAAAGAGTGGGGGGAAGAAAGAGAGACAGGTAGACAAAAAAAACAACAATAAAGTCAAGGGCCCTCTAACAGGACCCGTGGAGGGTAGCGGTGTATCAGACCACTTAGTCTCCATTTTAAATCTTCTCTCGTCCGTACTGGGCGAGGGAAGTCTCACTCCGCGGGAGCACATTGGTTTCCCTCGAAATGAGAGGAGGCGCAAGGGTACCACCCCAGACCCTTACTTCTATGTAACTTTGACAGAAAAATTTGCATAACGTAGTATAAGATCTTCATCTCATTAAGTGCAATATTATACTGCAATCTAAAAACAGTTTTAACATTCGAGCAGACTATAAAAAGGAATCAGGGGGAGCTGACATCACACAAAAAAAATATATAGAAAATAGAAAAAGAATGGCCACCAGCTCTAATCTACCTACAACTCTGAGCCTGGATCTGAAAAGAAAATTGGTTACTGAGTGCTATGAAGAACTGAAGTTTCAGTGTTCTAAATCTCAGATCGGATTGAAAAGAGATCTCTCTTCCGCTTCTAAAAGGCAAAGGGAACTCAGGAACTGTTCTCCGTAGGAGATTCACTTCGGAAAGCCTCAACAGCAGGCGGTGTCCAGTCTGTGGTGGAACTAAAATGGCCTGTGACCGAGGCCCCGATTGGGCCGTGGGATTAGATGGAAGAGCATTAGTTCAATGGAGGGGAGTAGACCCAAACAGGAAAGACCGTGGAAGGTCTGGGTGTATAAGAAGGGGACCTTCAAGCCCCGTTATGGGGGTCTGCCGTCCTTGCTCCTCTTGGAAGGGCCCTTGATCCAGAGAGGGGATACTGGGCTGCCTGGAGGGGGGCGTTTGGATGAGCCCAAAAAGATGAGTTCCATGGGGGCTTCCTGGGAGATCAGTTTGAGGGAGAGGAAAAGTCTCTCACCTTCTGGGAGGTTGGAGAAGGCGTGGGTTTTGCCTTGTAGAGAAAACTTAACGGCAAAGGGGAATGTCCATCGGTATTTAATGTCTCGTTCCATCAAAACTGAGAGGAGGGGTTTGAGGGTGAGTCTTCTTTATATGATGGACTGAGCTAGGTCTGCAAAGACCTGAATTTGGTGACCCTGATGTTGGAGCTTGGGCTTCAAACGAGATTGTCTCATTACCTCCTCTTTGACTGCTTAGAAGTGCGGTTTTACTATTATGTCCCTTGGGGACCCGTCCTTCCTCGGGGGTCCCAGGGCTCTGTGAGCCCTATCCAGCTCTAGCCTATGTGGCGGGATGTTGGGAATGAGTTCTGAGATAAAGTCCTGCACCGTGAGGGGGATATCCGTAAATGACTCAGGGAGGCCTCTTATTCAGAAGTTATACCTCCTGGACCTGTTCTCGAGTTCATCAATTCTAAATAGTGCCGTGTCTAGCTGTTCTTGGACTGATTGGAGGTGTGTGGCATTCTGGTTGGTTCTGGCGACCGTGTAGTCAATTTTGTCTTCCATGGCCTCCATCCTAGAACCCAGGTTAGAGAGGTCCGATCTGATTGCATTAGTGATCTGGGTGGCTGTATTGGCTAGGCCCTTTTCTAAAAGAGCGGAGAATTTGGTGAAGAGATCCTCTTGGATAGCAGAAATACCCTTAAATGAGTATCCAGGTGGGGTGCCAGCAGATGAGGGGAGATGAGGGGACATGCCTGAGGGAGAAGCGCCCTCTTCCCTCTGCTCGCCGCTGTGTGTCTCTCTGTGAGCTCCCTGTAAGGCTTGGAGCTGGTGCAGGCCCTGATGAGCAGTTTGAAGCGTGCTGGGGCTTCCCTGAGCTGCCTGGGCATAGGTCAGGGTCGGGGGGTGAGTATGGGATGTTGCTCCGTCCCCTTGTACTGTGTGGCTGGGTGAGGCCTAGCTGTGTCACTGTCAGCGGACATCTTGGTACACCCATCCGCCGCCACCTCTGCAAAATGCGGGCCCAAATCTCAGCGCGCTTGTGCGCTGGACATCTCACCACGTTCCCCCGCTGTTCCGCAAGCGGGGGGAGTGCTCGTGTGGGTCGTCCGCCTGCTGTGGCCGGGGTTATGCCGCTCAACGGTCCGGGGTGGTGCGGAGCTCCAGGCTTAGGCGGCCATCACGGGGCTCTCGCGCATGCGCACTGTCCGGGTCTGTTATAGATTTTAAGGGGAACTCCATGCCAAAATTAAAAAAAAAATTGGTGTGGGGTCCCCCCAAAATCCATACCAGACCCTTATCCGAACAAGCAGCCTAGCAGGCCAGGAAGGGGGGGGATGAGCAAGCACCCCCCTCCTGAATCATACCAGGCCGCTTGCCCTCAACCCAAGCACCTTGTCCCTATTTTGATGGGGACAAGGATCTCTTCCCGACAACCCTGGCCGGTGGTTGTCGGGGTCTGCAGGCGGGGGGCTTATTGGAATCTGGAAGCCCCCTTTAACAAGGTGAACAATGTGAATGGCTATTGGGTACATTGTACCCCTACCCATTCACCAAAAAAGTGTCAAAAAGTAAAAATCACAACAGACAGATTATGACAATTCCTTTATTAAAAAATAAAAAAAATAATGTCCCACAATGTCCATCCATCTTCAATCATGCCACCCGACAGACCCGAAAAATGGAAAAAAACTGAAAAAGCTCCACCTCGATGGGAGGCCTCCCAGCAGCTGCTGTCTCTTGGCTTTGACTCTGTGATGTAACCTAGTGACCCCCACCCCCTTCTGATGTCATGTGACATCAGAGGGGGTGGGCTCATCTGGTTACGTCAGCGGGTGGCCCCACACGTGTCTATATAAGAGCTGTCAAAGCGAAAAGACAGCAGTAGGCGGAGTTTTTTCTATTTTCTGAGTCCATTGGGTGGTGTGATTGGCAATGGATGTACATCGCGGGACACTTTTTTTTTTCATTTTTAATAAAGGAATTGTCAAAAACTGTCTGTTGTGGTTTTTAATTTTTTACACTTTTTTTGGTGAATGGGTAGGGGTACAATGTACCCGATACGCAGCATTCGCATGGGATTGGCCGGATCTGGGGGCACCCTTGTTAAAGGGGGCTTCCAGATTCCGATAAGTCCCCCGCCTACAGACCCCGACAACCAATGGCTGCCGGGAAAAGGCTCTTGTCCCCATTAACATGGGGACAAGGTACTTTGGGGCGGGGGGGGCACAGAGCCCACCTGCCCCAAAGAACTCACCGCCCCATGTTGACGTTCATGTGGCCTGGTATGGTTCAGGAGGGGGGTGATCGCTCGTACCTGACCTCATAGACGTGTCCCATAGACTTTAATAGGGTTTGCATGTTCACTAGAACTTTTTGCCTGTTCGAGGTGTTCTGGTGCGAACTGACTGAACCGGGGGGTGTTCGGCCCATCCTTAGTATGAATGTGAGTAAGGAACCTTAGATTGTAAGCTCCTGATATGAATATTCTAAATATACTTGTAGCCATGCCCCCATAGGGGTTGCTGAATGTTGTGGTTCACCTGTCACCCTGCCCAACATCCATCTCTCAAACACTCAGAGAAATAGAACAGTCCATAAGTTTTTTTGTTTTTGTTTTTATTAAAGGGATTGAACTTGGATGGGAATGGGAAATTATGGGATGCCCAAGAACATTCAGCACAACTTACTTGGGACTTCTTTATACACTCCAGTCTTCTCTCCAGCACAAACTCTTGCTTAAGGCCTCTTATCCTTCACTCCTCCAGCACTTCACTTGCTGCACACTGTTACCCCACCAACACTTCCCTTGCTGCAGACTGTTACTCCTCCAGACTAGCTAGCACTGCATGGTTAGGCCTGACAAAACTCAGCTAGGACTCAGTGGATTGTCTTTTGCGGGTAGGGATCTTGGACCCCTGTGGCGTAAAAATAGTTCAGGTGCTAACTGTCCTCTGTACAGCTACTAATCCCAGATAGCTCTCTTCAGGCCCTGCCAGCCAGCCTGGCTGCATTGATCTCTTTCCACTGCCCTTCCCACAGTCCTCTCTTCTGGTTCTGCACCCTTCTCAAACTGCAATCTCCCAGTTCTCTCAGGCATGCCTCCCCAGTCCTCCCGACTGTGCTTCACTCACCAACCCTCAAAGCTGCGACCAGTTGTCCTCCATGGAGTCTGTTAGCAGCGTTCTCTCCTACTGTCCTCTCTTTGCTCTCTCATGTGCCTCTCCTTCCAGGATCTCTTCTCTCCTCCTGGATGCACCTGAGCCCCAGCACAGGGTCACCCCCCTCCAGACTGTGGAGCTACCTGTGGCCCCATACAGCCTCCACACTCTCTAACTCCAGCTCTTCCACCCGAAAACTCCTCCCCAGCTGAGCTGACCACAGGTATTTAAGGAGGCCTGCCAATCCAGGTTGGGGATTGGTCAGATTGGTCAGGGCTCCTTAGATTACCCCAGGCAGCTCCACCTTTCCTTTCCTCCTCTTCTTCCAGCAATTTCTAGAAAGAAGAGGGAGGGGACAGTGATGGTACCTGTATGTCACCCATCCCTGCCCCGAGCCACTCCCAGCCCAGAATCAAAACAAACAGGTCTAGCCAACAGCTAGGCCTGCCTAAATTTTCCTACTCTGCCAGCAAAATCCTCACTCTAGCACTTACCTAACTAGAGGTGCTACATACTAAATATAATAAAAAGCTCTGTGTAAATTGCCTGCACTATTAATGTACCTGTATGCAGCCCGGCCCCCTAGAGGACTGCTTAGAATTACCTGCTCATCCGCATGGCCATGACCTGGCGAACTTTCCAATCGACCTGGCACTCTGCGTTCAGACATCCTTGTTTCACTGTAGAGTGATAATCAGACAACTCAGCGTATTTAGGTTCTATGAATATTTTACTTGAACCAATAATGGGGAACGTTGCCACAAAGAGGAGGTAATAGAGCTGCTGTGTTATAGGCAACAGCACCAATTCAGCAGAAGAACCCCTCCAGAAGACAAGACAAGTATTAACCACTTCAGCCCCGGAAGGATTTACCCCCTTCCTGACCAGAACATTTTTTGCGATTCGGCACTGTGTCGCTTTAGGTGACAATTGCGCGTTTGTGCGACGTTGTACCCAAACAAAATCAACGCCCTTT
Source organism: Aquarana catesbeiana (assembly GCF_042186555.1). Classification (NCBI taxonomy): domain Eukaryota; kingdom Metazoa; phylum Chordata; class Amphibia; order Anura; family Ranidae; genus Aquarana; species Aquarana catesbeiana. Next base: position 169,612,903 of record NC_133336.1, on the reverse strand, counting down.
TTTCCCCAGAAATAGAGCTTTCTATTTTGGTATTTGATCACCTCTGCGGTTTTTATTTTTTGCTCAAAAAAAGAGTGACGCTTTTGCAAAAAGAGCAATATTTTTTACTTTTTGCTATAATAAATATCCTCGAAAAATTTATGTAAAAACTCATTTTTTCCCACAGTTTAGACCAATATGTATTCTTCTACATCTGAGATTTTTATCGTGACTGCGACATTGTGGCAGACAGATCGGACACTTTTGACCTGCTTGCATGCATCCTGAGATCTGACACTGCACACAGGAGGGACAGGCTGGTTTCACTCAAGGAGGATCACTGGGACATTGTTCCCGGGGCTATTTAGCCTTACTACAGTGACTGTATGAACGGTCTAGTTACCAGCTTACTGAAGCCCAGAATTTTTACACCTCTTAGGAGACTTTGCGGGTGCCACTCACCCAGAGAACACACTAAATCGTTTATAATTCCTACAAATGACCAAGTGTGCATTGCTATTATGAACTCACTGGCTCTTCACACATATTTCCAATATTGAATCTTCACACCAGAATGTATTTTGAACACTAAATTTTCTGAACCCTTGGCCCCTGAAGAAGGTATAGGACCATCTGATACCGGAAATGCGTTGGGCATTTGGGCATTCACATTGCATGCGTTTTTTACAATAAATTGGTTTGTCATATGTAGCACATGTTGTGCATCATTTTATATATGTGGTCTTTTGTATTTGTGTTTTAACTCATTATATTAAAGATTTTTTTTTTTTTTTTTTTGAGTTGGTGGTCCATTTAAAGTCCCAACTAGGGGGCATTTATTTCTGAGTTTTAGACAAGGGGAGATCGATCTGATCATGGGAGGGACCAATATTTTAATGGATCAGTTAGGAATACACCCACATGGAATAGGTTTGCCCTTTTAGAAGAATACACTAATGATTATCAGAGAAGTGATTTTTTAGGACCAGTGAGGACAGAGGGAAGGATGATCAGAGAATGGAAATATAATAGAAACAGATTTGGAGTAGAGCAAAGAGGAGGAGGGGGAGGAGAGCTGAGAGGAGGATCCAAAAAAAAAAAAAAAAAAAAAAATTCCGGTAGGAGAGGGCATTTATAATTTGAGCCCCTTTGAGTACTGATGAAATTAAAGTATTGGTTAAGGGTTTGAAATTCGCATCAGTGAAAAACCTCAATAAGTTTGAGATGTATGTCAGTATCCAAAAATTTATGAGGAACCTTAATATAAAAAAGCATTTCCTCGATAACACTAAAAATGTGGGGATGGTGGAGGATGGGTCTTGTTATTCTAAATTGAGGAACAGATCCATTTTCAACCCTCCCACATATAATGTAGCACTTACCCCCTAAGGGGTATTAAAGAAAAAAGGGAATATTTTTGAGACTTTAAATGAGACGCAATGGGGAATATTGCGCCTCCATCCCTGGTTGCTTTAGCAAAAAAAAGGGGGAGGGTGGGACTTTAGATGAGGTGCATGGGGTAGAGCCAGACAAAACCATATACATATGTAAAAAATTGTATTCTTTATTAGACCAAAGATAGGGCATGGATCAACCCATATAAACGCATAATAGCACATTGGCATATAAAATACAAAGTATCAACATACATATTGAGGATAGTCACCAACATGACACAGAAAGTAAATATTATACATCACAGTCCCCCAAATTGAGTAGGCATAACATTATGTCAGGGTGATAGAGCAATAAAAACCATCTGGAATCATAAATATGAGATGGATGCATCAAAATAAGCTCGACAACGTTTTGTGGACTTCTATCCACTTATCAGGAGCAAGTGCATCCATGTACTAAAAAAGGGATACAAAAAAAATCACCATTATAGCTGGATATAACCACAGACTGGAGGGGTAGAGGGATTAAAGATGATGATGAACAAATAAACGGCCATAACTGAAAGTACTCACATAAGAGCTGATACTGGGCCATGCGATACCACCTGCTGGAGGTCAGCCAGATAATTATGTCCAGCACGGGAGCTGAGGAAAGGACCCAAGCATGGATCTGGAGCACACACACAGTCCCCCAAAAAAAGTGTGTATAGAAAAATCTTGATGTAACTGTGGATGGGATTTCTGTATTGTATACAATAAAGTAAATGGTTTGTTACCATATTGGTATAAATAAAAAAGAAATGTCATATAGGGTAGACCCATCACCACAGTATAGAAGTATATTGTGAAGCATATTAACAAAACTTGGCTGACACATGGTGAGTAGGTCTGCCGTGCTGTCTCTCCCTTGTTATGCCAATGTGACATTGGATGGGACCCTGGCCATCACCCTGCAGTTCCCCTTCGATGAGCTTTTCTTAGCAGTCCCACATTGCACTCCATTTTGATTCATATCCCATTAGGACCTACATGGGTAAATACATAGCAAGATCTTGATTCACTCTTAAATTCCTCTATAACAAGCATTACTAATATTTCTTTAGTTTTCATTAATTTCTCCTGATTTCAGGAATCTCATCTCCTCTTCCCTATTCTTACTATATGGACACCCTATTTTTTCATTCTGTTCACTTTGTTGATATGCTCCACAATATACTTCTATACTGTGGTGATGGGTCTACCCTATATGACATTTCTTTTTATTTATGCTTGGGTCCTTTCCTCAACTCCCGTGCTAGACATAATCATCTGGCTGACCTCCGGCAGGTGGTATTGCATGGCCCAGTATCAGCTCTTATGTGAGTCCTTTCAGTTAAGGCCGTTTATTTATTCATCATCATCTTTAATCACTCTACCCCTCCAGTCTATGGTTATATCCAACTATAATGGTGATTTTTTTATCCCCTTTTTAGTACATGGATGCACTTGCTCCTGATGAGTGGATAGAAGTCCACGAAATGTTGTCAGGCTTATTTTGATGCATCCATCTCATATTTATGATTCCAGATGGTTTTTATTGCTCTACCACCCTGACATAATGTTATGCCTACTCCATTTGGGGGACTGTGATGTATAATATTTATTTTCTGTGTCATGTTGGTGACTATCCTAAATATGTATGTTGACACGTTGTATTTTATATGCCAATGTGCTATTATTGCGTTTATATGGGTTGATCCATGCCCTATCTTTGGTCTAATAAAGAATACAATTTTTTACATATGTATATGGTTTTGTCTGGCTCTAGCCCACGCACCTCTTCTAAAGTCCCACCCCCCCTCCCTCTTTTTTACCCCCTAAGGAGCTGCTGGTAATTAATCGGGCCTGTTCGAATTGGCTCAACCCACTTGACACAGCTGTGTAACAGGGTTGGTGTGAAACCCAATAACAAGGAACAACCCCACAATAGCAATATACATATATTGTACCTCTATCGTTACCTGGGTATCCGTTGCTCCACCTGCTATGAGAATGAACAAAGCCTCACGCCAGTTATATTTTAACCAGACTGTAAGTTTACTGAAGGCTGGTTTAAGACAGTAATTACAATAACAATTCTGGTACATGAATTCAGAACAATAATAAACTAGGTGCATGTAAATAATTGTCACTCAAAGATTACCTGAATGATGCATGCAGGCGCACCTCCAAGTGGGACTAGTGCTCAGGGTGGTAAGACCTTGACACTGGGTACCTTCCCACTTCCAGTGCGACCACGCAAACACACACCGGACTTGCAGCACACTATCTAGTGCTAGAAAACACAATACAATACAGTATAAAGGCTCAAGAGCTCCCCCTGTGGTGCAATGCAGCTCCTAGAGCATGTTACAGAAACACAAGGCCTTACAATGAATGGTATAGTCTCTTGTCTTCTTTCTTCAGCTAGCCATATTATACTGCAGTATTTGTATTCCAGTGAGTTAGCAGATGACAAAGTAATATAAAGTGGTAGATAATGGTGAACTCAATTATGCAACATGTTTGTAACTTTCTTCTGTGGGAATGCAACTGGAGCGTCAGTCAATGCCTAGCGGAGTACAGACTTTGAGGCCTGGTTAAACACAGTCTATTTGACTGAGACTGTTTCGTAGAACTACAGGTCTCAGTAACACTCTGCACTAGTCTATACCGTGTTAAGTGCTCTATATAAATCTTGGGCAACAGCCCTCTCACCACACCCGTCCCAGACAGTTGTACTGCTAAGTCTCTGTAATCTCAGTCCCATTTCCATCTAACTCTGGTACACTGTACCGCTCTGTCCGTTGAACGATGGCTGTAGTTAGGCTCCTTCATGCCCCCTGGATCCTCCGACCCGATCAGATGTGCCTCCAGCACAGTGTGTCCAACACCTCTCAGGTGGCATCAACTCCGTTCCGCGCCAAGAAGGCCGTGCTCTTCTGAGCACTCCCACACAGGTCCCTGCAGGCAAGTCTCACAACCCGGCAAAAAGAGAAAAAACATGGCCACGCTGTGCCTTTTATTTCACTCCCCAGCAAGCAGTTCTTTACCTTGGCCTCATGGGTAGGTAAGTGAGGCACTGTGGGTAAGAAAGTATTTTCCAAATAAACCTTTAAGTCACTTCCTGCACATGCTTTACAACAAAGTCTTATTTCACAGAGATGAGTTGGCCACTAGAGGGAGCTAAACACTAATCAAATAGTATTACATACTGCCTATAATTAGATGGCAAAAATCCCAGCGCCACAAATACATTTGTGGATGATTTTGGCAATATAGTGGTGAACGACTTGGAGACAATTAAAATTATAGTAAGCAATCACAGCCTTAATTCTGTTTTCTCAGATCTTCTTGAAAATTGAGCCTGAATTCAGTTTCCTTCTTCCAGTTTTTATGAACGTTGCCCAGTGAGGTTGGCTATAGTCCGGTCTAAAGCCTGGTACACATTGTATGCTGGGCTAAACGAAAACAAAACCTGACAGATCACCTGTACCAACACATGCAGTGTTAGTACAGCGATCTCCCCTGCTGTGCTATAGTGTTCTGACAGAGGGGCTGCTGCCCCGCTCCCCTCCACCCCCACCACAACACAGCTGTCAGTGCTCTCCTCTCTGCCATTGGACTGCCTACCACAGGGTGGTGCACTGTAATAGCCAATCTTACTGGGCAGGTGCAACGGGCACCATCTTGTGGAAGGCAGCACACTCACTGATTTTTTTGTTAACTCAGTATACCAGACAATAGAAATGGTACTGTGTAGAGCCCATACATACAGAATAAGAACAGATACTGAGAATTACACCCAGCATGCAGGACAAGAGAAGTGGTACTGTGCAGAGTCCATACATACAGAATAAGAACCGATACCGAGAATTACACTCGACATACAGGACAAGAGAAGTAGTACTGTGCAGAGGGTGTGGCTGCTTGTGGAGCAGCTGAAGTCTGTGTGGTGCTGAGCTCCTCTGATGTCTGGTACAAGCCCTGGGTTGGGCTCCCCTGGGTGGGGATCTCTCTCAGGAGAGTCCCAGGCTTTCCGGCCTACACAAGGACTGTCTGGTGAAGCTGTGGCTGGCGGTGAAGCCGGAGGACAGAGTTCTGGGAATGGGAAGACACTTGCAGAGACTGTAAGTAGACGTGGAAATGTTTGTATGAAAAGTCCTGATAATACTGATAAGAGGAAGTCTGATGATGTTATTCAGCAAAAGAGTTCTCAGTCCAGCCAGTCATTGCAGGCCCAGCAAGCCCAGTACAGTGCAGCTCAGTCTGTTCAGAGACATGTTATTATCGCTCAGCACAGTCCAAACTCTGGAAGTGCAACTCAAAGAACCCCTCAGAGTGGGGCTCATTCAGTCCAGGAACATACTAATACCACCCAGTACAGTCCAAGTTCTGGAAGCATGATCCAATCCAGCCAGCCATTGCAAGCCCAGCACAGTGCAGCTCACTCTGTTCAGAGACATGTTATTATCGCTCAGCGCAGTCCAAACTCTGAAAGTGCAACTCAATCCAGCCAGTCATTACAGTCAATGCAAACCCCTCAGAGTGGGGCTCATTCCGTCCGGGAACATACTAATACCACCCAGTACAGTCCAAGTTCTGGAAGCGTGATCCAATCCAGTCAGCCATTACAACCACAGCAAGCTCAGCAGTGTGCAGCTCATAGCTCAGAGTGGAGCAGAGACATCGGTTTCTCCCAGTACTCCTCGCAAATACACCAGAACTTCCTTAGAACAGAAAACCATTAAAGAGAACTTACAACAGTGTGTAATGGTGGGCAGCAGCCAGAGACGTTCATCGCGTTCTAAGCTGCAGCAGAATAAAGAGGAGGGTGGTAATAATTTTCCACAATCTGCCCCAGTGAAACCATCTACACCCAGCAGAGACCCTCAGACCAGCACTGGTAATAGGAAGGTGGATCAGGATTTCAAGCGTCCTGCAGCTGCGAAGCAGAAAGTGTTAAAGTCTGAACCTGCGCTGCACCTGGCTGGCAAGATTCCTTTCCTGGTAAAAAGAATGGAGTCTCTGAGGAAAGCCAAGACTAGGATCCAGAAGCAGATTGACTGTGTTTATAGATTTAAAGCTGCCAACCCCAAGAAGGAAATTTTATATGACAGCAAACTGAACTCCCTGGGCATTGAACTGGCCGGTGTGTCAAAGGACATTGATGCTGTTCTGGAAGAACTGGGACCAATGGCGGAGGTGTACCGCAATCGTGATCGATTTGAGGTGGGATTGATTGGAAGGATTGAGTCTTCTACAGAGTCAGACTCTGGGGATTCGGTCCAATGCACGCAGCCACCACATGTGACTCCTGAAGGGAAGACTGTGCAGCCTCTGGAGGACAGTGAGGTTGGAGCAGATCCTCCTGCTGAACTTCCAACTCTGGAGGGTGGTGGGAACATCAGTATAACCCAGCAGACATTCACAGTACAGGTGACTCAGAGGAGTGACATGGTGGACTCCCAACACATGGATTGTGAGAACAGTGCTGCTGCCACTAGTACTCCTGGTGGGAGCCATGCTGGGGGAACTGGTGTTCATGGTGGGAGCCATGCTGGGGTGACTGGTGTTCATGGTGGGAGCCATGCTGGTGTGACTGGTGTTCATGGGGGGAGTAACACTGGGGTAACTAGTAATGATGATATGAGGTGCAGTGATGATGTCACTAATATTGATGTGGTGAATAATTCTGATGTTATCAATGCTGGTATATCTGAATGGGGTCATCAGCAGTCTGAGGGCTCTGAGAATGTAGCGATGGAGGAGTCAGTTCAGAATAACTCTCAGGACTTCCCCCCTTTGGTGGATCCACCACCTGCTCCACAAGGGAATGCTGGTCCATCTGGTCATGTCCCTCCTCGGAATGCCTGGAGCCGTGGGGCTCCTTCTTTTTCCACCAGTAACAGTTCTACTGGTCAGGCCTTTAAGAGAAGGAATGTGGTCAGATTAAAGCATAGGGGTTCCAGACAGGAGCTCCCTGATAGGAGGTTTGTAGTAAGGGAGTTGCTGTGTCATCAGATGGGGTTTGCTCCTGCAGACATACTGGCAGTCATCAATCTCCCTGACAGACAAGGTTATGATGTCAGCTTTAAGCTCATGTCTGACTTAGACAGGTTCTGGGCCAGTTTCAGTGGTTTGCGGGACAAAGAGGGTTGGAGGAATTTCATCTTTATTCCCATCTCCAAACCTGACACAGCAAATGTTACCATCATGTTCTGGAATGAGTCTGTGCCCCCCCCAGGATGTTGTCATCTGGCTTAGAAGACATTGTGAAATGGTTTCTGAGTTGACAAAAACTAAAGACAGTGATGGGATCTGGACGGGTGGTTGGAGGGTTCTTGTTAAGTTGAGGCAAAGTAACAATGTTACCCATCACCTACCAAACTCTTTTTTCATTGGGCGGGATTTATGTTATAAATGTGGTAAATCTGGCCATGTGGCGAATGTTTGTATGATCCTGAAGTGTAATCTTTGTGGGGAGGTTGGCCACATCAGTTCTATCTGTGAGAAGGTTAAGTGCAATCTATGTGGTGGGCTTGGCCATTTCCATAGGGATTGCCCGGAGGCCTTCCATAATAAGGATGGGGAATCTGCAGACAATGAATTGTTGGCTGCAGCAGAACAACTAGAGGAGGAAGCCTTAATGAATGGGGCTGTATTGACTAGGGAGGAGGTGGTCCCGGAGGTCCAGGAGACTACTCCCGGGCGGACGGACAGTGTTCAGCAGGCTGAGGAGCAGCCGGCCCCACACTCCTCTTCTGTTCCAGTTCCTGTCTCTGTGAAGATCACCGGTCAGAAGAGGAGGAATAGGAAAAAAGATAAATCTACCCGTAAACCCGAAAGTGACTGGACATTAGTGCAGAAGCCAGCTAAAAAAGTGAAAGGGGCACCAGAAGTGGGTACGGCAGTCTCCACCAATAGGTATGAAGTGTTATCAGATTCGGAGGCTGACTCCTATTCTCTGGAGGCCCAGGAACTGGAGCAGGAATTAAAAAGAGTGGGAAAAGAGTATGTGATTGGCTCAGAGGATTACCCGCCCACTAAAAGGCGTCAGCCCCCTGATCCTGGATCCACAGAATCTGATATGGAAACTGGTAGTCAGCAGAGTGACTCCGATTCTGACTTATAATGGAATGTTGGAGAAGTATAGATTTATGGAAAGGAGTCTTATTGTCACATTTATTACTATTGATGCCCTTTAACTGCTAAGTTTTTGACCTAAACAACATGTCAGTAATTGTTGTATTTATGTTATTTTCAGTCAGTTAGTTTGTTATTATGTATCTTGTTTGTTTTTTACAAATAAAAATCTCCATACATACAGAATAAGAACCGATACCGAGAATTACACTCGACATACAGGACAAGAGAAGTAGTACTGTGCAGAGGGTGTGGCTGCTTGTGGAGCAGCTGAAGTCTGTGTGGTGCTGAGCTCCTCTGATGTCTGGTACAAGCCCTGGGTTGGGCTCCCCTGGGTGGGGATCTCTCTCAGGAGAGTCCCAGGCTTTCCGGCCTACACAAGGACTGTCTGGTGAAGCTGTGGTTGGCGGTGAAGCCGGAGGACAGAGTTCTGGGAATGGGAAGACACTTGCAGAGACTGTAAGTAGACGTGGAAATGTTTGTATGAAAAGTACCGATAATACTGATAAGAGGAAGTCTGGTGATGTTATTCAGCAAAAGAGTTCTCAGTCCAGCCAGTCATTGCAGGCCCAGCAAGCCCAGCACAGTGCAGCTCAGTCTGTTCAGAGACATGTTATTATCGCTCAGCACAGTCCAAACTCTGGAAGTGCAACTCAGAGAACCCCTCAGAGTGGGGCTCATTCAGTCCAGGAACATACTAATACCACCCAGTACAGTCCAAGTTCTGGAAGTGTGATCCAATCCAGCCAGCCATTGCAAGTCCAGCACAGTGCAGCTCAGTCTGCTCAGAGACATGTTATCGCTCAGCACAGTCCAAACACTGGAAGTGCAACTCAATCCAGCCAGTCATTACAGTCAATGCAAACCCCTCAGAGTGGGGCTCATTCCGTCCGGGAACATACTAATACCACCCAGTACAGTCCAAGTTCTGGAAGCGTGATCCAATCCAGTCAGCCATTACAACCACAGCAAGCTCAGCAGAGTGCAGCTCATAGAGCTCAGAGTGGAGCAGAGACATCGGTTTCTCCCAGTACTCCTCGCAAATACACCAGAACTTCCTTAGAACAGAAAACCATTAAAGAAAACTTACAACAGTGTGTAATGGTGGGCAGCAGCCAGAGACGTTCATCGCGTTTTAAGTTGCAGCAGAATAAAGAGGAAGGTGGTAATAATTTTCCACAATCCACCCCAGTGAAACCATCTACACCCAGCAGGGACCCTCAGACCAGTACTGGTAATGGGAAGGTGGATCAGGATTTCAAGCGTCCTGCAGCCGCGAAGCAGAAGGGGTTAAAGTCTGAACCTGCGCTGCACCTGGCTGACAAGATTCCTTTCCTTGTAAAAAGAATGGAGTCCCTGAGAAAAGCCAAGGCTAGAATCCAGAAGCAGATTGACTCTGTTTATAGACTTAAAGCTGCCAACCCCAAGAAGGTAATTTTATATGACAGCAAACTGAACTCCCTGGGCATTGAACTGGCCAGTGTGTCAAAGGACATTGATGCTGTTCTGGAAGAACTGGGACCAATGGCGGAGGTGTACCACAATCGTGATCGATTTGAGGTGGGATTGAGTGGAAGGATTGAGTCTTCTACAGAGTCAGACTCTGGGGAACCAGTCCAACGCACGCAGCCACCACATGTGCCTCCTGAAGGGAAGACTGTGCAGCCTCTGGAGGACAGTAAGGTTGGAGCAGATCCTCCTGCTGGACTTCCAGCTCTGGAGGGTAGTGGGAACATCAGTTTAACCCAGCAGACATTCACAGTACAGGAGACTCAGAGGAGTGACATGGTGGACACCCAGCACATGGATTGTGAGAACAGTGCTGCTGTCACTAGTACTCCTGGTGGGAGCCATGCTAGGGTGACTGGTGTTCATGGTGGGAGTAACACTGGGGTAACTAGTAATGATGCTGCTAGTAATGATGATATGAGGTGCAGTGATGATGTCACTAATATTGATGTGGGGAATAATTCTGATGTTATCAATGCTGGTATATCTGAATGGGGTCATCAGCAGTCTGAGGGCTCTGAGAATGTAGCGATGGAGGAGTCAGTTCAGAATAACTCTCAGGACTTCCCCCCTTTGGTGGATCCACCACCTGCTCCACAAGGGAATGCTGGTCCATCTGGTCATGTCCCTCCTCGGAATTCCTGGAGCCGTGGGGCCCCTTCTTTTTCCACCAGCAACAGTTATACTGGTCAGGCCTTTAAGAGGAGAAATGTGGTCAGATTGAAGCATAGGGGTTCCAGAGAGGAGCTCCCTGATAGGAGGTTTGTAGTAAGGGAGTTGCTGTGTCATCAGATGGGGTTTGCTCCTGCAGACATACTGGCAGTCATCAATCTCCCCGACAGACAAGGTTATGATGTCAGCTTTAAGCTCATGTCTGACTTAGACAGGTTCTGGGCCAGCTTCAGTGGTTTGCGGGACAAAGAGGGTTGGAGGAATTTCATTTTTATTCCCATCTCCAAACCTGACACAGCAAATGTTACCATCATTATCTGGATTGAGTCTGTGCCCCCCCAGGATATTGTCATCTGGCTTAGAAGACATTGTGAAATGGTTTCTGAGTTGACAAAAACTAAAGACAGTGATGGGATCTGGACTGGTGGTTGGAGGGTTCTTGTTAAGTTGAGGCAAAGTAACAATGTTACCCATCACCTATTAAACTCTTTTTTCATTGGGCGGGAGACAGGGGTTTGCTTCTATGCAGGTCAGCCCAGGTTATGTTATAAATGTGGTAAAGCTGGCCATGTGGCGAATGTTTGTACGATCCTGAAGTGTAATCTTTGTGGGGAGGTTGGTCACATCAGTTCTACCTGTGAGAAGGTTAAGTGCAATCTGTGTGGTGGGTGTGGCCATTTCCACAGGGATTGTCCGGAGGCCTTCCATAATAAGGATGGGGAATCTGCAGACAATGAATTGTTGGCTGCAGCAGAACAACTAGAGGAGGAAGCCTTAATGAATGGGGCTGTATTGAGGAATATAAAAGATAAGTCTACCCGTAAACCCGAAAGTGACTGGACATTAGTGCAGAAGCCAGCTAAAAAAGTGAAAGGGGCACCAGAAGTGGGTACGGCAGTTTCCACCAATAGGTATGAAGCGTTATCAGATTCGGATGCTGACTCCTATTCTCTGGAGGCCCAGGGACTGGAGCAGTGGAAACTGGTAGTGGGCAGAGTGACTCCGATTCTGACTTATAATGAAATGTTGGAGAAGTATAGACTTATGGAAAGGAGTCTTATTGTGACATTTATTCCTATTGATGCCCTTTAACTGCTAAGTTTTTGACCTAAACAACATGTCAGTAATTGTAATAGTTATGTTCTTTTCAGTCAGTTAGTTTGTTATTATGTATCTTGTTTGTTTTTTACAAATAAAAATCTCCATATATACAGAATAAGAACAGATTCTGGGAATTACACTCGGCATACAGGACAAGAGAAATGGTACTGTGCAAAGTCCATATATACAGAATAAGAACAGATACTGGGAATTACACTCGGCATACAGGACAAGAGAAGTGGTACTGTGCAGGGTCCATACATACAGAATAGGGATGAGCCGAACACCCCCTGGTTCGGTTCGCACCAGAACCTGCGAACGGACCGAAAGTTTGCACGAACATTAGAACCCCATTGACGTCTATGGGACTCGAACGTTCGAAATCAAAAGTGCTCATTTTAAAGGCTAATTTGCATGGTATTGTCCTAAAAAGGGTTTGGGGACCCGGGTCCTACCCCAGGGGACATGTATCAATGCAAAAAAAATCTTTTAAAAACGGACGTTTTTTCGGGAGCAGTGATTTTAATGATGCTTAAAGTAAAAAAAAAAAAAGTGAAATATTCCTTTAAATATCATACCTGAGGGGTGTCTATAGTATGCCTGTAAAGTGACGCGTGTTTCCCGTGTTTAGAACAGTCCCTGCACCAAATGTCATTTTTAAAGGAAAAAATCTCATTTAAAACTGCTTGCGGGTTTAATGTAATGTCGGGTCCTGGCAATATGGATGAAAATCAGTAAGACAAACACCATGGGTACCCCCCAGTCCATTACCAGGCCCTTTGGGTCTTGTATGGATATTAAGGGGAACCCCGCACCCAAATTAAAATAAGGAAAGGTGTGGGGCCACCAGGCCCTATATACTCTGAACAGCAGTATACAGGTGGTGCAAACAAGACAGGGACTGTAGGTTTGTTGTTAAGTAGAATCTCTTTGTAATTTTGAACAGGTACATTTTTAACGTGTTTAGCTACAGCCAAAAAATCTTTTTTAAGCTTTTTGGAAAACATACAGTAGGGAAGGGTTATCACCCCTGTGACATTTGTTTTGCTGTCTTTCCTCCTCTTCAGAAGATTTCACCTCACGTTTTGTCCCAATGAAAAATGTTTTTTGAAAATTTGGGTTTTTTTGTGGAACAAGGATTGGAAAGCATCAGTGGAAAGGAGAAATGTTTTTCCCATATTAACTCTTACAGGAGAGAATTTCCCTTCCTAGGGGTAGATTTCAACTCACTTCCTGTTGTCTCCTTCCGTTTGCAAGTAGGAGTCGTTTGTAAGTTGGGTCCTGCCCTATATACTCAGCAGAAATTTGGGCCTTAGGTGTTGCTGTGGCCACAACACTGTAAGCCCTCACAGGGCCCTGCTGTGAAATATTAGATCAAGAATTGTAATTACATGCCCCTGTTGAACAGGAGCTGAAAAATTAGGCCTTAGGCACTGGTGCTGGTGCCACAACACTGCAACCCCTCACAGACACTCTAGTTGGAATGCAGGAACGAGCCCTGCTGCAAAGTATTGCATCAAAAATTGTAATTACACGCCCCTGTTAAACAAGGGCTGAAAAATTGGGCCTTAGGCACTGGTGCTGGTGCCACAACACTGCAACCCCTCACAGACACTCTAGTTGGAACGCAGGAACGAGCCCTGCTGCAAAGTATTGCATCAAAAATTGTAATTACACGCCCCTGTTAAACAGGGGCAGAAAAAATGGGCCTTAGGCACTGGTGGTGGCGCCCAGAACCAAAAATGTTCTTACAAGCTATCAGCGTGATGATTGAGGAGGAAGAGGATAATTACTCAGGGATAGTCACTCAGCATCAGCATAGGCAGTCTTTGAAGGGATCTGAGATTTCAAAAAAAATTATTCGGTTACATCAGCATCAGGTGCTTGGTAGCTGGTGGTGATCCAAGACTGATTCATTTTTATGAAGGTCAGTCGATCGACCGAGTCAGTGGACAGACGCACAATGTGATCGGTTACCACGCCTCCAGCAGCACTGAATGTGCGTTCCGAAAGAACGCTGGATGCAGGACAGGCCAGTAGCTCAATTGCATACTGTGCAAGCTCTGGCCAGTGATCCATCCTCAAGATCCAGTAACCCAGAGGATTTTCGGTGGGAAAGGTGTCCAAGTCTGATCTTGCCCCTAGGTATTCCTGCACCATGTAAAACAGACGCTGGCGATGGTTGCTGGAAACGATCATACCTTGGGGCTGCGGACCAAAAAATTGTCTGAACGCATCGGTCAGACGGCCACCTTCTCCACCACTCCTTCTTTGACTGACCGAAGCCTCAGCAACACGTTGTCCAGAAACAGGAGTTTGTAACCTCCCAGTCTCTGGGAACGCGTTGCACAGACCTTTCTGCAAGGCCTCCCGAAGATGTTTCATCCTCTGCTCCCTCTGCGATGGCAAGATAAGGTCCGCAACCTTACCCTTGTAACGTGGCTCAAGGAGGGTTGCCAGCCAGTATTGGTCCTTCTCCTTGATACCACGAATACGGGGATCCTTACGCAGGCTTTGCAGGATCAGGGAGGCCATGCAGCGTAGGTTTGCTGAGGCATTCGGTCCGGAGTCCTCTGGGTCACTAAGGACGACATGGTCCGCAGCCACCTCCTCCCAGCCACGTACAAGTCCATGTGTTTCTTGGGACTGATCCCTTAAAGACTGCTGCTGATGCTGAGTGCCAGGCTCCACCTCCATACTGACACAATCTTCCTCCTCCTCTTCCTCCTCCTCCTCGTCCTCTTCCTGTGTGATCGGCGGGCACGCAGGAACACTGTCTGGATAAAGGGGGCCTTGAGAGCTAAGGAAGTCCTCCTCTTCCTGCCTCTGTTCTGCCTCAAGTGCCCTGTCCATTATTCCACGCAGCGTGTGCTCCAACAGGTGGACAAGGGGGACAGTGTCACTGATGCATGCACTGTCACTGCTCACCATCCTCGTGGCCTCCTCAAATGGTGACAGGACAGTGCATGCATCCCTGATCATGGCCCACTGGCGTGGGGAAAAAAAACAAGCTCCCCTGACCCTGTCCTGGTGCCATAGTCGCACAGGTACTCATTGATGGCCCTCTGCTGCGTGTGCAGCCACTGCAGCATGGCCAACGTTGAGTTCCACCTGGTGGGCATGTCACAGATTAGGCGGTTCTTGGGCAGGTTAAACTCCTTTTGGAGGTCCGTCAGCCGAGCACTGGCATTATATGACCGGCAGAAATGCACACAGACTTTCCTGGCCTGCCTCAGGACATCCTGTAAGCCCGGGTACCTGCCCAAGAACCGCTGCACCACCAAGTTAAGGACATGAGCCAAACAGGGCACATGGGTCATTTGTCCCTGTCGGAGGGCAGAGAGGAGGTTGGTGCCGTTGTCGCAAACCACCATTCCTGCCTTAAGTTGGCGTGGCGTCAACCACCTCTGAACCTGCCCCTGCAGAGCTGACAGAACCTCTGCCCCAGTGTGGCTCCTGTCCCCCAAGCACACCAGCTCAAGCACCGCATGGCATCTTTTGGCCTGCGTACTTGCGTAGCCCCTTGAACGACTACGGAGCACCGCTGGTTCCGAGGAAGAGGCCATGGAGGAAGAAGAAGAGGAGGGGGTGGAGGAGAGAGGTGTGTCACAATCATTAGCATTTTGGAGGCGTGGTGGTGGAACAACCTCCAACACTACTGCACCTTGTCCTGCATCCTTCCCAGCTGCCAGCAGAGTCACCCAATGCGCCGTGAAACTTAGGTAACGTCCCTGTCCATGCCTGCTGGACCATGAGTCAGTGGTAATATGCACCTTACCGCTGACCGCCCTGTCCAGCGAGGCATGGACATTGCCTTCCACATGCTGGTCGAGAGCCGGAATTGCCTTCCGTGAGAAAAAGTGGTGTTTGGGTACCTGCCACTGAGGAACCGCACATTCCACAAACTCACGGAAGGGGGCAGAGTCTACCAACTGAAAAGGCAGCAGTTGAAGTGCTAGCAATTTTGCCAATCTAGCATTCAACCGCTGGGCATGTGGATGGCTGGGAGCAAACTTCTTTCGGCGGTGCAGCAGCTGGGGCAGGGAAATTTGCCTGGTACAATCTGACGTCGGTGTACCAAAATCAGATTGCCCACAAGTACTTGGCTGTGACACACCTAATTCTACACCTTCATTCCTCTCAGTGCAGGGGAATGCAGTGGGGTTGGAAATCTCAGCTGATGAGGAGCAAGGAGAGGTCCTCTTTGTTCTTTGGTGTGGGTCTTTTAGATACGCTTGCCAACGAACTGCATGGCAGGTCAACATATGTCTGGTCAAACATGTGGTACCCAAGCGGGAGACGTTTTGGCCACGCGAGATACGCTTGAGATATATGTTGCAAATAGCAGCGGTGCGATCTGATGCACTCGTCTCAAAAAAGGCCCACACCAAAGAACTTTTTGAATATTGCGCAGAGACTGCAGCGCCCTGCACATGTGGAGCTTTGGGGTGTGATGCAGTCAATGTGCTGCCCTTAGGCTGGCCCCTGGAGGGCATCCTGCCTCGTTGGTGATGTGCCGCCTCCTCCTCCTCCTCCTCCTCTCTCCTATCAGGCACCCACGTTGAGTCAGTGACCTCATCATCCCCTCCCTCCTCATCACTGGAGCAAACCTGGCAGTATGCTGCAGCAGGGGGAGCATGACTGCCAGATTGCTGGCCTCCTTGGGCACCCCCTCTGTCCGTGCTCGTGTTACTGCCTTCATCGAGCTCAGTATCATCATCAGAGCCTTCCAAACGCTGGGCATCCTCCTGGAGCATGTACCCAACACTGTGGTCAAACAGTTCGAGGGACTCCTCAGGAGGACATGGTGGGGCTAGGGAAGGAGTCACTGATGACATTGAGCCGAGGGAAGAGGCTGCTGCTTTGCCAGACAAAGTACCCTGGGCATGGGTGAGAGAGGATGAGAAGGATGAGGGAGGACGGCTTGGTCATCCACTCGACCAAGTCTTCCGCATGTTGCGGCTCAACATGGCCAGCTGCCGAAAAAAAGGCCAAGCGTGTCCCATGGCCACGTGCTGATGAGGATGCACCGTCTCCACGACCAGCACTAGACACAGAGCCTGCTTGCCCTCTCTTATTGGCTTGTGACTGTCTGCCTCTCCTTCTTGGCCTTCCAGACATACTAATGGCCTGTAGCTGCACTAAGCTGGGATATATATATATATATATATATATATTTAATGATACTGCAGCTAGCAAAATCAACTGCCTGCCTGTAGTATGAGAACACCACCAACCTTCTACAGGTAGCTTTAGCTGAACACTGTGAGGTGGACGCACCCCACTAACTTGTAGGTTTAGCAGAACACTGTGAGCAGGACGCACTGCACTAACTGTAAATAGTCTAGCTGCCTGATTGTGGTACTAATAGGATCAAAAGAACACCAGCAATTTTCTTCAGGTAGCTGTATTTACTGTAACAAGACAAGCCTGCCTGTCAGTAAGAAGATAACAGAAACGGATCTAGCTGAACACTGTGAGCAGGATGCACCCCACTAGCTTGTAGGTTTAGCTGAACACTGTGAGGTGGACGCACCCCACTAACTTGTAGGTTTAGCTGAACACTGTGAGCAGGACGCACCCCACTAACTTGTAGGTTTAGCAGAACACAGTGAGCAGGACGCACTGCACTAACTGTAAATAGTCTAGCTGCCTGACTGTGGTACTAATAGGATCAAAAGAACACCAGCAATTTTCTTCAGGTAGCTGTATTTACTGTAACAAGACAAGCCTGCCTGTCAGTAAGAAGATAACAGAAATGGATCTAGCTGAACACTGTGAGCAGGACGCACCCCACTAGCTTGTAGGTTTAGCTGAACACTGTGAGGTGGACGCACCCCACTAACTTGTAGGTGTAGCTGAACACTGTGAGCAGGACGCACCCCACTAACTTGTAGGTTTAGCAGACCACTGTGAGCAGGATGCACTGCACTAATCAAAAGAGCAATTTTCTTCAGGTAGCTGTATTTACTGTAACAAGACAAGCCTGCCTGTCAGTAAGAAGATAACAGAAATGGATCTAGCTGAACACTGTGAGCAGGACGCACCCCACTAGCTTGTAGGTTTAGCTGAACACTGTGAGGTGGACGCACCCCACTAACTTGTAGGTTTAGCTGAACACTGTGAGAAGGACGCATTGCACTAACTGTAAATAGTCTAGCTGCCTGACTGTGGTACTAATAGGATCAAAAGAACACCAGCAATTTTCTTCAGGTAGCTGTATTTACTGTAACAAGACAAGCCTGCCTGTCAGTAAGAAGATAACAGAAATGGATCTAGCTGAACACTGTGAGCAGGACGCACCCCACTAGCTTGTAGGTTTAGCTGAATACTGTGAGGTGGACGCACCCCACTAACTTGTAGGTTTAGCTGAACACTGTGAGCAGGACGCACCCCACTAACTTGTAGGTTTAGCAGAACACTGTGAGCAGGACGCTCTGCACTAAATGTAAATAGTCTAGCTGCCTGACTGTGGTACTAATAGGATCAAAAATATGTCACTGCTATCCCTAACAGCCGGGAGAGCAGCCCATCTAGTAAAGGTGGTGAGGGGAGTGCAGGTAGGCCTAGACAGTTGGTGGTTATAGGGGATTCTATAATCAGAAGGACTGATAGAATAATTTGTCGCCAGGATCGCCTCAACCGAATGGTTTGCTGTCTCCCTGGTGCTAGGGTTCGGCATGTGGTGGACCGGGTGGATAAATTACTGGGAGGGGCTGGGCATGACCCAGCTGTCTTGGTCCACGTTGGAACCAATGACAGTATACATGGAAGGTGGAGGCTCCTTAAGAATCAATTTAAAGAACTAGGCTGCAAGTTGAAGGGAAGGACCTCTAAGGTGATATTCTCTGAAATATTGCCTGTGCCATGCGCAACACAGGAAAGGCAGTGGGTGATTAGAGAGCTGAATGCATGGCTCAAGACCTGGTGTAGGGAGGAGGGATTTGGGTTTCTAGAGCACTGGGCTGACTTTTCATTTGGGTGCAACCTATATGCTAAAGACGGTTTGCACTTGAATGGAAGGGGGTCTGCTGTGCTGGGGGAGAGGTTTATAGGAAGGCTGGAGGAGTATTTAAACTAGGATTGAGGGGGGAGGGTGAACTAGAATTACATCAAGAAGACAGGTCAGTTAGGGGTCAGACATTAATGGAGGGTGGAATGGGGACAGATGGGGGGAGGGTTATGGCAGGTGTCAAGAAATTTCCCATGTTGCAAACAGCCATTGGAAACTGTAGTGTCATTTGTACTACTAAAAAATATATGAAAAACACCAAACCAAAATGTAATAATGCATTAAAGTGTTTGTTCACCAATGCCAGAAGTCTGCCAAGCAAAATAGGTGAGTTGGAAGCTCTGGTGCATGAAGTGAACTATGATGTAATCGGTATTGCTGAAACTTGGCTTCAATCCTCACATGACTGGGCTATTAATATTCCTGGCTATGCACTCTTTCGGAGAGACAGGGTAAAAAGGAAAGGTGGCGGGGTCTGTCTCTATGTGAGAAGTGATCTCAAAGCAAGTGTGAAAGAGGACCTGATTGATGGAGAGTGTGATGAGTCTGAAGCATTATGGGTGGAACTACATATAGATGGGCGTAGTTCAAAGTTAATCATTGGAGTTTGTTATAGACCACCCAATGTTAACGAGGAGGTGGAGACTCAGCTCCTTGCACAGATGGAAAGGGCTGCAAGGGCTGGGACAGTGATAATAATGGGAGATTTTAACTACCCAGAAATTGACTGGAGTAATGGCACTGCTGGGACAGTTAAAGGGCAAAAATTTATAAACCTAGTACAGGACAATTTTATGGTCCAGTTTATTGAGGCCCCAACTAGGAATGAAGCTCTGTTGGACCTGGTAATCTCAAACCATGCAGAGCTTATTACTAATGTGCAGATAAAGGAACACCTGGGTAGCAGTGACCATAACATGATTTCATTTGATGTTAGCTGTAAACAAGAAACACATAAGGGAAAGATAAAAACACTTAACTTCAAGAGAGCAAATTTTCCAAGGATGAGGGCTGCTCTCGAGGACTTAGACTGGGAGGGAATATTGGCAGCGATAAACATAGAACAGAAATGGGAATTCTTCAAAAAGACTGTTTGGGACCTCACTGCAAAGTATATTCCCATGGGCAATAAGTTTAAAAGGCTAAAAAGAAAACCTATGTGGCTCACGGTCAAAGTTAGAAAAGCTATAAACCATAAGAAAAGAGCTTTTAAAAAATATAAAAATGAAGGAACACTAGTGTCATTTAAATGCTACAAAGAATTTAACAGAATATGTAAAAAGGAAATCAAGGGTGCAAAAATTCAAAATGAACGAGAGATCGCAAAAAATAGTAGGACAAACCCCAAAAAATTCTTCAAATATATTAATAGTAAAAAGGTCAGGTCTGAGCATGTAGGCCCTTTACAAAATAATCTAGAGTGGGTGACTGGGGACAAGGAGAAGGCTAATTTATTAAATACTTTCTTCAGCTCTGTATATACAAAAGAGCATGGGGAAGCTCATGTCCATAAGGGGGGTGGTATTGACACAGCCCCCAATGATCCACAATGGCTCAAAAGGGATATGGTCCAGAAATATTTAGACAGAATAAAGGTGGATAAAGCACCTGGACCTGATGGCATCCACCCACGGATCCTAAAAGAATTGAGCTCTGTAATTTCAAAGCCATTGTATCTAATTTTTAGGGACTCATTAATGACGGGAATAGTACCGCTGGATTGGCGCAGGGCGAACGTGGTGCCTATATTTAAAAAGGGATCAAAGTCTTTACCAAGTAACTATAGACCTGTTAGTTTAACTTCTATAGTCGGGAAGATACTGGAGCGTTTAATAAAAGACCACATAGACGAGTTCTTGCTGGAAAAAAACATTTTAAGCAACAGACAGCATGGGTTCATGAAAGACAGAAGTTGTCAGACAAACCTGATTTCTTTTTATGAAGAGGTAAGTAAAACCTTGGACAGAGGGGTGGCTGTGGACGTGGTTTATTTGGATTTTGCAAAAGCGTTCGATACAGTTCCGCACACACGGCTCATGTGTAAGTTAAAGTCTACAGGCTTGGAAATATCAGTTTGTAAATGGATAGAAAACTGGCTAAAAGACAGAATTCAGAGAGTAGTGGTTAATGATTCTTACTCTGAATGGTCTAAGGTTATCAGTGGTGTACCCCAAGGTTCAGTGCTGGGACCCTTACTCTTTAATATCTTTATAAATGATATTGGATCTGGGATCAAAAGTAACATTTCTGTCTTTGCAGATGACACCAAGCTATGCAGTGGAATAACGTCCTTACAGGATGTCTCCAATTTACAAGCTGACCTCAATGCTCTGTCTAATTGGGCGACTATGTGGCAGATGAGGTTTAATGTTGAGAAATGTAAAGTTATGCACTTGGGGGCTAAGAATATGCATGCATCATACATGCTAGGGGGAGTACAACTGGGGGAATCTGTAGTGGAGAAGGATCTGGGGGTTTTGGTAGATCATAAGCTCAATAATAGCATGCAATGCCAAGCTGCGGTTTCCAAAGCGAGCAAAGTTCTTTCTTGTATTAAGAGAGGTATGGACTCCAGAGAGAGAGATATCATTTTGCCCCTGTTCAAATCATTAGTAAGACCTCATCTGGAATATGCAGTTCAGTTTTGGACACCAGTTCTCAAAAAGGATATCGGGGAACTGGAGAAAGTGCAGAGAAGGGCAACCAAACTGATAAGAGGCATGGGGGAGCTCAGCTATGAGGAAAGATTAGAGGAACTGAATTTGTTCACTCTTGAGAAGAGGAGAATAAGGGGGGATATGATCAACATGTTTAAATATATAAGGGGTCCATATAGTGAACTTGGTGTTGAGTTATTCACTTTACGGTCAACACAGAGGACAAGGGGGCACTCTTTACGACTGGAGGAAAAGAGATTTCATCTCCAAATACGGAAAGGTTTCTTCACAGTAAGAGCTGTGAAAATGTGGAATAGACTCCCTCCAGAGGTGGTTCTGGCCAGCTCAGTAGATTGCTTTAAGAAAGGCCTGGATACTTTCCTAAATGTACATAATATAACTGGGTACTGACATTTATAGGTAAAGTTGATCCAGGGAAAATCCGATTGCCTCTCTGGGATCAGGAAGGAATTTTTTCCCCTGCTGTAGCAAATTGGAGCATGCTCTGCTGGGGTTTTTTGCCTTCCTCTGGATCAACTGTGGGTATAGTATTGGGTATATTGGATTGTACGTTTTTTTTTTTTTTTTATGGTTGGACTGGATGGACTTGTGTCTTTTTTCAACCTGACTAACTATGTAACTATGTAACTATGTAAAAGAACACCAGTAATTTTCTTCAAAATACTGTAACAAGACAAGCCTGCCTGTCAGTAGGAATATAACAGGAACGGATCTAGCTGAACACTGTGAGCAGGACGCACTGCACTAAATGTAAATAGTCTAGAAGATAACAGGAACGGATCTAGCTAAACTGAATACAGTGTATATATATATATATATATATATGCAACACCTGGGATGCATATATATACACAATACACTTTAAGTGCAGCTAACTGACTGACTGTCCTGCCTAATCTAGCTAACTCAAATGAAATGACACTGTCTCTCTCTCTATTTCTCAGCACACCGGAACACACTGCACAGGGCCGCCGTGCAGGCGGCCTTATATAGTGTGGGGCGTGTACTAAATCCCCTGAGCCATAATTGGCCAAATCCTCCTTGGCTTTGGCCAATTACGGCTCTCTGTTAAGGCGGCGCTGTGATTGGCCAAGCATGCGGGTCATAGTGCATGCTTGGCCAATCATCAGCAAGCAATGCACCGCGATGCCGCAGTGAATTATGGGCCGTGACGCGCCACGCGAATTTGGCGCAAACGGCCCATATCGTTCGCAATTCGACGAACGATCGAACAGCCGATGTTCGAGTCGAACATGGGTTCGACTCGAACACGAAGCTCATCCCTAATACAGAATAAGAACAGATACCGAGAATTACACTCAGCATACAGGACAAGAGAAGTGGTATTGTGCAGAATCCATACAGAGTCCAGAGGAGATACTGAGAATGTGGTGTGGCCAGGAAACACAACAGTAACACAACAGCAATGGAAAACTCAACCCAGCCTCAGTAGCTGTCATTAAGGCCCTGTTCACATCTAGTGATTTGAGATCATAGGCAGAATGGTTGTAATTCTGCCCGCAATTCCAAATTGCACTGCAATGCTGGCAAAACGCAGCGCATGTGTCTGTGTTCTATTAATTTTTAGTGGACCCTAAATTGCAGTGTGGTTTTGGTTATTTGTTGTATGACAAATCGCTCAACAATCACAGCAAAACCACACCGTATTTTGGTGCCAATAAAAAATGAATGGAACACAAACACATGTGCTGCATGTTGCCAGCATTGCAGTGCGATTTGGAATTGCGGACAGAATCACAGCGATTCCACCCACAATCCCAAATTAATAGATGGGAACAGGGCCTAACACAACAGCAATGGAGGACTCTGCGCAGCCTCAATTACCAACTTTGCCAGTTGCCACACAATCAGGAGCGGACTAACTACTCATGGGGCCCCCTTGCAATTTGAGATCATGCGGCTCCCCAGGTGTAAAGATGGCTGACATGTTGCACATCCCAAACAGAGGGGCACCAAGCTCCACGACATGCAGAGTAGCAGGAGACTTAAAGCAGGCAACCCAATAAAGGTACCAGGAGCCTATCATGGTCAGTGGCACCTTAACAGTATTATCGGCTCCTGGGCAAAGTAATGCACTCAAGCCTCTACTGGGGAGAAGGTGACCTGCGGCGTGCATACCATGGCACACAGTGGGTGTGGCTAAATTATACCACATATTAGGTGTGGCTTTTTAGTCTGATTAGAAATTTTAGACTGATCTTCTTTTTTTTTTTTTCTTTACACATTTATTTTTATCCTTTACAATTTTAAACAGTTTTATTATAGTGGGGGGACTTTGGTGATATATCAGGGGTCTAAACAGATCCCTGAAATCTCACTTTTGAGATAGAGAAAGGAATTCAGGACACATTCAGTATGTACAGGAGGGGAGTGTGGAGGATATGACAGTGAGCGGTATGTATAGGAGAGAAGTGTGGAGCGCATGACAGTGAGCGGTATGTACAGGAGAGAAGTGTGGAGCGCATGACAGTGAGCGGTATGTACAGGAGAGGAGTGTGGAGGGTATGACAGTGAGCGGTATGTACAGGAGAGGAGTGTGGAGGATATGACAGTGAGGGGTATGTAGAGGAGGGGAGTGTGGTGGGTATGACAGTGAGCGGTATGTACAGGAGAGGAGTGTGGAGGGTATGACAGTGAGCGGTATGTACAGGAGAGGAGTGTGGAGGGTATGACAGTGGGCGGTATGTACAGGTGTGAAGTGTGGAGGGTATGACAGTGAGCAATATGTACAGAAGAGGAGTGTGGAGGGTATGACAGTTGGCGGTATGTACAGGAGAGGAGTGTGGAAGGTATGACAGTGGGCACTATGTATAGGAGAGGAGTGTGGAGGATATGACAGTGAGCGTTATGTACAGGAGAGGGGTGTGGAGTGGATGATTGTGGGCGGTATGTACAGTAAAAGAGTATGGAGGGTATGACAGTGGGTTGTATGTACAGGAGAGGAGTGTGAAGGGTATGACAGTGGGCGGTATGTACAGAAGAGGAGTGTGGAGGATATGACATTGGGCACTATGTATAGGAGAGGAGCATGGAGGATATGACAGTGAGCGGTATGTACAGGAGGGGAGTGTGGAGGATGTGACAGTGAGCGGTATGTACAAGAGAGGAGTGTGGAGATTATGACAGTGAGCGGTATGTACAGGAGAGGAGTGTGGAGGATATGACATTGGGCACTATGTATAGGAGAGGAGTATGGAGGATATGACAGTGAGCGGTATGTACAGGAGGGGAGTGTGGAGGATGTGACAGTGAGCGGTATGTACAGGGGGAGGGTGTGGAGGATGTGACAGTGAGCGGTATGTACATGAGAGGAGTGTGGAGGATATGACAGTGAGCAGTATGTACAGGAAAGGAGTGTGGAGGATATGACAGTGGGCACTATGTATAGGAGAGGAGTGTGGAGGGTATGACAGTGAGCAGTATGTACAGGAAGGGAGTGTGGAGAGTATGACAGTGAGCGGTATGTACAGGAGGGGAGTGTGGAGGGTATGACAGTGAGCGGTATGTACAGGAGGGGAGTGGGGAGGGTATGACAGTGAGTGGTATGTACTGGAGAGGAGTATGGAGGGTACAACAGTGAGCAGTATGTACAAGAGAGGAGTGTGGAGGGTACAACAGTGAGCAGTATGTACGGGAGAGGAGTGTGGAGGGTACAACAGTGAGCGGTATGTACAGGAGAGGAGTGTGGAGGATATGACAGTGAGCGGTATGTACAAGAGAGGAGTGTGAAGGATATGACAGTGAGCAGTATGTACGGGAGAGGAGTGTGGAGGGTACGACAGTGGGCATACTGAATATGTTCTGAGTTCCTTTCTCTATCTCAAAAGTGAACACTGCCACTTAGGGTCCACTAAAAATTAATGGAACACAGACACATGCGCTGCGTTTTGCCAGCATTGCCAGCGACAGAATGGGGAGGGATTTATTGCAGTGTCTGTGGGGTGACTAGGGAGAGATGTTGGGAAGATAAGGGAGAGATAGGCGACTATGGAATGATGTCCCTCAGCTGGATGTATGAAGTGGTCTGGGGGTGATGTAAGCTGGGGGGAGTTGGGGGCTGTGAAGTGGTCAGATAGTGATGTCTATAATAAAAATAATTAAAAAAAACACACTATTGTGCTCATCTACTAATATATACAACCATAAATCATACAACAGTACTAAAATCAAATAATGATCCCGCGCTACAGCAATAAATAAAGTGCAAAAGGTGCCCAATAAATAGTAAACAAATGGTGTGCAAATGGTGCCCAATAGATGGGGTAATTAGATAGTGTATAAATGGTTAATCAATGAACTGGTGTATCAATCCAGGGGCATTAAAATCAATGTGATGATTGTCTCTTAATCAAGCATTTTTCACTAAATGTCCAAAATGTTTCTTCAAAATGCGTTTAAATAGACCACACATCAAAAAGGCGAGAGGTATACAATCCCATCAATGAGCTAACAGAACTCTCACCTTAATATCTTGAAACAACAGCATAAGATGCACAGGAATCTGTTCCGCTATTCCAACGCTATTCCAACATCTACCACCAGGATGTCCTCTGTTCCAATTAATGTTAAACTTGAATGGAAGCTTCAAATCCACGTCCATGTCCACGTAAATACCGGAAGTGACGTGAGAACAGCGTTCAAACACCACACGATCTGTTTTTTATGCTTGTTTTTTAGCTTTTTGATGTAAGAGTCCAGCCTATCTAAGTAATAAAAGAATATTTTAAACTTTGAACATACTACACCATTGGAGTTCTCTTTTTCTCCCATCCCTTCCTTACTTTACCCTCCCCCCCCCCCCCCCCCCCCCCCGGGAGTACGAGAATATTATCAGGACGTGGATTTGAAGCTTCCATTCAAGTTTCAAAAAACATTGGTCAATCCTCCGAGCGGATACATAACTTCATAAAAATTCTATCTGAACAACCAAGATTTATTTACAGAAAGCACCTACTCTAATGCCCCGTACACACGGTCGGACTTTGTTCGGACATTCCGACAACAAAATCCTAGGATTTTTTCTGACGGATGTTGGCTCAAACTTATTTTGCCTACACACGGTCGCACAAAGTTGTCGGGATTTCCGATCGACAACCACGCTGTCACGTACACCACATACGACGAGACTAGAAAAGGCCGGTTCAGAACCAAGCGCGGCACCCTTTGGACTCCTTTTGCTAATCTCGTGTTAGTAAAAGTTTGGTGAGAGACGATTCGCGCTTTTTCAGACTCGTGGCTTTCAGATGGTTTTCTGCCATTCAGTTTGTGCTTGTGGGTTTGTATCTGCTCTACAGTGCGTGCAGTCAGTTCGTATCGGAGTTTTCTGTGTGATCTTGCCTGCTCGTTGCTGTTTTTCAGGTCGCTCTTCACAGGCCTTGCTGTTCTTCAGTGCGTTCTGTTACTTCGTTCTGAGCAGCCGACCGTTTTCTAGCCATGTTTCGTATGTGTACTCCTCGTAGAGTTCGTGCTATGCGGGGGCTTGGTGTTGGGGTCCTGACCTTGACACAAGTCCAGTCCATGAACAGGGTGGGGAGGAGTTCATGGACCAAGAATTGGTTGCTTCAGCGTGACCAGTTCTCTCATATGCCTTTGCTCCGTGAGATCCGTGAGAATAATCCTGATGATTTCAGGAACTTTCTCCGGATGACGGACCCCATATTTCACCGTTTGTTGGCTTCGCTGACCCCTTATATTAGCAGGCAGGATACCTGCATGAGGCAAGCCATCATTCCGGAGCAGAGGTTGGTCGCTACCTTGCGGTATTTGGCCACAGGGAGAAGCCTGCAGGACCTCAAGTTCTCGACAGACATCTCCCCCCAGGCTCTTCTTTGTGGACATTTACTGCTTGTGTTTGTTGTAGCTGACCCTGACAGAAATGTGTGGAGTCCAGAAAATGTCGTGATTGTGTAACCTTATACAAAGCACTGTTGGCTGTTATTTACTAAATGCAAAGACACTTTTCACTACAAGTGCACTTGCAACTGCACTGAAACTGCACTTGTAGTGCAAAGTGGATTTGCCCTTAAGAAATTACCCCCATTTTCTCAGAAAACAACAATTACATCACCCCAAAAGTGTTGTAGCGTTGAGACAATAATCCACACATTCTTGATGAACAATCTTTTTAATACCTGCACAATCACATGTGCATTTACCAAAGGTTTTTCTGACAAACCAACATGTTTGTTGTATAACAATTTTTGTGGTGTCATTATCCAAAATCAAAATGTCCATTTTATAGAAAACAGGCCTGTGTAAAACCAACAAGAAAGACACAAATCTTGATCTTACAAAGTTCACATTTGGTAGAACTGGAAGGCAATATCAGACATGAGTATTTAGGAACTGTGTTTGATATAGCGTTCAGATGGGGTGAAATCACCCCAGGAAAAGCCAAATTTGGAAGATGCACACAAATTTCACAATGTCAACATGTGCGACCTGCCATCACGGGGGATGAAGGGACGTGTTTTGGGGGAGAAAGCACTTCCTCACCGCTACTTTATTATTGAGGAAGGGGTTGCACCCCCAAAACGCGTCCATTGATCTTCCGTGATGGCAGATAGCACATGTTGGCACACTGTGTGCATCCTCCAAATTTGGCTTTGGGAAAAATCACAAAAGCATTTTGCACATTGTAGCACACAAAAGAAGAAAGTGATTTGGAGGGGTTTTAAACTCGCCCCAAAACTTCAATGATGTTTTTATATTTTGGAATACCATCATTGATATTTTGCTTGATGTTTTCCAATTGTAAATTACACCCCATGATCTCCCCGATCAAGATCTGGGCACTTTCGGATGTGAAAGGATCTTCATCCACAACCTCACGATCACCTAAAAAGAGAGGAACCCCAAAATAAATTTGGTTTAAAAAAAATGCCGCCATCCATCTCTTATCTGAGCCTGTGGTCGCAGACACTCACCTGTTGTGGTGACTAGTTCCACCACATCTTCATCCTCCTGCTCTTCTTGTGTTGGGTAGATTTCCCCTTCTTCCAGAGGTGGGGGGTCTCTGGTCTCCTCGGATGAGGGGTGTCCTCCGAGTCTTTTCTCCCCTATGTAAAACAAAAATGGTATACTTAGCACACAGATATTTGATGGCAGAACTAGAAATAGGAAACATTGCTTGGAAGTGGGGTACAATTATCTATTTTAGCTGAGTTCCAAGATGTAGCTTTTTTAGTGTCCTTTGTCAAGCTGCAATACTTTACCTGTTTAGTACAAGCTTCACCGATGGAGACCCCCCTATAGTATACACTGGAGCACCTGTGTGGCCCCCCTAATAAAAATGGTGTTCTTGTGTCCCACACTAGAGCTCCAGTGTCCAGATGTAAAAACAGCTGCTCAGTGTCCTCTCCTTACACAGAATCTAGTTTGCATTTCATTCTAGTAACAAAGCCATCTACACAACCCAATTCTTTGAAGCCAAGTATAGGGCATCAAAATGGTGGCCAAATGCATATGGCCTAAACAATGGTATTTTATAGTCCGAAATAAAAATGTGTGATCCGAACGAATAATGTGCCCATGAACATGAAAGTTGCCATTTTAAACTGTACAACAGTTCCTAAAAGCACATGGAGCAGCACGAACGTAATAAACAGAAAAAGAATAGGAACACAGCACAAATACTTACTTTTTTGCAGCACTCTCCGGATCTTTCTGTACTGCTCATGTTCTCGTAATTTCAGGTCCGACCACCGCTTCCTGAGCTGATCTTTCGATCGTCGTACCTCGAATTTACGGTGCAGACTCCTGACCACTTTCGCCATGATCTTGGCCTTTCGGACATTGGGGTTGGGGTAAGGCCCATACTTTCCATCATAGTCGGCCTTCTTCAGGATGTCCACCATCTCCAACATCTCCCCAAAGGACATATTTGAGTCCTTTAATCTCCTTCTGGATCGGGACGTTTCAGGCTCCGGCCTTTCCTCCTCCTCCTCCTCCTCGTTGCTACAATTAGCACGATCCTGCTGTCTATCCGACATGTGCTCTTCCCCCACTGCGCCGAACGAAAAGGGGTGGGGAATAGACTAGAAAGAACGTCAGGGGCGGGCGGAGTTATACGCATGCGCAGTGTGTATAAATTGTAACACGCCCGCGTCTTACGTACGATCTGTGAGCGGAGGAAGGAGCATCGGAGACGCCGATCGTGCTAACGAAGGTAGGATCTAAACCTGGGCCTATACTGCTTCGAAATGGAAGCCTATATTGTAACAAGATTAGGGGAGTTTGGCCTGACATTAGGGTTTGTCTTGTGTTGTGTCTTGCAGAGAAAATGGATGGGTTCAACGACCACAATTTCCTGCCCCTGTTCATAGACAAGTACAGGGAGCTGCCCTGTCTGTGGCAGGTGAGACACCCCCACTATAACCACAAACAGAAGAGGCAGGCAGCGCTGGAGAAACTGCTGGAGTTGGTGAAGCTGGTGGTCCCCACAGCAACCATCCCTTATTTAAAAGCTAAAATTGGTGGCCTGAGGAGCACATATCTTAGGGAGCGCAAGAAGGTCTGTCAAGTCTGTAGTGTGAGGCCGGGTTGCTGAGAGGGCGCCCCTTGTGGCTGAGTGCAGCACGTCCCTATATTTGGGTACAGGGAATGCGATGCACAGAGGTGCACGGGTTGCCAGGAATACTGCAAGCTGGCTGGTTGGCTGTAAGTAGCTAGAGCGCGTTGTGGCAGCCGTGCAGAGAGAAGTCTTGAACGGTAACAGCAGGGTAAACCAGGAACAGGATCCGCAGCCAGGCAAGGGGTCAGATACCAAAAGACAGTCCGAGAGAGGTACAGGAACAAGCCGGGTCATACACAGAGGGCAGAAGATCGGAGAGTAGTCAGCCAAGCCGGGGTCAGAGCGAGGAGATAAACAGGAACACAGGTCAAGCCGGGCAGAGGTCAAGCAGGGGTCTTCAGAGTATACAAGGCACAGGAACACAGGAGCTGTTTGATAATCCAGCAAACTGCAAGTGTCAGTGGCAGGTTTAAATAGGCCAGAGGGGTGTGCCTACAAGATCAGGGCGTGCTCACTAGACTCACCTGCCACCATGACGGTTACTGGCGGAATTGCCCACAACACGGCCATTTCCCTGACAAGGTCACAGATTCCCCAGAGATCCGGAGCTGCAGCAGATGACGTTTATGTCCCCAGGCTGTGGTACTATGAGAGACTGCGATTTCTGTCAGACCAGACTGGAGTCAGGGAATCCCTCTCTACTCTTCCTTCCACTCTTCCTTCCACCCCAGCTGAGGCTTCCGATGTCCAACCTGGGCCTTCCAGCCAGGAAGAAGTGGAGGAGCCCAGCTGGAGTCAGGTATAGCATTCTTCTACAGATTTCTGGGCAATAAATAAATGATGTTTACTAGATGTTATTATTGATCACTAATTGCTGATTCAAAAAAGTGTTTTACATATCAATAGACAGTAGTGGGCACCCAAAATTGGGACAAGAATGCAAAATGCTGGGCTCAGAAGGATAGTCTGTTATATTTGTTAACATTCAATTTGCAGCAGTCAGGAGGTGAAAATTGTGTGTGATTGATGTAAAAAATACTAAAACTATGTCCCTTTTTCATACACAGGAAGACCTCAGCCAGGAGGAGGCTGTGGAATGTGGCAGTCAGGAGGAGGCGGGGATTAGTGGCAGCCAGGAGGAGGCGGGGATTAGTGTCAGCCAGGAGGAGGCGGGGCTAAGTGTCAGCCAAGAGAAGCCTGGGACAAGTCGCAGCCTGACTGAGTCTCAGGTCCCTCCCCTCCGCCTGCCACATAAACGAGCCAGGAAGGCCACTCCCAGTCCTGTGCAGGATTCAGCGTACAGGCTGATCCAGGAGGGAGGATTTTCGGGAGTACAAATCAAAATCACCAAAAAAAAAAAAAAAAAAGAGAAACACAAAAAAAGATTCTACATTAAAGGCAAAAAAAAAAATAAAATATACAAAAATATGTTGTCAGATGTGAGAAATCAAAATATATTGAGGGAATCCCGATAAATAGTAACGAAAGAAGTTTGTGAGAAGTGTGTGTGAATATGAGCAGCAAAACTACTTTATTCTTGTCACATTATAAAGAAGAAGAGAGTGCGCTGTATTAAACCATTTTGAACATTGCAGCGTGACGAAAGTGCTGTATCCATTCTGAACGCTAAGTTTACCAGAACGAGCTGTCCCGTCTCGGAATTTCTTCTGAGCATGCGTGGCACTTTGTGCGTCGGAACAGGCCACACACGGTCGGAATTGACGCGATCGGATTTTGTTGTCGGAAAATTTTATCTCCTGTTGTCCAACTTTGTGTGTCAGAAAATCCAATGGAAAATGTCCGATGGCGCCCACACACGGTCGGAATTTCCGACAACACGCTCCGATCGGACATTTTCCATCGGAAAATCTGACCGTGTGTATGGGGCATTAGACATATCATTTCAAAAAATGTACCATATCCACCCATTAAATCAGGCACCCTGACTTTTTTTTTCAAGGGAAGGGATTCTATCCATGCAGGAGATGATATGGCTGTAGATATACAAAAATGAATGGGCAAAAGTGCAATAAATTTATGTCCACCACTACCCAGAAAGAATATTCAATAAAATATTTTATTTCCTGTAGAACAGAGGGTGTAGTTTATATTTTAGAATGCTCATGTTCTATATAATTTTATATATATATATATTGTGATAGTACAGTTCCCTGTCCGCTAGTAATTGTTGCCCAGGGTTCTCAAATAGGCAGGTTGAGGGGCTCCAGGAGTATTTAATGTGGAGGAATCTGTTTTATCAGTTTCCTCCAAAGTTTGTAAAATCCATTTGGGGACCTGGAGCCCGGAGATTCCATAGCGTTATGGGTGGAATGGAATCTCCAATGCTGGGACCGGGTTTTGGGAACAGCCAGGAGTTTGGCTGGTAGATCGAGAAGGTGGGTCCTGGGCTTATAGCAGAGTCAGGATTAGGGTTCTGGGCTCCACCCAGAGAGACAGGAGGTCTCCAGAAGTCCAGAGAGTGCAGGTGTGCACTAGTGAAAGCCAGAGACCCAAGTCTGAGGATCAGAGCAGTGAGGGGCTGCTTTCTAGATAGATGCTGTGTGCATCTAAGGAGACAGATGAGAGCCTGAAATGGAAGGCCTGAGCAGCAAGGAAGCTGAAAAGAGGTACAGTAGTTGTACGGGAACCCTGTTATATGGCCAAGAGGGCTGAAGCGTGAAGCCTAAGTGGCAGTACTGCTGAAGAGAGCCAGGTGGCTTGGCATTTTTCATTTGTTTTTTGTTTCTTTGGGAGAAGAACCCTGTGTGGGCATCCAAGTGCATGTATGAACTTTCCTTTAGTTTGTTCCTTTTAATAAAAGTGGGCTACCATGCCCTTAAACTAAAGTTCCTGTTCGCTGTGAACTTACTGAAAAGGCACCTACCACTGAGCTAGACATCCCCCAATGTCACTATATATATATATATATATATATATATATATATATATAAATGCAATATGTGGGCAGAACAAAACAACCTATGTGGAAATGAATAAGAGAGCATGTACAAAATATCCCCAAAATATCCAAAATGGTTTCCCCAAAAATACTATCTCGAAACATTTTGCTCAGTATCATGCAAAAGATCCCTCACGTCTGAAGTTTTGGGCTATAGAAAAATACAAACCACATTGGAGGGGGGAGCCATAAAATTAGAGAGTTGAGCAAAAGTGAGTCAAAATGGATTTTTGATCTCAAAACTTTTTTTCCACATGGAATGAATGTAGAATTTGACCTAAACTGCTTTATATCAGACTACTAAATATTTATGACCAGTTCCCACCTTATATGTGACGATTGAAGTGGACCCTATGGATTCTAGACTCCTCCCCCTCCCTTGCTTAAGATGTTTTTTAGATAATTTTAGTTTCCTTTTTATGTCTTATACTTGTTATGATGCATCCCCAGCAGGGGTTTATATAGAGAAAATATATTTTTTTACATTAGCTAATAACTATATAGTGTATCTATGTATACAAAATATATATGTCTACATACTTATTTATTTATTTTTTTAAATTATCTTTTTATTGACAGATGCACACGAGAAGACAATTACATATAGATAGTTAAGCGACCATGCTATATCACAGTAAGGGTAATAACATTCAGCGTAAATACCACAATCTGACAATATCTACTCATGAGATAAGGCAGTTTTGTGCCAACAGTGCCAACTTCTGCATACTTATAATCAAGGTTTTTATGGTTTAATTAAAGTGTTTTAGCATTTAGGAGCTTTTAATATAGATTAAAGTTGTTTGTTTATTCTTATGGAAAAGCGATAGTTATCGCTAGTTACAGAAGTAAGGCATGATGATCCGATGAGTCACCGGTCACCATGGTAACATGTAAACAAGCTTGTGATTAAAACCCTGGCGCTCAACGCTAGACTCCTTATCCCTTGAAAAAGTCACATGATCGGTAAAACAACGCGTCGGGAGGAGTTGGTGAAGTGTTCATCCGGTGTCTCAGTTACACGGTTGTAATGGTGAGGAGAAGAGCAGTGTCTCCCTGATTAAACTTACACATATAAGCTATATACAAGATGATTTAACATGTGAGTGGGATATTGTTATATGTTTTTACCTATGGCCCTAATCTAATTACATTGTTGCGTGATGAAAGCCTGTTTTTCATTTCTCTAGTCATTTTACAAAAAGGCTGGACCATCTTAAAACATATTATCTAGAGCTGTCTATGACCCAAGGAGGTCTCCTAATGATAAAGCTGGACCATTTTAAAATCCATTATCAAGAGCTTTGTATGACCCAAGGGGGTCGCCTCCGAAGGTGAGCAGGCATTGCACCTGGTGGTGGAAGTGGTGACACGGATAATATAACCGACTACTACACTTTGTGAAGGAGCACTTTATTAATCACCATTATATTGACTGTATCTTTTTGACCTTTTTTAATATATTTTATGTTAAAAATAAATCAATAAATATTGATCATTTCAAATTCATCGATTGATTCATGCACGTGTCACTTTTTGCACTCTATATACAAAGCAAGCGCACCATTGTTTAAGAATTTTATGATGGGTAATTTACTGTTACATAGCAAATGTGCAAAAAACTTTTTTTCCTGTGAAGCTTGACTTTAATCCCTTGTGTGCATATCTTCTTGTCCTGCCCTGGATGCACTACACTGAAGACCAACACAAAAAAATATAAACCTCATATTTTATACAATCTAGGAGATGATGTTACATAGATAACATCAGATACAAAGTTAGTCAAGTTGAAAAAAGACACAAGTTCATCTACCAATGAAAAAAAAAACATACAATCATATATACTCCAATATAATAGTTTTGGTAACTATTCATTTCATTATTGGATTATTTTCCAACTAGGATTCTGGTTGTTCATATCTAAAATGTAGTCATGCTCAGACAGCTTTATATCTGTAACAATGTTTTTTAATAAATATACTTAGCACATGATATTTGGAATTTTTGGACATCTGTCTTTATGACTATGAGTTGCAGATTGGTCCAAAGTAGGTTGAAGTTCAATGCACCTGGATTGGTTCTATTCATGATAATCTAACCTAATATGTTGATAGCAGGTATGATCCAGTGCCTGAGACAAATATTACTAAATTCATCATGCTTCCATGAGGCCCTGAGAACCCAAGCAATTCTATACAAAATGTATCTTTAAATAAAGTCACACATAGGCACACTTCACAAACATCCCATAATCGTTAGAAAATAAATACAACTTAAAAATAACATTAACATTTTCAATTAATTTCAATTTTTTAAATTTACAACTTTCACTAAGATAAAACCTAGTGATCCTGCTCTAAAGGCACTTGTTCTGGATCTTCCTGTTATAGGGTGACAATTCTCTTTTTTTTTTCTCCCAATTTTGTTCTTGCATTTTCACCCTGTCACACCTCTGATAGATGCACAAACTCAAAATCATTTCATTTGTTTTAGGCTCCCCACACCAACATGAGTAGACAAGAATCACCTTGGTAGACCCACCTCTTTCCACTGCCATCAGCATAGGTCCTAGGGTGAAGAGATAGAAAGGCTGGCAAAGACTTAGGCGGACTCATCAGAACAGTCACAGAATAAGGTAGGCAATGTGAGTGCCAGCGGCAGTGTATGGGGGAATGCTGGTTCCCTGCAGCTGCAGAAGCCTATGAGAAAAAAGAAAAGGGGGCAAGAGGAGGCCTCCTAAAAAAGATGGTCCGCTCAAGAACAAACTGTTGTGAACCTGAAAAAACTTTATTGTGTCAATTTACTAAATAGAAACATAATCCACTAACCATGTATATTTAAAAATAGGGCAAAGAAAGTCCTATTGTGTGCTGGTGGCCACCACAGACATTACACATACATCAAAATTTCATGCACTCCCACTCATCAAATTAATGTCACTGAAGACCCGGGTCTGTACAATTTTCATGGGATTCCAGAGCAAGGAGATGGCTTCATGAATAATAGACATTCGGTCCTTCTAGGATAAAGTGCAAGTGCTGGTGAAAAACAAGGGTCCCATACAGATGTGAGCCAATAGCTGATTAGGCATATATATGTGTCAACCGACAAGGAGAAAGGGGGGGAAGAGCGTCCTGATTGATTAGTGAACGACTGCAACTCCAAGGGGGGGAGGGGGAGGAATAGTGGAGAGGGAGCAGCCTCACATGTGTAGCATTGAAGATAGACGGAGGATAGCCATAGATAAAGTGCCTCCTATATGTAAGGGTACATTTTTAGCTCACCGTCTGACGTCTTCAGTAAAGTCAAGGGCTGCTGATAACCGCACTCATGTGGGTAAAAGACACGTTCATGCGGCGTATAAGTTTATTGTAGACGTGAGCTGTTACTTCCAGGTATCCTCCAGCAAGATGTGCGGTGAGTCACAAGGTTCAAACATACTGACATTTCATACCTAGTAGATTAAGCAGTCATAGGGAACACTCAGAGTCAATGTTCACCACAAAGGCTCCGTCTGATGTCCAAGATCAGGTTGAGACAGTTAAAATGTTCACATCCAATTTCGGGAATATCCTTGTTGATGTGTGAAATTCTGTGTGCCACCTGCACATAAGTCAGATGCTGAGTGCTTTCGCTTGTTTCCAAGCTTCCTCAGAGCTAGTGTGGTATCAGTAGCTGAGTGTTTAAATAGCCTTGTGGCTAATGTTCCATTTCCTTTTCCTTATAATCAGCACCTGAATACCCTGGCCTGACCTTAATTACAATCACCAAAATGTGCCAAACACACTCATACACACATCTATACAGACAAACCATTAATGGTAATGGATATATAGGGATTCAATCTGATCGGCTTGTGTATGTGATCAGATTTGAATATTACATCTCCCACCATATATCATAAGATAAGAAAGGACTTGTCAAACAGTTACTATTAATACACAGGACCCACGATCAGGTATGTACAGTTGTGGCAGATGCCCTGTGTGTAGGTATGTGGACAGGACGGATGTGTTCGGATGTGTTCGCCAGTTCTGACAATAAAAGACGGTTTAGAATCAACAGTTTCATTAACTGTACAACCACACGGGTAATTTACATGTTGACTTGCCCGTGTGGCCTTATTTATGTTGGTAAAACCAAAAGAGAACTAAAAATCAGGACTGGCGAACACATCCAGAGTATCCTCAACAAGGATGATGACCGGCCCCTGTCATTGCATTTCCTAGAAAAACATGAGGGCAAACCAGATGGCCTTAAGGTCAAGGGTATATACAGACTTAACTTACCCCATAGACGTGGAGATTTCGATAAGATCCTATATCAGAAGGAGAAGATGTGGATCTTCTATTTAAACAGTATGCAGCCTTCTGGGTTAAATAATGAATTCAATTTGTCCCCTTTTTTGGAACAATGATTCAATAGGAAATAATCTAATTGCTCTTGTCCGAAGCCTGATTGGCTTGGGGATCCACATCTTCTCCTGACTGTTGACCGATAATAATTTTTAAGAAAAATAGATTGTATGCAATTTGATCTATAATTATATCCTTGACTACCACATGGATGATAATACCTAGTGTGTGAGATGCAATTTATAAGAAATGGTCATTTGCGATTTTATCTCATTTCAGTTCATGTTAATCAACAGGTTATATACTAACTGAGTAGATTAAAGCTGTAATGTCTTTCACTATGGACATTCATATTTAAAATAATAACCTGCACAATATACTTTATTGTTGCCCTATGTGGGGATAGGGACACTGGAATGTTCAAACGTAACTGCACTTTTAGACCATTTGGAATCACTCTATATTTAGTCATTATGTGCGACTTTACCAGCAATAATATCCCTATCTCATGTAGTGATGACAATACACAGGATGTAGCTGTAATTCATTTTATTCAGAATCAAAGCTTGCTGCGTTTTTTACTTTTATTGTTCCATTTTTTGTCTGTCCACTATGTGGCCGTGAACTAACTGCGGGGATATTTACCTTTTGACTGATGATTTATTTATCTATTATTTTTTGTATGTGAGATGCAATTTAATTTAATTGGAACAATAGACTGTTCCCTCTCACCCTTATATGATATTATCATCATCATCCCACTGTTGTTTAACACACGGCCACTTATGCAC
Source organism: Aquarana catesbeiana (assembly GCF_042186555.1). Taxonomy (NCBI): domain Eukaryota; kingdom Metazoa; phylum Chordata; class Amphibia; order Anura; family Ranidae; genus Aquarana; species Aquarana catesbeiana. The sequence continues at coordinate 169,574,753 of NC_133336.1, read as the reverse complement.
AGGCTTGATCAACAATGCAGCACTTCCTGATCGTGGGTCCTGTGTATTAATAGTAACTGTTTGACAAGTCCTTTCTTATCTTATGATATATGGTGGGAGATGTAATATTCAAATCTGATCACATACACAAGCCGATCAGATTGAATCCCTATATATCCATTACCATTAATGGTTTGTCTATATAGATGTGTGTATGAGTGTGTTTGGCACATTTTGGTGATTGTAATTAAGGTCAGGCCAGGGTATTCAGGTGCTGATTATAAGGAAAAGGAAATGGAACATTAGCCACAAGGCTATTTAAACACTCAGCTACTGATACCACACTAGCTCTGAGGAAGCTTGGAAACAAGCGAAAGCGCTCAGCATCTGACTTATGTGCAGGTGGCACACAGACTTTCACACATCAACAAGGATATTCCCGAAATTGGATGTGAACATTTTAACTGTCTCAACCTGATCTTGGACATCAGACGGAGCCTTTGTGGTGAACATTGACTCTGAGTGTTCCCTATGACTGCTTAATCTACTAGGTATGAAATGTCAGTATGTTTGAACCTTGTGACTCACCGCACATCTTGCTGGAGGATACCTGGAAGTAACAGCTCACGTCTACAATAAACTTATACGCCGCATGAACGTGTCTTTTACCCACATGAGTGCGGTTATCAGCAGCCCTTGACTTTACTGAAGACGTCAGACGGTGAGCTAAAAATGTACCCTTACATATAGGAGGCACTTTATCTATGGCTATCCTCCGTCTATCTTCAATGCTACACATGTGAGGCTGCTCCCTCTCCACTATTCCTCCCCCTCCCCCCCTTGGAGTTGCAGTCGTTCACTAATCAATCAGGACGCTCTTCCCCCCCTTTCTCCTTGTCGGTTGACACATATATATGCCTAATCAGCTATTGGCTCACATCTGTATGGGACCCTTGTTTTTCACCAGCACTTGCACTTTATCCTAGAAGGACCGAATGTCTATTATTCATGAAGCCATCTCCTTGCTCTGGAATCCCATGAAAATTGTACAGACCCGGGTCTTCAGTGACATTAATTTGATGAGTGGGAGTGCATGAAATTTTGATGTATGTGTAATGTCTGTGGTGGCCACCAGCACACAATAGGACTTTCTTTGCCCTATTTTTAAATATACATGGTTAGTGGATTATGTTTCTATTTAGTAAATTGACACAATAAAGTTTTTTCAGGTTCACAACAGTTTGTTCTTGAGCGGACCATCTTTTTTAGGAGGCCTCCTCTTGCCCCCTTTTCTTTTTTCTCATATATATCTTTATGGTCCATTGAACAACTATCTGATAGCTTGTTAGCTACACACCATTGAGTTAATTGACAAATGATTTGGGTAACCTTAGGGGTATAATTAATTTGATTAATTGTTTCATTGGGTGGTAAATCCCCCTTTCCCCTATCCGTCTTCCCCTGAACCTATTCTTGGATGAATTAAGGTTTCCTCTCCTCTTTTTTCTGTAGCTGCAGAAGCCTAGCCAACATGACGCAGCAAGACCTACCATTGCACAGTCATGATTTCTCAGTACACCTGTTCTAAACTCTTAAGAGTGGGACTAAATATAATAAGGTAGAAAAGTCAAAAGTATAGTGAAGTTATATAGTCCAGGACCTTAGACTAAGAATAATATTATCTTGGAGTGCCAACCCTCAATGTAAGTATTAGCAAGGGGGATATATAGAGAGGTAGGGTGTTAAACGGTCTCCTCCAGACAAGCAACAATACGTGTGTGTGTGTGTGTATATATATATATATATATATATATATATTAGAAAATTGAAAAATCACAAATAGCCATAAGACAGTAAGGGAAAAAAAAACACATACATATCCCTACATATAAAATCACATTATATATACAGCATAGCACAGTACGGGTGTTACATTGATATAGCTAGTAGCCAACATGTTTCGCAGTCTGTGTATCTGCTTCTACAGGGCTTGCTTGTTGCATAGCTAGCTCAAAAATCTTAAATCACATATCGTGACATTAAGGGGAGATCAAAAAATAGTAATCCACACCAAAGACAGGAGGTCGTACAAAGAGCACCATCAATATCAGGTCAGATATACTCCTTATATTCAAAGACAGGGAAGATTCCCCAAAGGAACTGATTCATTCCCTCCTTCTATATAAGCAAACTATCATCATCAAGTAACCACTCCTTATTTAGATGGACACTGTGCCTGTGACTCTCACACGGAAACCCCCTTGTATACAAGAGTATACAAATAGTAGTGGTCATCCCACGAACACAAGTTCATTATGTGGTATGATCTGGGTCTCCCGAGGATCCCACACCCCAGCAAGATAGAACGGTCAACAGTTTCTAGAGGTGGCCTGTGACAAGCAGAAAAAAGCAATTCCAGAATTATGGGACTCTGCTGTGCAGAACCTCTACATATCAGATTCTTGGGTCTCTGAAATTGCATCTTTTTTTTTGCTTTTTACTGGCATCCTTTAAAAAAGTATTTTCCTTTCCACCTTACTTATATCTAAGCTGGCCATAGACAATTAATTTTTTTAAGCCACATAAATGGGACCCATCGCTGTCAGAACACACTACAGTTGCAGATCAAAAAATGTTTTCCAGCACTCCCCTTGAGCAGAAGTTAATCAAACGATTGATTTCTGTTGGGCAGGGACAGCCACGAACCGGTCGAAATATGACTGGTCCCTGCTGAATCGCTCAAATTTGGATCAGCATATAGCCAGTTTTAGGCTTGTTTTCAGACACTGAGAAACATTCCAGCTTGTATACAGAGAAGGGGAAAAAACCTTTCCCCTTCTTCCCCGCTCTCTTACTCTCATTGATTTCCCACCACCCTCCCCACACTCCTTTTTTTCCTCTCCACCTTTATTTATTTATCAGTCTCCCTCTCTCTTTACCCTTACCCTATCTCTCTCTATCTCTGGCCCCCACCTTCACCCTCATCTGTTTGTTCTCTTCCTAATAATATATGAAAAGAGGAGCAAAACTAAAATTGTTGCCTATAGTAATTAAAAAGATGGTGATTGATAATAATAATTGATGATTATTAAATAAACATTGATTGATGATGATGATGATGGTGATATTAGTATTATCCCACATTTCCACAATGTTTATTATATTTTTTATATTTATTTTATTCATTATAAATCCTTACAAGGTAGACAATACTTAAACAGTAGACCGGTTTAATGAATATCCTCTAAGGATCCTGTTAGTTATCAATTAGGCAACGGAAAGTCCCATAATAAACCTCATAACAATTACTAGTTATCAGTCACCACATTATTATTGCTCCCTCATCCTAAGTATGTTGCTAATTGGAACATTCTAATTGCCATGCCTAAGATATAAATACCAAGCCCTGTGTTCCCTGTTTAGGGTAAAAAAGAAGGCATTTAAAAAAGGTTTTCAAAGAGCAGTTCTTTCATATTTACATACAGGTAAATATAAATACTATATATACATGAAACTACAACTGTCATTTAAACACAGATCCTATTTGAAGATGCACAGCCAGAACAGTTTGAGCTGAAGAATATATTTACATACACGATCACTAAATCACTATACAATCATAGCCATTCTAATACATTTTCTGTAAATTTACATATCAGATCATGTGAATAAAATTGTGTATAATGGATTTTTCATATCCAGAAACTAAGGCTGCATTCACACCTAAGCATATAGTTCTCAGGCACTTTTTAGGGTGTTTTTTAGGGCTTTTTTTGGGCGTTTTTGCAGAGTTTTTGTATGGGTGTTTTGAGGTCCAAGGGTCACCAATGTAAAAAGCAATAAAATGTCTGTAATCTGCCTAAAAAGAAGCTCCATGTACCCTTTTGAGCTTCAGGGGTTTTGCTTCAGGCAACAGAATGCTCAGATGTAAACAGGGGCCATGGAAATGAATGGGATTTTGCTTGTTGGACATTTTGGAACTTTTGAGATGAGCGTTTTACGAGCTGAAAATGCTCAGGTGTGAAGCCTAAAGGCCTCATTTCTTGATATAGCCCAAATAAACAGCAGACCCAATAAATGACTAGTTATTACTGAGATTTCTGTGGGTTTGTGTACAGTTCTACTTTTAGTGCCATGACATTCAATGATACGCGATTAGCATAACTGTTTAATTTTAGTTATTTTCAAGCTTTTTTTTTGCATATCTTGGACTTTTTTCACAATACCAGATTTATCATTAAGAGCCTCAAATTACTCCTATGTCATCAAAAGTAAAAATGCATTATTGTTATAATAGGTTTGACAAAGTAAGATCATATAGCCACATGTGGGCTGTTGTGCTTGTAGGAAAACAAATATATACTATACATATATATATATATATATATATATATATATATATATATTTTTTTTTTTTTTTTTTAATGTACAGACAGATAGCACGTTCATTGCAGCTGTAACTGCATTTACACATTAAAAGGAAAATCCTTAGGACTGAATACTTGAAGACTTGAATTGACACACTCTTCCTCTGCCGATTCTATTCAGAAAGTCAATACATACTGCTGTTTAAGGAAACAAGGGTTGTGAACACACAGCTGGCTGGCCTTAAAGTAGAAGTCAACCCTAACACTAAAATCCCTGCATCTATAGATATCCACAATCTAACACAAACCTATCTAGCCCTGTCAAGAAGAAACAAGTATATATACCTTTTTTGAACCCGATCCGACCCACCGCTGAACTGTCAGCTGCGGCTTCACTGTGGAGGTGGGTGCAGTGGACACATTCTGACAACAGAAGCCCCATAGTAAGTCTATGGGTGACGTCACTTCCCATTCATTTCACAGCTGTTGTTGGCTGTGTCCTCTGCAGAGCGTCTGCCGCTGGAGTCTGGATCGGCTTCAATAAAGGTATGTATATCGCTTTCTTCTTTACAGGGCTAGATAGGTTAGAGTTAGATCGTGGATGCCTGTAGATGCAGGGATTTTAGTGTTACGGTGGACTTACACTCTTAATTGTTATCATCAATAACTACAGGTAGGGTCTTAAGCAGCTGAAAGAAAAACCTGAGTATTGCTTAACAGCAAGGGCAAGTGTTTGATCAACTAATCATCTTTCTCTATATCTTAGTAAATAAGGGAAAAAAAAGTGTACATCAAGGGAAGATTTAACTACTAGAGAGAGAATAATGAAAGGAATGGCCTAGGGCAGTGAAGGCGAACCTTGGCACCCAAGATATTTTGGAACTACATTTCCCATGATGCTCATGCACTCTGCAGTGTAGTTTAGCATCATGGGAAATGTAGTTCCAAAACATCTGGGGTGCCAATGTTCACCATCACTGGCCTAGGGTATGAAGTATATGACTGCATGCATGAAGGACACAAAGGGACATAGCTAGGCTGGAAATATACTGTATGCTGGACGTGTTGAGTTTATATACTTTCTAAAATATGTATAGAATAACTTAGTATTCTGCAAGGGGTTTATACAGCTTCTTATTATTGCATATGTTTGTATATACACTGTCAGGTGTGTCATCTGTTGCTAGGATCCAATAAATAATATAAAACATAAAGCACAAAAAGCTATATCTTGTGATTGTGCTCATCCACAGTCCAATTACTACAACACTGTGCCTATGACCACAATAAGCTAAAGCATCCAGGGACAGCTGCAGCCGCCACTTCATTCACCAAGTGGCAGAAACATTATATCATCAAAAGAAAAAAAAAAAAAACAACACAAAAGGCGCATGCGCCCTAGTGCAAAAAGTACTTAAATGATAAAAAAACATCAGCATTCTCATTCCTTGCGCCTCTCCCCATGTTTATACTAGTCTCGGGGTCCCCACACTGGCATGCATTATTTATACGCCTAGATGTTAAGAACACCAGAGAAGAAGAGGACAAGAGCATCAGTATATACATCAGCAGCTGGCCTGCTTTGGGTGCCATAGACTCCGCACATGAACACTACTGGAAAGAGGGACAGAAGCTGCTAGTGATGACAGACAGGATGTTAATTGCTGGGACAACATGTTTCAGAGGCATGGCCCCCTTTTTCAAGTCTCCAAGTCCTCTTGTATTCTGGTGTTGGTAACATCATGGAGTATAAACAGTACATGCCAGCATGGGGACCCTGAGGCTAGTGTGAGAGGTGCAAGGAATGAGAATCTTGTGGTGTCTTGTGAGTATAGTGATATTAATATGTTTTCATTAGTAAATTACTTATTGCACTAGGGCACAAGTAGCTTTATGTTTTTTATCCAATAAATGCTACACTTTTTGGAAAAGAGACAAGGTTGCCTGGAAGTTGCATTCTGCACCTACATCCAGTTTCCACTTTTTTTTTTTTTGCCCAGTATCAACATACTACAATCATTTAGGTTGGGTACACACAGATCGAAGTTTGGCCCGTTTAGCAGAGACCGGTGAATTTAGATCTGTGTGGGGCCCTAAGAAAAAAGAATAAGCTATTGCGCTGACTGGAACCCAACCGTCATTGAACGGGGCACATAAAAGGGCCAGGAAAATGGTAGGGAACACCAGGTAAAATGGATGCAGCTCCACTCAAATTAGGTCTTGAGCTCCAAATGCACATATAAAAAAACATAAGAGGGTGCCTCCATCTAGGTATAGCGATTTATTTAAAAAGGCATACAAAACAATTAACTACTTCCCACCCGGCCAATGTACATAAACGGCCGGGTGGGCGCTCTCTCCTTCTGAGTGGACGTTCAGGAACGTCCCTCAGAAGGAGCGGGATCGCGCGTGCGTGTGCCCGCGCAGCGGAGCGATCCCGATTCGCTCGTGTCACCCGGACACGGCGCATCTCGGATCGGCAGGAGGGCTCTGTGATTGGCCCTCCTGATCACATGAGGGCCGTGTCCAATCACAGCCATCATGTGATGTAAACACAGCCGGTTGCTAGGCGATCAGCTCTCCTCTCCTCACACGGAAGTTGTCGCTGAGGAGGAGAGGAGAGCGGATCGCTGCAGCCGGCTGATGATCAGTGAGTATGAGCTGTTTTTTACAGCTTTTTACTCACTGATCACCAACCTAGTGTCAACACACATGTAAATACATACATGTAAAACACACACATGTCCCCACATAATGTAAAACACACATGTCCCCAAAACACATGTCCCCAAATAATAAAAAAAGCTGTCCCCCACATATGTCCCACTAAAATCACATGTCCCAATGGTAATCTGCACACATATGTACGTGATCACCTGCACACATCTGTACATGATCATTTGCGTACATATGTCCGTGATCACACAAACCAATTATTATACACTTAACAGGATTTTTTTTTATCAAAAACATGTAGCAGAATACATTTTGGCTTAAATTTATGACAAAATTCGATTTTACTGGATTTCTTTGAAAACAGAAAAAAGAAAATATTGTTTTTTTCCCAAATTTCCACTATTTTTGCGCTTATATCGCAAAAAAAAAAAAATGGAGTCGTGAATAAATACCACCAAAATAAAGCTCTATTTGTGCGAACAAAATGATAAAAATTTCATTTGGGTACAGCGTAGCATGACTGAGTAATTGTCATTAAAAATGCGAGAGCGCTGAAAGCTGAAAATTGGTCTGGGAAGGAAGGGGGCGAAAGTGCCTAGTATTGAGGTGGTTAAAATGCACTCGCTAGATAAAAGTAGATCAAGGCTTGTCATAAACCCATATAGACCTCCATAGGACCACCCTGAGGCTGCAGAGCTCAGCAGGTACGTGGCTGGTTGAAGCAAAGTTCTTGAAGGAAGTGCAGCTGTCAGGCTTAAGGCTGGAACATAAGCATCAGCAGCTTCCAGAAGTGGCAAGATGGCTGCAGCTCCAAAACAGCACCTATCTCGGTTCAGTGAAGGGATGTGGCTACATTTTTCAGGGCAGAAAGGAGGGCCTCTTTATCAAACCATCCCTGTTCGACAAAAGTGAATTAGTGGATCGAATTTTATTAAATGGGACTGCTGGAAAACCTTCACTCAATCAGCTGCTGCAGCCTATTGACTGCAGCGATGGTCAGTGTATTATGGCAACAGAGAAGTCCCACTGTCAGAATACAATAGCACAATGGGGAGGGTTCGATCATCCACCTCGCTTATGTGGATAGGAGAATCCATTTTGTTTTTTTTTCCTTCATCCTGTTGGCAGAAAGAAAAAGCTATGTGTGTACACCCACCGGGGTTATCCACCTAAGGAGCTGGAATATGATTATGTAATAAATTATCCTAGAACAGTGATAGCAAACCTTGGCACCCCAGATGTTTTGGAACTACATTTCCCATGATGCTCATGCGCTCTGCAGTGTAGTTGAGCATCATGGGAAATGTAGTTTCAAAACATCTGGGGTGCTAAAGTTCGCCATCACTGTCCTAGAATGTATATTACGGCACTGTTAATTCTTTGTAAATAATTGTTTTTATTACTACTACAGTACCTTTCTTAGATATAAGCATTATGAGCAATGGAACAATTAAACAAAACAACAGTGAAAGAATTTATTCTGTTGGCTTTTTTCAATTTCCAAAAGTACCAAATCTTACTTTTCGTTATTATACTACAAATGTACATTATAAGCATTGCTGGAAACTTGGCTGTTATTACCCTTGTTAGGGTTGGAACTTCCCTCCATTGTCCAATGTATTTTTTCATCAGTGTCTTTGCAGCTTTAGAAATCTCCTTTGTGTCTGTTACAATTCCCAAACTCCTGGCCAATTTGATTGCAGCAGACAGAAGGATCTCTTTTGTGAATTGCTTTGCCCAGTTGTATGCCTTTAACGCACTTGGTGTAACAGAGTGCTACTTGCTTACAGTTATGGCTTTTGACAGAGATTTAGCAATTAACCATCCTTTAAGGTATTCTGCAATTATAAATAATATGGTCTGCACTGCTTTAGCATTTTTTCCTTTCATAGTAAGCTTTATCATTGTTTTAATCCCCACCATTTTCACAGCTGACTTGTTATACTGCGGACCCAATGAAATCAACCACTTTTTCTGTGATTTGGCTCCAGTGCAGAATTTAGCATGTTCTGATCCCCTGATTAGTAATTTAGCCACAAGCATTGCTGCTGTTTTTGCCAGTTTGACTCCTTTCATTCTTATCTTAGGCTTCTACACACACATAATTGTTACCATAGCCAAAATTAGGAGCGTAGAAGGTAAATACAAAGCATTCTCCACTTGTTCCTCCCATCTCACTGTTGTCTGCCTCTTCTATACTTCAGTTATCATAGTGTACATAAAGCCAAAGGGTAGCCATTATGACAAATTTCTTGCCCTTATGTACACCATTGTTATTCCTTTTTTAAATCCTTTTATTTATACTTTAAGAAATAAAGATGTGAAGGATGCTTTTAAAAAATTAAACATTTTCAAGTTTTAGAGAAATCACAATCTCTAGCCTTATCACATACATTCAAGTCTTTGATTTCATGACCAGTGTAGTCCAGATTTTGCCCTCCATTTTAACTTATTAAAAGCCACCTATACTCCAACCCTTTTCCTTCCTAAACAATGAGACCACACCATACTTCTGGAGTATAAAATGGCCACGACAGCCTCTTTATTAAAACAACCGTATAAAATTACTCCAATATCAAATTTAAATATATAAATAACATATATATATATATATATATATATATATATATATATATATATATATATATATATATATAACATATATATATAACCTTAGATAAAGCTCAACATATTTTAAACCAATCTGTTGGTCAGTGACGGAGCTACACCCCTTTTTACCACCCATCAACAACAGTACACTGCGAGCACCATGATTTAAACTGATAAGGCCTCCAGCTGTACCGCTCTGAGACAACCCCTGCCCACAGTGCAATATACTGGTATTCCGTTTCTGAATACACAGGAGGGGCCATACTATTGATGACCCCCCACCCCTTTTTAACCTTTTATTCACCGCTACCGTCACCGACCAACCTCAAAAAAACAGCCATTCAGCTGTCATGACGACTCAACGTCCTCTGATCCTGAAACGAAAAACACACACATTAACCAGAACAAACCATACAGCACCTAGGGAGGGAGGGTGGGAGATTCTGCCTCCTGTCTTTTTCCCTTACACACTGCCCGTTCTGGCACCGCCCCCTCCTTTTTTCTGTCCACTCCCCCCCAACTTTCCTTCTATCTCCTCCCCCTACCTTTTCAAAAAACTTAACCCTATGTGTCACTAGACACACTGTCATGCCCGGCCCTCCACTAATTACATTTCTTTCCATGTTCCGGGCCTCACTATACTCACTCTCCAATGTACAATGAAAGTAAAACAAGAATTATAATTTTTTTCTTGCAAAATAATTGGATGAAAAATGAACAGAGCTTTAATCATTCAGGACCTCTATAAACCACTCCTATCATGTGCTACGGAGGAAAATATATATTTGTATTTTAGGAGCACTGGACCCCTTTGGTGGACATCTGACAGATTTTTGGACTTGGTGGTGGTTCTCTGTCAACAGGGGTACCTCAAGGAGTTCCTGGAAAATGTATTGGAATGATGAGAGTGCTACTCTAATTTGTTTAGTCCAGTCTGGGTTCCTGACGTCAGGATAAAAATTCAACACATTTCAGAGGCCTGCAAATCTACTTTCAACAGGGCTTGTGTGCTGAAAATAAGAACAAACCCGTCCTGGATCTGTGTCAAGAGGACAGCTTTGAAGAAAGCAGTGCCACGTGTGGCACTTTAATTTTTTTTTTCAATACTTTATGAAAAAGGAAAAGAACTCTCTGTGATTTCACTTTGTCCTCCTTTCCCTAGGCAATTAAATATATTGGTAAAAGATGTGTTATTGCAATATAATGTGATCCTATCCTCAAAAGTTGTGTATTTAGGTTTTGTGCTGCCCTAGGCCTGACTAAACTCGTGCACCCCCTAATTTAAATATGACCCACCCCTTCCTGTCAAGGTCACACCCCTTGCTGTTTAAGACCCGCCCTGCACTTTTCGAGTGGGGACACTAGTTCTGAGGGCCTGGGGGGAGGGGGCAATGGATTCCCTTAATTTGCATAGATTTCCTCTCACTTCCTGTTTGGCTGTGGGGCAGGAAGTGAAGGAAACCTCTGCAATGGGACAGGGATGGTATAAAATAAACTGACAGGGGTTTTAACCCTCCCTTTCTCTATCCAAAATGAAAAAAAAAAAGTGTTGCCTATAGTTCTACTTTAAGCACAAATTTCTGATAATTTTATGGAGAGGATTGAGAAGATATAACCATGCCAATGGTGCAGCAGAAAACATATAGCACAGTGAGGAAGGTTTGTGGTCCAGGATGATAGGACAGTCAAAATTAAAAGCGGCACCCCACCCCCCACAGTTGCGGAATGCCAGCCACCCGCATACCGGAAGCAGTATGGCTGCTTTATGGGGGCGCTAGACTAATTTGCCTCTCAGCCAAGTCCAGCCCATAAGACTGATGCTACACTAACAGTGTAGCGCAAGCCGGCGGGGACTCTTTCCGTGCTGCCCCCCTGCAAAGTGCTGCCCTAGGCTTTGGCCTTGTCAGCCTAGGCCAGGATACAGCATTGATCCTAGCCTACATAAAGCAGCAAGATATTGCTTTAAGGAGGGGACATTATGCAACTATGATGTCACTTGCTCCTCCTTATATAAAAAATAAACATCCTGAAAGCTGGAGATATGCTATGTCCTAGGCACAGGCCAATATTTTTACTTCTAAATGTTTAATTTAAGCACTTGACTTCATGCCTGAAAGGAGCTCACAATTTTTGAGAAAGCGGTATTCACTATATTGCCATATTGCCAAAAGTATTGGAGCGCTTGCCTTTACACGCACATGAACTTTAATGGTATCTCAGTCTTAGTCCATAGGGTTCAATATTGAGTTGGCCCACCCTTTGCAACTATGACTAATCTTCTGTGAAGGTTGGCCACAAGGTTTAGGAGTGTGTCTATGGGAATGTTTGACCATTCTTCTAGCATTTGTGAGGTCAGGCACTGATGTTTGACGAGAAGGCCTGGCTCGCAGTCTGCTCTAATTCATCTCAAAGGTGTTCTATTGAGTTGTGGTCAAGACTCTTGGCAAGTCAGTCAAGTTCCTCTACCCCAAAATCACTCATCCTTGTCTTTATGGACCTTGCTTTGTGCACTTGTCCAAATCATTTAGTGAAGGGGGGATTATGATGTGGCGTTGTTTTTCAGGGGTTGGGCTTGGTCTATTAGTTCCTGTAAAGGGAAGCATACCAAGACATTTTGGAAAATTTCATGCTCCCAACTTTGTAGGAACAGTTTGGGGATGGCCTCTTCCTGTTCCAACATGATTGCTCACCAGTGCACAAAGCAAGAAAAAATACATGAATAAATGAGTTTGGGGTGGAGAAACTTGACTGGCCTGTTAAGGAGTCTTGATCTCAACCCAACAGAACCCATTTAGGATGAATTAGAGCAGACTGCGAATGAGGCCTTCTTGTCCAACATCAGTGCTTTACCTCACAAATGCGCTTCTGGAAGAATGGTCAAACATTCCCATAGACACACTCCTAAACCTTGTGGACAGCCTTCTCAGAAGTGTTGAAGCTGGTATAGCTGCAAAGGGTGGGCCAACTCAATATTGAACCCTACGGACTAAGACTGGGATGCCATTATTGTTCATGTGCATGTAAAGGCATGTGTCCCAATACTTTTGGCAATATAGTGTATTACCCTGAAAGACCAATCATTTTTTTTTTTTTTACATTTTGTACAGGAAAGAGAAAAATCAGAACACCTGTCAGGTTTCAAAAGATGAGATAAATGTTACTTCATCCATCTTCTAATTCATCTACTTTTCCCCAGAGATACCTTGACTTTACCAGTGTGCAGAATATAGCCTTTGTGCTTCTCTTACTCGCTGTATGGTGAAACCATTCTCAGCAAAAGTGAGGGGAAGTTCTTTAATGGAGTTCTAGATAGCAATAAAAACCAAAAGGGGCTCAACCATTCTCCACTTTCAAATCTAGGAAAGAAGTTTGGTAGACTGGACATACACTTTAAAGGTTATCTTCATCTTTTCTACCATCCGTATTTAATGTGTAACATGGTGCAAATGGGACCCCCAAACTGCCTGCTTCCCACCCACCCCACCAGCAGACAAATGTTTGTAATTTTTGATGGGACATGATTTCAGTTATCACCAGACTCATAGTCCATTGATAATTCCTCTAGTTGCCTGGCATCACATTTGCGATACACTGTTCATAGTTGCAATGCTTTGCTGGTTGATTTTCAACAAAATAATAAATGAACATTTATACATTTCTCAAATTGGACTCTTCTTTACAATGTAATTTGTCGTTGTAAATTTGACTTTTTTTCACACGTAAAAATCATAGCAACTTTAATTTTGTTTGTATTGCCACTTAAAAGACCATTCTGTCCTGTGCATATCTTTGCTAATTACTTTAACCAATTCAGCTCCAGAAGGTTTACCCCCCTTCATGACCAGGACATTTTTTGCGAGATGGCACTGCATTACTTTAACTGACAATTGCATGGGCTTGCAACAGTGTACCCAAACAATGTTTTCTTTTGGTGGTATTTGATCAACTCTGCGTTTTTTATTTTTTGCGCTATATACAAAAAAAGACTGCCAATTTTGAAAAAAAAAACAAACATTTTTTTTTGCTTTCTGCTATAAAACATATTCAATAAAAATATGTAAAAAATGTAATTTCTTCATCAGTTTAGGCATATTTGTATTCTGCTACATATTTTTGGTAAAATAAATCCCAATTCGCATAAATTGATTGTAGACGCTATAAATTTTGCGCAAACCAAACTATGGGATAGATTTATTTTTAATCTGTTACTAGTAATGGTGGTGATCGGCAATCTTTAGCGGGACTGCGACATTGTCGCAGACAAATTGGACACTAAGTGTTACTTTTTGGGGACCAGTGACACCAATACAGTGATCAGTGCTAAAAAAAAATGCACTTACACTGTATAAATGACAGTGGCAGGGAAGGGGTTAATACCAGGGGCGATCAAAGGGTTAAATGTGTTCCCTATGAGTGTTTACTAACTGTGCAGGGGATGCTGACACTAGACGAAGAGAGAGATCGGTGTTCCTGATTAGTAGGAATCACAGATCTCTCTCCTCCTCTGTGACAGAATGACGGTCTGCCTTGTTTACATAGGCAGACCACCGTTCTGTCATTCCCCCAAATGATCGCAGCTGGCCGGCAGCCATCACCGGAGCCAACCGCTAATTGGCTCCTGCTGTGTCCAATCAAAGCGGGAGTGGGTCGCAGGCGGTGCGTGTTTGTGCCTGAGACCAGGAAGCACGAACAATGTACAGGTACCTTGTTTCACCCAGCCAGGCCGCTCTGCTGCAATATATTTTTTACTTTCTGCTATAAAACATCAAGTAAAAAATATAATTTCTTCATCAATTTAGACCAATATGTATTCTGCTACATATTTTTGCTAAAAAAAATCCCTGTACGTGTATATTGTTTGGTTTGCGCAAAAGTTAATCAGCTAATCAGTGACTTATAGTGGGACTGCGATACTGCAGCTGACAAATCGGACACCTAACTGACACTTTTGCCACTTTTTGGGGACCAGTGACACTAATACAGTGATCAGTGCTAAAAAATATGCACTGTTACTGTGTTGGCTGGGAAAGAGTTAACATCAGGGGCGATCAAAGGATTGAATGTGTTCCCTAGGAGTGATTACTAACTGTGGGGGGTGCTTTAACTGGGGGAATGTAAAGATCCATTTTCCTGCTTGTTTACATAGGCAGACCGCCTTTCTGCCTTTCTCCTGAATGATGAGCGGGTCCCGGCGGACATCGCATCCCACTGTGTCCAATCACAGTGGGAGTGGGTCGCCCGCTGTGTGTGTGCATGCCCCAGAACCGGTAGTGTCAGATCACGCACCAAGTACGTTGTCTGGTGCAAAGTGGCCACCCTGCCGCAGTTTATCTACAGTGGGCAGTTTCTAAGCGGTTAATGCCACTATTCTTGCTCAAGGAATGGGCACTTATTTGATAACATCAATAAATGCATACTTTTTTCAATATCATAGAAAGGCATATTTCAACCTCTGCAGGCAAAAAAAAACTACCTTTGCTGATTTGATTGTGACGATGAAAGCTTCACCTAGTTACAGTAATTTCTACCCTTCCTTCATTTTTTGGTGAAACACTGACCTGGAACAAGCATCCCAGATAGCAAGCAATTGAGCTGATAGTTTGTTTGAAAATGACTTGCTAAGCTATTGCTAGACTTGCCAGGCTTCACAAGTGTGTTGCACAATCACAGCCCAGTCCACATTGTGTGACTCCAGATCAACTTTCTTTGCAAACTTTCTGCAAGTCTGCTGCAAGTCCTGGTTCAGTTATGTTGTGCAATAGTCATCCCACCACAGGGGTCACTGTGGCAAAATTGTCATGCTTGCAGAGCTCTTGCTGTAAACCCACCACTGCAACTTTGCTCTTGCTAGAGACTTGCCACGCAAATTTGCTACAAATTGGAAAAGTGACAACTAGAACTTGTGCTCAGGGCCGATCCTACCCAGTGTGCGAAGGGTGCTTTGCACCCAGGCGCCTGCAGAGGTGGGGGCACCGAAGAGCCAGACTTCTTCCCTCCCTCCTTCTCTCCTTGTGAGTGTCCGTCCAGAACTCCAGTGTGAGAGTAGGGCAGCCCGTCCAGCCTGGCAGTGCTCGGGGGAGGGGCGCTCCTCTTCCTGACAGAGGGTTCTAGTCAGTGGCTGCTGATGTGCGGGAATGAACTCCTCACACTGGGATCCCGCACTGTCTCTACCAACTCCAGTTGGAATGCCTCCCCCTCCCATTTCTATCTCGGGCTACACAGAGAGAGAACTGAGGTGAGTTAGTGTGCTGTGTGTAGGAATGGCATCCCCTGCACACCTTTAGATGTGCTCTGGGCTGCCCCTGCTAGGAGATGTTTTATGGTATGATAGATTACATAGGATACACAGCCCCTGTCCCTTCCTGCACCTCAGTAGTTCATTTACAGATGTGATGTTTAATGAGATGTACTAAGAGCCCTTTCACACTGACAGTGCGGGGGCATCGGCGGTAATGCGCTACTACTTTTAGTGGCGCTTTACCGTCGCTTTAGAGGTACATTTAACCCCCACTAAAGGGTTCAAAGGCGCAACTGCCGAGGCGCTTTGCAGGCACTGCCCATTGATTTCAATGAACAAGGGTGCTTTAGGAGCTTTGTATACACCGCTCCTAAGGCGCCTCAAAGAAACTACTTGCAGGAATTATTTGGACGTCATGCCAGTGCTCTGCTCCAGTGTGAAAGCATTCGGGCTCTCACACTGGGATTGCAGATAAGGCTTTTTCCAGGTGCTATTTTAACACTAAAGCACCTGAAAAACGCCTCCAGTGTGAAAGGGGTCTAATGGACCATCTCCTGTACTATGTTCTCGATCACAAGCTGTGAGACATTTCCCGATCTGCGGCTGCAGAGATCAGGAAATGTCTCACAGCTTGTGATTAGCGCAGCGCATTGCTGACTTCCTGGTGGGCTCTGCACATGCAGCTTGAGAACACGCCGGAGCTCATCCTTAGTCTGCAGTCTCGGATCATCTCCTGTATTATGTCTGCAGTCTCTGACCATCTCCTGTATTATGTCTGCAGTCTCTGACCATCTCCTGTATTATGTCTGCAGTCTCTGATCATCTCCTGTATTATGTCTGCAGTCTCTGATCATCTCCTGTACTATGTCTGCAGTCTCTGACCATCTCCTGTATTATGTCTGCAGTCTCTGATCATCTCCTGTACTATGTCTGCAGTCTCTGATCATCTCCTGTATTATGTCTGCAGTCTCTGATCATCTCCTGTACTATGTCTGCAGTCTCTGATCATCTTCTGTACTATGTCTGTAGTCTCTGATCATCTCCTGTACTATGTCTGCAGTCTCTGATCATCTCCTGTACTATGTCTGTAGTCTCTGATCATCTCCTGTACTATGTCTGCAGTCTCTGATCATCTCCTGTACTATGTCTGCAGTCTCTGATCATCTCCTGTACTATGTCTGCAGTCTCTGATCATCTCCTGTACTATGTCTGCAGTCTATGACCATCTCCTGTACCATGTCTCCAGTCTCTGATCATCTCCTGTATTATGTCTGCAGTCTCTGATCATCTCCTGTATTATGTCTGCAGTCTCTGATCATCTAGTATACTATGTCTGCAGTCTCTGATCATCTCCTGTACTATGTCTGCAGTCTCTGATCATCTCCTGTACTATGTCTGCAGTCTCTGATCATCTCCTGTAGTATGTCTGCCGTCTCTGACCATCTCCTGTACTATTTCTGCAGTCTCTGACCATCTCCTGTACTATGTCTGCAGTCTCTGACCATCTCCTGTACTATGTCTGCAGTCTCTGATCATCTCCTGTACTATGTCTGCAGTCTCTGATCATCTCCTGTATCATGTCTGTAGTATTTCTGGGGGCTCTTTCTAACAGACTGTCTAACAGAAGCACTCTCTGTCTCCATCAGAAAGGCCCCCCTCCAGGTCCCAATAAAGTACTCTTGCTTCTCTTCCTGTATTTTGTTTATTGTACCTGTAAGGATCCCAGGGTAATGAAGACTTTATGGTGGAGTCTTTGTAAAGGGGAGGAGTTACTAAAATGACCACGCCCATGTGGGGGCACCAGAAATATTTCTGCACTCAGGCACCTGTGACCCTAGGATCGGCCCTGCTTGTGCTTCAAGTGCTCTGCAAATGTACAACTTGCCAGTGAAAATGTGCAGCAAGTTAACAGACTTACAATTCAACACTGCCACAAATTTGTGACAAGTTATCCTTGCTATCTGGGATGTACATCAAATTTGATGTGGGACTCACCAAGCTATGAAGCAAGTAAAAAGTGTCTTGTCAGCATTCAAATTACATTTTTCTATGTGATATTGTATTACAATGTGATGTTTAAATGTAGTTCAAATAAAAAAATATGTTTCAAGTCATTTCATTTTTCTTGTCTTCATATCTCTACAGCACAAAAGTGAAAGCACAAAAAATAACAAACTTTCTTCTACCTGGCATAGAATAAACTCTTCCAGAAAAAATCCCAGGTGACCTAGGAGATATGCCTCCCCCTTCTAAGTACTTGTGTAGAACAGCTACAGCTGAGCCTCCCTTTGGGGCACCTATGTGAGGTAACAACACCAAATTCCTTCCTGCCAATATCAAGGATGGAGGGGTGAAGGCAATCAAAAGTACTAATGCTTTACTGAGTTTATATTTTTTTTTAATGGGAAGTACATTTGGTAGAAATGTGAAGGAATGTCTGGTACAAATTAGCTTTACTCTCACACAAGGAAAGGGAAGTAAAATTACAAATTGCAAGTTACTTCCTAAAACTTGAGTTGTGTTTTTTGCTACACATTATTAAAATATGCACGTTCTGTGCGGCTGGCATATGCATGGGCACAGCAGGATATTCATTTGAATGGGTCTGCTGGAAACTCAAAAATGTTTTTGCACAATGCAGTTTTAAATACCTGCAAATGTGCTGCGGTTTCCGATGTGTGTGGGTGACATTAAGAAATAATGGCGCCTCCGCACATCGGCAAAAGAGTAGCATGTTTTGGCTGTGGGTACAGAAATGCATGTCAGATGATTAAATATTAAGTACAGCACCTAATTACAAGTGAATCAAAACAAACAATCTTAACCACTTCCCGCCCGCCGTATGCAAAATGACAGCTTTAAAGTGGTTGTATTATCCTGACTGGGCGTCATATTACATCCAGCAGAATAAGCCACTCACACGCGCCCACGAGTGCGGGCAGCGCGGCGATCGGTAGTGCAGTGTGTAACTCTGACATGCCACATCTCTGATCGTGGTAAAGAGCCTATGACATAGGCTCTTTACCATGTGATCAGCTGTGTCCAATCACAGCTGGTCACATCATAACCAGGAAGTCCTGTTTATCAGGTTTTCCTCTATTCGCGCTGACGAGGCACGAGTAGAGGAGAGCCGATCAGTGGCTCTCCTGACAGGGGTGTCTGTGCTGATAATCAGTAAAGACCCATGAAGGATGCCCACTAGAGCCTACCTGGGATCCCAACCTGTGCCCACCACAGGTTGGGATCCCAGGCAGCACCTCATCAGTGCTGCCTATCAGTGTTATCTATCAGTGCCACACATCAGTGCCCATCATTGCCCAGTGCCACCTATCAGTGCCCATCAGTGCCACCTATAACTGCCCATCAGTGCCACCTATGAGTGCCGCCTATCAGTGCCCATCAGTGCTGCATATCAGTGCCCATCAGTGCTGCCTCATCAGTGCTCATCAGTGAAGGAGAAAACATACTTATTTACAAAATGTTATAACAAAAACAAAGAAAAACTTTTTTTTCAGTCTTTTTTTATTTGTTTAGCAAATAATAAAAAAAAAAAACAGTTGTGATTAAATACCACCAAAAGAAAGCTCTATTTGTGGGGGAAAAAAATGATAAAAATTAATTTTGGTACAGTGTTGCATGACCGCGCAATTATTATTCAAAATGTGACAGTGCTGAAAGCTGAAAATTGGCCTGGGCAGAAAGGGGGTGAAAGTGCCCTGTATTGAAGTGGTTGGACTGAATAAACAATACAATTCAGTGATCACACATGGCCAGCTTGTGTTCTTAAAAATAAACACCAGTCCACAGTGAATTCCTGATAAATCGTGAGATTATGCCAAAATAGCACCACAAAATCTCTTCACTATACACCAAATGTGCACCACGTGTCCTCCACCAGCCAAACGATAGGCTTACCAAAAGGGATGTGACCCTCAACAGAAAAGTCAGACAGTGCTTGTAATCAAAAGCATAGCAAGGTTTCCATCTTTAATTCAGCTTTCATCACCCACATTGTCTTAGCATGTAAAGGCATAAAAAGAAAATGCTCCTAATAGTGCAAATCAGGATAAAACAGATTAAAAACACTCACACTCTGTATACAGCGTTCCAAACAAACCCTCATTTCCTCTCCCAAGGACACAATAGGAAGTGAGAGGTGATCTCTCTGACGTGAGATACTGTAAGGTCCCATCTTAGTGTCGCTCAAACAAGTGTCCTCTTCACATGATTTTGCTATTCAGCACTGTGCTACTTTAACTGGCAATTGCTCCGTCATGCAACACTGTACCCAAATAAAATCTATATTATTTTTTCACACAAATAGAGCTTTCTTTTATTTAATCACCACTGGGTTTTTTTGCTATATAAACAAAAAAAAGCACCAATTTTTTTCTTAGTTTCTGTTATAAAATTTTGCAAATAAATAATCTTTCTCCAAAAATTTAAGCCAAAATTTATTCTGCTACATTTCCTTGGTAAAAATACTCCCAAATCAGCGTATATTATCTAGTCTGTGGGAATGTTACAGAGTCTACTACTACTACCCATTATATATATATATATATATATATATATATCTGCATCTACTCCAGAATGTTATGAAGAGGGATCAGATGAATTGCAATTAATTGCAAAGTCCCTCTTTGCCATGAAAATGAACTTAATCCCCAGAAAAAAAAAATTCACTGCATTTACGCCCTGCCACAAAAGGACCAGCTGACATCATGTCAGTGATTTGCTCTTTAACACAGGTGTCAGTGTTGACAAGGAAAAGGCTGGAAATCACTCTGTAATGCTGACTGAATTAGAATAACAGACTGGAAGCTTTTAAAGGAGGGTGGTGCTTGAAATCATTGTTCTTCTTCTGTTAACCATGGTTACCTGCAAGGAAACATGTGCAGTCATCATTGCTTTGCACAAAAAGGGATTCATAGGAAAGGATACTGCTGCTACTAAGATAGCACCTAAACCAATAATTTATTGAATCATTAAGAACTTAAGAAGGAGAGAGATTCAATTGTTGTGAAGAAAGATTCAGGGCACCCAAAGAAGTCCAGCAAGTGCCAGGACAGTCTCCTACAGTTGATTCAGCTGTGAGATTGGGGCACCACCAGCACAGAGCTTTCTCAGGAATGGCAGCAGGCAGGTGTGAGTGCACCAGCACGCACAGTGAGGTGAAGAAAGTGTGTGGTGTCAAGAAAGGCAGCAAAGAAATCACTTCTCTCCAGGAAAAACATCACAAACAGACTGATATTCTTTAAGAGGCACAGCAGGGATTGGACTGCTGAGGACTGGAGTAATTTGTATGGGGCATCTGGAAAAAAAACATGTACGGAGAAGAAGAGGTGAGCTCTACCATCCGTCCTGTGTCATGCCAACTAAGTAGAGCACCTTGAGACCATTCACGTGTTGGGTTGCTTCTCAGCCAAGGGAGTGGGCCCACTCACAATTTTGCGTAAAGACATAGCCATGAATAAAGAATGGTACAAAAACATCCCCCGAGAGCAACTTCTCCCAACCACAGTTTGGTGACGAGCAATGCCTTTTCCAGCAAGATGGAGCACCTTGTCATATGGCAAAAGTGATACCTAAGTGGCTTGGGGAACAAAACATCAAAATTTTGTGTCCATGGACAGGGAATTCCCCAGATCTTAATCCCATAGGGAACTTGTGGTCAATCCTCAAGAGGAGGCTGAACAAAAAAAAAAAAACCCCACAAATTCTGACAAACTCCAAGCATTGATTATGAAAGAATGGGCTGTCATCAATCAGGATGTGGCCCAGAAGTTGATTGACAGCATGCCAGGGCGAATTGCAGAGGTCTTGAAAAAAAAGGGTCAAGGGGGGAGATGGGTGGAGTCTAGCGGAGCAGACATGCATTGTTAGAGCTCTGCACCGCTGAGGAGAGAAGAGAAGGACAAAGCGGAGCCTGCAGGCTCAAAAGGTATCCACTCGAACCTTTTTGCCCCAGGGAACAAACTGTGAAAGTTTGGGCAGGAAATATGGTACTGGGAGGAAGCCGTGGCAGAAATAAAAATCACCTCACAAAGAGCTCACAGGCACTCACTGCAACTAAAGCAGCTCCAGTCACCTCACAATATACAGCATCAGGGCGCTCTCACAGACAGAAAATGTCACAGCAAGACTCTCCATTTGAGTCAGATACAGAACAAATCCTCTCACAAACTTCTCCACAAACCTCCTCAGCATCCCCACTAATATTATTACAATTTGAAAAGATGCTTCATAAGGCTTTAAAACAAACCTCAGACCAAATAACAAACAGCCTAACCAAAGAAATAAGAGAGCTGGGAAACCGCACCGCAGTCTTAGAAATAAAAATGGATGAAATTGAAATTACAACCCAAGAAAATATAACAGAATTGAAACAATTAAAAGAAGAGAATTTAATACTTCAAACTAAGCTCGAAGATTACGAAAATAGAGCCAGAAGTTCAAACTTGCGCATAAGGGGAATACCTGAAACTGTGACAGACCTGCAATCTACTATTACTGCTCTATTACAAGAACTAAAGCCAGATATCCCTATTGAACGTTTAGAACTGGACAGAGTACACAGAGCCCTCACAGCCAAAAAGAAAGATGGACCCCCACGTGATATAATCACAAAATTTCATTATTACAGAACGAAAGAACAAATACTAATTGCTGCAAGAGAAAAAAAGGAACTTAATTTTCAAGGACACAATTATCAAATTTTTGCTGACCTATCCCAACTTACTATTACTAAAAGACGATCCATGAAACCCCAACTAATGGAACTGCAACGCCACAACATTATGTATCAATGGGGCTTCCCCTTTTCAGTCAGATTTAACTACCAAGGTACAATTTACAGAAGCAGATCAGCAGATGAACTACAACAAACCCTTTTAAAATTAAATCTGACAGAACCCACAAGCAGCAACACTCCCACACGCAGAAGAATGGCATCATCTTCACCTTCAGGCAGCACCCAGAAAATTTCAGAACAAAATGGGAATCATCATTCTCACAAAAGAGGCCGTTATGTCACATCATCCATGGACCAAGAAGATTCAATGGACTGACATCCTAATTCCTGATATCTCTTCATTTATTATACTAAGAGATGGTTCTCTATAAAAAACCTATATTTATAACTGAATGTAACTGCATTCTGATAGTCACACACTGTGTGGGATCATGTTACATTCCAGTTATATTTCTTATTACTTCTGATTCATATAGCCTTAGAATATATAGGTGAAATAAGGACATTCTTGTTCAGTTATATATTATCAGGTAATAACAATAGATTTATTACTTTTTAGGACAAATATGTTCAATAATCCAGAAGTAATGGAAGCTTTTTCTTTCTTTTCTTAAAACAAATATATTATTACCTAACTAGTTCCTAGAATTATGTTTTTGTTTATTCTAATCTGAAGCAATACAACCTCAATTTTATGAGTTAACATATCTAAACAGTTACATATGAATAAAATATGTAATTGTTTACTCTAAAAGGGTTAAAATACCAAAATAATTCAAACTATCTTCATCAATACCAAAGTTATTAACAGTACCTTTCTAACTGAATTATTTAGCCTAGGGCAAGACTAACCATATACAACCACCCTGGAATAAATAATTTCAACAAAAACTATATTCTGCACTCCAATTAATGAAACATCATTTTGATGTCTTTTGACATAGCACTTCTCTCCTGTAAGCGGAAGATCCGTGTACCCCCATTAGCCCTCCTCATTCTCCCAACCATATTATGTGGGAGTGTGACGAAGGCACTTATTCCCCTGAGAGAGATATTTATTCTCTTTCACGAGTAAATTGTGATTACTTGCAAAAAATAATTTATACAATGTATCATCTAATCTCATATGTTTTTTGTTTACTCTTTACTCCAGAATTCACTGGTTTCTTTTCTATCTATTCATCTCTTCATTCCACACAGGCTGATCTGCGCAGTCAGCTCTGCATAACAAAAAGTAAGTCAAAACTATTTGATCTATTGCCATGGCACCACTGAATATACTTTCCCTGAATGTTCAGGGAATAAATGTCCCTCAAAAAAGGACCAAAGCCTTCCGTACTTTCCATAACAAGAAGACTCACATAGTATGCCTCCAAGAAACACACTTCACCAAAGATTCTACTCCAAAATATATTTCTCCTTTTTATCAACAAATTTACACGGCTTCGGCCTGTACCAAACAAAGGGGAACTCTAATTGCATTTCACCGATCCACACCATTCACCTTATCATCAGAAATTAAAGACCCAGAAGGTAGATACCTGATACTCATGGGTTATATAATGGATACAGCAATCACGGTGATTTCCTACTACGCTCCTAACAAACAACCTACACCATTCCTCTCACATATATTACAAGTGATTAATACACACAAAATAGGAACAGTGATAATGTGTGGGGATTCGAACCAGGTCCTCCTCCCATTTCTAGATAAATCACCTTTTACACCATCCAAAATAACCTCTAGATTACCTTTTTCTCAACTTCTTTCCAAATACAATCTGGTAGATTCGTGGAGAGAAAGTAACCCAATGAAAAAGAAATTCACTTATTTCTCGCACCCTCATCAAACCTTCACCAGAATAGATCATATTTTTCTAACAATAGGAATGATACCAGAAATTATTGCATCAGATATAATTCCGATTCCATGGTCTGACCATAATGCAGTATACACTACTATAGCCTCAGCCATACCTAAAGCGCATGACCCAACGTGGTACTTACCGGACATAATGCTCAAACACCCACTACATCAGATGGCCATTGAACAAGCTTTAAAGGAATACATATCAATTAATAATACCACAGACATCTCCCCAATAACACTGTTGGAAGCTCATAAGCCTGTCTTGCGTGGTACAATACAAAGACAAATGGCACTATTTAAACGGGAACGCAAAAATCTAGCAAAAAAACTAGAACTCAATTTTAATGCAGCCTACATATCATTTCAAGATAATCCATCTCAGAGTACAAAATCTCATCTGGAAAAATCTAGATTGGAATACGATCTATTTCTCACTGAGTCAGTTGATAAATCCCTCAAACGCTCCAAACACAATTTCTACATGAATACAAACAAACCAGGTACATATTTGGCTCGGGCATTAAATTCAACTAACAAATCTTTCAAACCAATACGTTTGAAATTATCAAAAAATGTTTACACTTGTAATCCAGTTAAAATAGTCCATAAATTTCACTCACATTTCGCAACTTTATACAAGACAAACAATGAATTTAATCCTACAGAGGCTGAATCCTTCTTCTCAAAAATAACCTTACCTGAGTTATCTCAGAATCAAAAAAGCAGTTTGGATGAGCCTATAACTATAGATGAAGTTGCTAACGCCATAAAAGACCTAAAACTTAACAAAAGACCAGGCCCAGACGGCTACTCGGCTTTATACTATAAAACATTCTCAGAAATACTCTCTCCCATTCTCACTGAAACTTTTAACAAACTTCTAGATGGACATTCTTTTCGGCAAGAAACACTAATGGCAATTGTTTGTATGATCCCAAAACCCCTTTCTGATGATACTTCCTGTGTGAATTATCAGCCTATCTCTCTGTTAAACCTCGATATTAAATTATTAGCAAAAATAATAGCAAAACGCCTCAATAGCATTATAGGAAAATTAATACATAGAGATCAAGTAGGCTTCATGCCAAATAGACAGGCAGGCAATAATATACGCAGGGCAGTGTTATTGGCACATATTGCTAAAAAACGGAAAATCCCTTTATGTTTTCTATCTCTCGATATTAAGAGGGCATTTGACACAGTATCCTGGCAATATATGCAATATTCATTACAAAAATGGGGTTTTGGACCCCACTTTTTAACATGGATCAAAGCATTATATAATAAACCCAAAGCCTATATAAAATATGCTGGATACAAATCTGAAGCCTTTAATATCGAAAGAGGTACCCGACAGGGTTGCCCATTATCTCCCTTATTATTTGCCCTTATACTCGAACCCATGGCCCAATACATCAGAACAAACCAAACTATAACTGGCATTGAAGTAGGAGGTATTACACACAAATTATGTATATTTGCAGACGATATATTACTTTTTCTATCATCACCACAGGTCTCTGGTCCTAACTTAATACCAGCTCTTGATGGATTTGCAGCCCTATCCGGCCTTATGATTAATCCTAAGAAATGCCTAGTGCTTAACCACTTCAATACCAGGCACTTAGACACCTTCCCGCCCAGCCCAATTTTCACCTTTCAGCGCTGTCGCAATTTGAATGACGATTGCGCGGTCATGCTACACTGTACTCAAACAAATTTTTTATCATTTTGTTCCCACAAATAGAGCTTTCTTTTGGTGGTATTTGATCACCTCTGCGGTTTTTATTTTTTGCGCAACAAATAAAAAAAGACCAAAAATTTCGAAAAAAAACAAGTTTTTCTTTGTTTCTGTTAAATTTTTTTGTAAATAAGTACGCTTTCTCCTTCAATAATGGGCACTGATATGGCTGCACTGATGGGCACTGATACGGCGGCACTGATGGGCACCGATGAGGTGGCACCAATGAGGTGGCACTGATGAGGTGGCACTAACGGGCACTGATGATGGGCACTGATAGGCGGCACTGATGGGCACTGATAGATGGCACTGATGGGCACTGATAGGTGGCACTGGTATGCGGCACTGGTGGGCACTCATAGGTGGCACCGATGGGCACACATAGGTGGCACTGATGGGCACTCGTAGGTGGCATTGATTGGTATATATGGGTGGCACTGATGGGTACTTATGTGTGGCACTGATGTGTGGCACTGATGGGCACTGATAGGTGGGCACTGATGGGCACAGATGGGCACTGACAGGTGGCACCGATGGGCAATGACAGTTGGCACAGATGGGCAATGATAGGTGGCACTGAAAAAAGCATTGCTGGGCAGATCTGGGCATTGCTGGGCAGATCATGGATATAATAGTGCCAATCAGTGCCCATTTGTGGGCACTGATTGGCACAGATTGGGCACATGTGGATGGCCATGGGGTACATACCTGGCCATCCACGTTACCCCTTCCCTGGTGGTCCTAGTGGCATCCCTGGTAGTCCGGTGGGGTGATCTGAGGGGGAGCTGCGCTGATAAACAATCAGCGCAGACCCCTCCTGCCAGGAGAGCCGCCGATCGGCTCTCCTCTACTTGCGTCTGTCAGACGCGAGTGAGGAAGAGCCGATCAATGGCTCTTCCTATTGACAGCGCGATCAGCCGTGATTGGACACGGCTGATCACGTGGTAAAGAGCCTTCGCCGGAGGCTTTTTACCAAGATCAGTGTAGCGGTGTGTCAGACTGACACACCGCTCCACCGATCGCAGCGATGCGCGCCCCCGGGGGCGCGTTGCGGCATGTTATCCTGCTGGACGTCATATGACGTCCAGTCAGGATAACACAACCACTTCCCGGACGTCAATCCGCTATAGGGCGGGCGGGAAGTGGTTAATATTTCACTCACAAACATGGAATTGATCCCGGCTAGGGCTGCACTCCCATTCACATGGGCAGAAAAATCAATCCCATATCTTGGAATTCATTTAACAGCATCTCATTCTGACTTATTCTCAACCAATTATCCTCCTGTATTAAGACAGATCACAAATCTAATAAAACAATGGTCGCAACTTCCTTTATCCTGGATAGGGAAGATTAATGCAATCAAAATGACTGTTCTACCCAAATTGCTTTATCTATTCAGAGTCCTCCCTATTCCAATTCCTTCCTATTTTTTGAGAATAGTACAAAAAAGAGCAACTTCGTTTATATGGGGCTCTTCTAAACCATGAATACCTATACACACACTACATCTTCCCAAAAATAAAGGAGGCCTGGGATACCCTAATTTTACTAACTACTACAGAGCAGCACATTTGGCCAGTCTGTCCAAATACCATGCAAAACAGGAAATCCCATTATGGGTATTTATAGAGGCTTCAGAAAATGACCCTCTATTAATATCAAATTTATTATGGCTTGATCCTAAAGACCGCTTTAAAATTCATAATCCCATAACTAAACACTTCTTATCTCTCTGGGATAAACTGAAAACCAAATATCAGTTACAATCTCCACACAATCCTCTCCTTTCTTTTATCAGAAATCTGGCCTTTTATCCGGCATGGATCTACCCAAATTCTTTTAAAGCTTGGACAACATCAGGCATTCAGATACTAAATGACTTCATAGCATCTAAATCATTCCTTTCATTCCCATCGCTTAGAGAAAAATATGATCTACCAAACTCTGAGATATTTAGATATCTCCAAATCAAAAAATTCTATACACCATTCCTAAAGGGGGATACACCATTATCCCAATTATCCATTTTTGAATCAATCTGTACAAAAGATCCATTTGCTAAAGGTACAATTTCATCACTTTATAATCAATTATATGGAGTAGCAAATCTTAATAGACCCTCTTACGTTCAGAGGTGGGAGGAGCACCTGGGACGAATTTTAGAAGACACGGACTGGTCTAACATATGGCTCACATCTAAGTCATCTTCACCCAACATCTTAGCACTGGAGACAAATTATAAAGTCCTAACTCGCTGGTACCTTGTACCCGCTAGAGTGGCAAAATATTCACCTAATACCTCAGCTCTTTGTTTTCGAGGATGCCCAGAAATAGGCACATATTTACACATATGGTGGACGTGCCCAGTAATCCAAACCTTCTGGAAGGAAGTCTTCATGATTGCATTTAAAATATTTTAAAAAATAATACAACCAGATCCATATTTAACTTTACTTAATCTAAAACCGGAATGGTTAACACTCTCTCAATTCAAACTTATGATCCAACTAATAACGGCTGCAAAACAAACAGTGGCCAAGGCATGGAAATCTCCTACATTGGTACTAGCAGAAACAATTCACAGAATGAATAATACAATGTCCCATGCTAAGATGGTAGCCATCGATCAAAATTAAATTCCAAAATTTGAAAAACTTTGGCATCCTTGGATAAAACAACAGTTCCTGTCAAACTTCAATGACTCTGTCCTGTTGCCATGGTAACAGATTAAATGACTTACAGAGACACCCATTCTAAGGCTTCAAAGAGAACTAAAAAGAATAATAAACTGATGAGCGGGACAACCTTGTGGACCATACCTCTACCTTTCAACCCTTTTTCTTCTTTCTCTTTCCTTTTCTCCACCTTACGATTAAAGCTCATTATCAGAATTTATTTGACCTATATATACTCTACTTGTAAACAATATGTATAGTAGGTATAAATCATTTAAATACCTACAAAAGTAACTAAGGAAATAATATATATATTTAATTTAGGTTTACGTGAACCCAATGTTTAATATTTGAAATTTCATGATATTTACCTATATAAACCCTACTGTAAAACAATGAGCTTACTTTATAGATCCTTGTAAACTTACTTTATGTATCTTTATAACATTGTATACTCAATAAACTTCTTTTGACAAGGAAATTTCATGATATTTACCTATATAAACCCTACTGTAAAACAATGAGCTTACTTTATAGATCCTTGTAAACTTACTTTATGTATCTTTATAATATTGTATACTCAAACTTCTTTTGACAAGGAAAAAAAGGGTCAACACTGCAAATATTGACTCTTTGCATAAACTTAAGGTAATTGTCAATAAAAGCCTTTGACACTTATGAAATGCTTGTAATTATACTTCAGTATACCATAGTAACATCTGACAAAAAGATCTAAAAACACTTAAGCAGCAGACTGTAAAAAATGATTTCTGTTATTCTCAAAACTTTTGGCCAGGGCTGTACACTATATTACCAAAAGTATTGGGACACTTGCTTTTATACTCACATGAACTTTTATGGCAGCCCAGTTTTGGTCCGTAGGGTTTAATATTGAGTTGGCCCACCCTTTGCAGCTATAATAGATTCAACTCTTCTGGGAAGGCTGTCCACAAGGTTTGTGAGTGTGTCTATGGGAATGTTTGAACCCTACAGACTCTGTACAGAAGGAACGATCTCTCTGTTCCTGATCACTGCAAAGCAAAGCTAATGCCGTGTACACACGGTCGGACTTGCCAATGGAATAACCTCCGTTGGCATTTCCGACGGAAAAATTTAGAACATGTTCTCTATCTAAGTCCGTCGGAAATGCTGACAGGAAAAGTCTGATGGGGCATACACACGGTCGGAATATCCGACCAAAAGCTCCCATCGGACTTTTTCCATCGGAAATTCCGACCTTGTGTACGGGGCATTTAGAGATCTATTAGTAAATGCAGCACACTTTACACTTTACACATATTACACAAAGTTTGGCATACATTTAACCCCATTGATCACCCTAGCATCAGTTAGTGTCAGATTGTCTGCCTGTCCCATTATAAGTCACTGATCACCGCCATTAGTAGTATAAAAAATTGAACAAAATGTCCAGCATAATTACTATAGTTTGGCCAAATTTTATGAAGACATTTTATTTATTTTATCTACTGTATCTTTTTATTGGATATGTTTTACAGCAGAAAGTAATTACAGCATTACAGCTGTTTTACAGCAGAAAGTTAGAAAATTGACAAACTCTAACACAAAAAACTAAAAATTATTCCATATACCAACTGAATTGACCACCCATTTAATATGTTGTAAATGTTATATTATTAGAATGTAGAAAATATTCTTTATTTTTCAATATTGTCTATCACAATAAAAAAAGCACATAGCTCAACCTAAAATGTTCTTGCTTAATCTAATGAAAATTATAATGGACTGTTTTTTCCCTTATGTGGCTTCAAGAATAATTGCACTTAGACCATGACGAAGGACAAACAGGAGCTTGTTTAGAATAATTTTTTATACATCTCTAATGGCTACATTGCAAAATGCCCCTTGTGTGCCAATAGTGAACTATTCTCTTGTGTCAAGCAAGCATTTATGCTAAACACTAATTTATACATATGAGACTGAAATACACATTTTTTAATCAAGCTATTTTTAATTTTAAATAAACTTATTAGTTATGCATATTAAATATTTTCCTTTCAATACCTTTAATCAAAAAATGTAAAAAATGAATGAAAACATGGTGTTTTAATGTATGCATTTATAGGCATAATATATGTTGTCTCTTAATTTTAGATGCTGAATTGTACCATCCAATCTCTGTCTTTAAGTTTACACTTTCCAATAGACTTAAATAATGTAGGAGAATAAGTAGTGATGTTACAGCTGTTTTCCTGTTTTTGTTTTTTTTTTGTCCAGCCATTTTTGCCACTCTTAAAATACTGTATTTATCTGTACCCCTGTAGTATTTCACCCCTTCACTGCCATGTCACATGTTTGGTGCCAGTTCACTTGATGTCACTTCCAGTGCATCGGTGCAGGCCCATTATTCAATTAAGCTAACTTCTCTTCATATAGCTACTGTCTGCATATAGAATGTGTGCCCAGAGTTTATTGAACTGACTCTTTTCACACGATGCAATGCAAATTTAAGGATGTAACTTGTTTATTATTTTTCTGGCCAATGTCTAATTGACCAATGGAATAACAAAAAACTTTGCTCATGGTGGCTCCCTTAATTTCGCATTGGATTGCTCACCCTCAAAGTGAGGTTTTTGGGCTACGGACACAATACCCTTAAAGTGTACTGGTAAAAGCAAAAGTTCCAAAGTCAGCAAACAAGTTTAATACATATAAACTTGGCCAATGGTTTCTCACCTCTAGATGATGCTTATTTGTTTTGATAGCAAGCAGTCTTAACAAACACTGTCCCAACAAGTTGGGTAATGGCAGGCACAGCACAGGCCACTCCTTAATGTACAGGGTCGTGCAGCTTGCTTTGCTGATAGGCCTCTCCATCCCTGGACAATTCAGCATTCACACATCTTCCCCAGAAGCAAAGAGAGAGGTAACAGACAAACACTGGGGCTCCCCTCTCAACCTTGCATTGGTATCTGGTGCCTATGTGATTCTTCCACTCAACAGTCAACTGCCCAACATCACCCTTCAATCTCACGCTGTAAAGTTTGCAGTACATGTCCTTGGATGCATGGATATGGGGGGGGGGGTGGAGCCTATGTGCCCCTAATGGACGAGCTGCCGCTGGTCTAATCCCTTGTTACAAAATACAGTATGTCATATGTAACTATGTAAACTAATTTGGATGTAGACATATAGCACACCTTTTCCTTCTTCTTTGATAATTCGCTCTGCAACAGGGTCAACATCCAGTGGAGGACTATAGCAACAAATTCCACAGATGGGAAGCAGATACTGACTGGAATGATGCTGTCCTAAAATACCAATCTCATTTGGGCCTCTCAGATACTCAAGGACAAACTTGCCCGAGTTAAGGCACCTAATTCCTTAGAGGACCTGTTACAGCTGGCTATCCAGTTAGATTGCCGGCTTTAGGAATGTCAATGAGAAAGAAATAATGCTTTTAGGCCAGCCTGGATGTTACCCAAAATTCCACTTGCTACATCTGCCAACCCACCAACCCAGCCAGCATTCACAGATTGGTCTCTTTCAGTCTACTCTGTCACCAGTAGAAAAGTTATACTGACTCCAGGTCATGGGGGTACACATTTGCAACTTGGCTGTCTCTCAAAGTGGCGATTTTCTATAAGTGAAATGCACTTCTGACTCTGTACTTATCACTCATCATCTGACTGTCTGATCTGAAAGTATCATCTTTGTCCTCCCACAGGTATGCTCCTACTGCTACAACTCCAGCCAGAATCGCATTAGTGAAAACTGTTTCCTATGTCTCTTAACTCTGGTATGTTCCTACTGATACAACTCCAGCCAGAATCGCATTAGTGAAAACTGTCTCCTATGTCTCTTAACTATGGTATGCTCCTACTGCTACAACTCCAGCCAGAATCGCATTAGTGAAAACTGTCTCCTATGTCTCTTAACTCTGGTATGCTCCTACTGCTACAACTCCAGCCAGAATCGCATTAGTGAAAACTGTCTCCTATGTCTCTTAACTCTGGTATGCTCCTACTGCTACAACTCCAGCCAGAATCGCATTAGTGAAAACTGTCTCCTATGTCTCTTAACTCTGGTATGCTCCTACTGCTACAACTCCAGCCAGAATCGCATTAGTGAAAACTGTCTCCTATGTCTCTTAACTCTGGTATGCTCCTACCGCTGCAACTCCAGCCAAAAACTGAAACACTGCTATCTTTTTTCTTATGTGTCTCGAATAATGCTGGTAAGTTATTTTTACTTAACTGTCTGTAGACCTGTCCACATTACAATGCTTTATTATCTCCCTTGTCTTACCCCAAATTATGGCCCTCTTAACTTTAGTGCCCTCTTGCTAGTCTGTTTGTGACTTAAGAATTTTGCCCTATTAACCAGCCAAGCTTTATAACCTCTTGATTGCTAATTGAAATCCGCCCACACCTGACCCTACCCCTATCAGTATATATTTAAGCTTCTCTTGGGGGAAGCATTTGCAGGGGGTACACATTTGCAACTTGGCTCTTTCTCAAAGTGGCGATTTTCTATAAGTGAAATGCACGTCTGACTCTGCACTTCAGCAAAAGGACACAAGATAAACACTTTGAAAAACAGCACACAGACATCAGGTGAACTTGTTTCCTCCTTTAGCTCTTTTTCCTTGTAACATGCTTTCTCTACCACTGCTTTTGACAACTCTGTCCTCCATCCTAAAACTATCTCTCCTTCACCCCTCTTCTACCCCCATACAGCATATATATATCACCCTCACTCCTGTCCTGTCCTTATTACTGCACCCACCAACTCCTGCTAATTCTAAATCCACATACACTAAAAATCTCTAAGACCCTGGGGCATGTCACTTCATATAAATCCCACTCCCATATTACCTCCCTCACCCTCTTGCTTCTCCTAACCTCTGGCGATATATCCCCAAAAGTAATTAAATGTGTACACTGCGCTAAAATCTAAAAATAAAAAATGAGGAGCAGCTACATACAAAGTGACAACAACCAAGAAATACTGTGAAAGAAAAAAGTAGCGCATAAACTGTGCAGGAAGTCCTCAATCAAGAAAACAGCTGAAAAATAAATTTCAATGAATAGTGTCCACAGCAATAATGTAACTTATAAGTCTCTCAATAAGGATAAATAAAGTCCAGTAAGTGAGTGGAAAAAAATATATATGTGTGAAGTGTCCCACTGAAAATAATAAGTAAACGTGTAACGGCAAATGCTCAAACACAGGTGGATCCTCAAATCTTCCAAAAGAACTGTATCCAACAACTGCATATGTCTTGGTAGAAATGATGTGTAAGAAACTCTTACCAGATACATTGGACTCCCTTGTCAGCGACAGGGAATCACTCGAGCGAGTTGCCTCTCAGGGCCTGGAAGCGGACATCACAACTCTGGAAACCTTCTGGGTCAAACTCTGCATGGATCTCCCGGGGCCGCCAGGTGGGTCCTCCCAAAGGCTGGCCAAGGTACGAATCAGAGGAGACAGTGCGTCACGCATAAAACTGGAGTGGAGGCTGGATTTTCTCTCAGATGGTATGTGGAGAAAAAATAAACAGGCTCCACATAGTGTAGATGAGCAAGGTGGGGTTTTTTATTGCTAAAAAAGCCTGGTAATAAAAATTTGATCACAAGATATAAAAACAAAAATGGGCAACAAGGAGGATGCTGAAAGCGTCCGACGCGTTTCGATCAATGGATCGTCTACTGGGGCATACAGCATCCCCTCCAAGTTGCCTTATATTTATAAGTAAAAACATTCATGAAAGCAAATTGTACGAGATGGCAAACAGACTTCCCTATTGGATGGATGTGGGTCACCTGATCGCGCCTGGCTGAACCAGGTGCAAATCGTCACTCATTTGCATTGGTAGTGTGTAATTAACCTGTTGAGTGTTGTTAAACAGAAATCTCACTGAACACTGCATCACTGGTATAACCCTCTGATTAATAAGAGCACATCATAATGAAGATGGAATAAACTGAGAACTGAACCGTCGCGTTCAGTACTCACATTGCTGACACTTCTGTGTCAGCTTGAGACTGAAGGCGACTCTGTGCTAATCAGAAACCGCGTCTAAGAGGGCGGGCGGAGCTGACAGCCAATAGCCGAGAAGACCGGAAGTCTCCGTCAGCACTGCCCGACATCCACGAGACAAACAAAGGGAAGTGACGTCAGGCTGAGCAGCGCGCCCGACGTCCTTCCCCTGTCACGTGGTACCTCAGTAGGTGTGTCAGGGGGACAAAGAGGGAGGAGAGACGTGCGTCGAACCGGACGTTCCCAACGTCCACTCCCCCGCTCCTCCCCCGTGTCCCCGATGGTAAAATTAAATACAGGTGATGGTTACATGTCCCACACAAATAGTGGGAAACTGGTGAACACCACCCGTAGATGAAGAGATGAGTGACACCGCCTGATGTGGGGCGGGACATGGAAGGGGGCAGTGTAACTAGAAGGGCTGCCTCTAGATGAGACGGCGCCCCGCTCGCTCCTGCCAATTAAAAGTTTCAAAAAGGCAAAGAAACAACAGTTATGTAAATCAAGTCTTCATGATAGAGAGTAACCCCATGATGGATTGGAAATCACTTCCGATCAAATTAATAAACGGAATGGAGTGATTCTAACATAAAAACTGGTAAAATTCTTCCAGAAAAATATGATGAGATGAACTGAACCCATAAATGTTACAACAGCCATGGGTGTGCAATCTAAACACTAAAAATAATGCTAGTGTGTATAACAATCTGAGACCCTCAAAAAAGGGATGAAACTCCCCCCTGCATCCCCATGTGAGCGCACACCCCGTAAAAATGCACCAACATAAGGAAAACTGGTATCGAACACTGATGTAAATGATTGAAAGAAATATAAAAAGAAATATATAAAAAAGAAATATATAAAAAAGGGAATATATAAAAAAGAATATATAAAAAAGACTCCTGAACCTGCATGTTAAATTGCAATCCAGGTATTCCGTGGGTGAAAAACAGAATACAACTAGTCCATATTCAAGACGAATTGATGAACGAGTTGAGGTCCCACTCCACGTTCAACCCAAACGGGAAGAAGGACCTCAACTCGTAAATCCAGCACGTCTGGAGGCGTGAAACGCCACGCAGACGTGACTCACCCCTCCAGTGCGGAACAAACCTATCAATAACCTGGAACTAGGTTCCCATGGGGTCCTTGTTATGGTGTTCCAAGTAGTGACGTGGCACTGTATGCTTGTCTTTGCCCTTTTTAATCGCAGCCACGTGTTCGTTGACACGAACAGAAAAAGTTCTGATCGTGCGACCCACATATTGCTTGCGGCAGGGACACGTTATCAGATATACAATGTATTGTGAAGAACACGTGGTGAAGTGCTTCATGGGATAAGTGCGAGAAGTGACCATGGACTGGAAAGTGACGCTCTTGCGTCGTCCCCCAATATTGTGAAGGCAAACTTTACATTTACGGCAGGGGTAATAACCCCTGCACTCCTGAAAGAAAGACACCTTCTTAGGGGGGTCTATTATGTTTGGGGCGATCTGTCCCTGTATGGACCAAGCGCCTCTAAACACTACAGAGGCTTGTTTGGGTAAAACAGATCCAAGTAGTCTATCGTTCTGTAATATTCCCCAGTGTTTTTTAATAATACCTTTAATCTGTTTGGATTGAATGGAATGGGTAGTGAAGAAGGCCAACTTTGCATTAAATTCAATGTTGTCTTTGGGGCGTTCTGTGAGAGTGGCATTCCTTTCGGTGAGCAAAGCTCTATTGATTTCACTGTCTAAAAGATGAGGGTCATAACCCTTATCCAGAAATCTACCTCTGAGGACTTGAGATTGTGATATAAAGTCAGAGGTTTGGGTACAGTTGCGCCTCAGTCTCAGAAACTGGCTGCGGGGCACTGACCTAAGCCATTGTTCACGATGGCAGCTGTCGATCGGAATGTACACATTCCGATCTGTGGGTTTGAAATAAGTACGGAACTCCAGATGTTGGTGCGCAACTGAAATTTCTAGGTCAAGGAAGTGCACCTTAGTTGCACTGGCTTCATAGCTCAACGATATCCCCTATCGTTGGCATTAAGAGTATTCATGAAGCACTCGAGGGATGCCAGGTCTCCCTCCCAAAGGAGGAGGATGTCGTCTATGTACCTGGCCCAAAGAACCAATTCGGGTCTCCGGGCAGCATAGACGACATCCTCCTCCCACTGTGCCATGAAGAGGTTGGCGAGGCTGGGGGCAAATTTAGCCCCCATAGCCACGCCCCTCTTCTGTAAAAAGAAACGGTCCTGGAACCAGAAGTAGTTCTGCCTGGTTGCGAATTTTAACAGCTGCATAATGAAATTCCGTTGCAATGTAGGAAGTCTGCCATCTCTAGAGAGATGGTTTTCGACTGCTTCAAAACCTAGATTGTGTGGTATGCACGTATATAACGCTGCTACGTCAGCTGTAACTAGGAGCGTACCCTTTTTAATTAAAACGGGCTCCAATAATTTAATTGTATCCCTGGTGTCTTTCACCAGTTTGGTTTGGACCAAGGGTTGTAAGTAAGAGTCCACGTATTTGCCAATCCTCGCCGTAACCGAATCAATCCCGCTGACGATGGGTCGGCCGGGAGGATTGGTAGGGTTCTTATGAACCTTAGGGAGGTAGTATATGGCAGGAATACGTGGTACTTGAGGGACCAAAAAGCATTTTTCCTTTTTATTAAGAATTCCCAATGAAAAACCTTCTTCTATCAATTCTACCAAGGCCTTTTTAAAGGTAACTGTAGGATCCCTGGGGATACAGTGATAAGTGTCCAAATCACCTAGAATCCTGTTCATCTCCTTAAGGTAGTCTGCTTTGTCAAGAACGACAATGCCTCCGCCCTTATCTGCCGGGCGGATGACGAGGTTCTTGTTTTCACATAGTGATTTTAAACCTGTCTTGATGTCAGGTTTGACATGAAGACATTTTTGACGTTTGGCTAGTTTATCCAGGTCCTCCTAGACCAAACTCTTGAAGACTTGGATAGAAGGGGCCAGAGTACCAGGGGGATTGAATAGGGATGGGTTAGACAGTCCCGAATGAACAACCCGAGGATGTGAAGACGTTACCTCTGTGGAGGGTAGTGTTCCATTATGGGAAGATGTCGGTACTTGGGTAGTAGCTGACACAATGGTCTGTTGGATGGAGGGAGTGATTTTTGTTAGAAAGTGTCTCTGTACACTGAGCTTTCGGGTGAATTTAAGTACATCAATAAATGTTGCAAAATGGTTGAGCAGTTTGGGTGGTACAAATTTGAGTCCTCTGTCAAGAACCGACTTCTCAGCTTCTGTTAGTACAGCTGAACTCAAATTAAAAATGCCCGTTCCCCTTACGTTCTTCTTCTTTTGGCGTTGGACCCTCCTCCCCCCTCTGGTCCCTCTTTTCTGTCTGAATTTCCTGGATGGTGGTCTGTGACTCTCTGAAAATCCTGGGGTTGGTTAGGGCCTGGCCTACTTTGATTGTATATATAAGGGGAACGATGGTAATAATCATCCTCTCTTTCATAGTGAGAATATGTCCCTCCATACCTTTCATAGGGGACATTATCCCTGAGGGGGCTGAATCTGTTATTAACATGAATCGGAGAGTGATGATTGTAATCAAGACTC
Source organism: Aquarana catesbeiana (assembly GCF_042186555.1). Classification (NCBI taxonomy): domain Eukaryota; kingdom Metazoa; phylum Chordata; class Amphibia; order Anura; family Ranidae; genus Aquarana; species Aquarana catesbeiana. The sequence goes on along the minus strand of NC_133336.1, from coordinate 169,536,224 downwards.
CGCCATTGTGGAGTATGGTAATTTCAGGGGTCTCCATAATTAGAAGGAGGGACCCGCGAATTGCTCTTATGATAAGAGTCCGTGGGATGTCCTCTGGACCAACCTCTTGTCCCTGAGGCACCCCTCCCCACCCGATTTCCCGGTGGGGGAGGACCCCCAGGGGGTCTAGGTGGTCCCTGTTCTGCACCTCTCTTAGGAGGTGGAGGTTCTCTAGATTCTGGTTTATATGAAGGTTGGTAAACAAGTGTTCGGTCTAAATTGGTTACTGTTGCCGTGGAGGTTTCCATGGGTGGAAGGTCTCCAATAGCCACTGAAAGAGTGTTGAGCTTTCTCTGCCAATTAAAGACCGAACGTGTGGTATAATCTGTGTAGTCTCTATTATACTTTTTTTGTTTTTTATTCCTTTGTTCTTTCCCCTCTTTTTCTAAAATGTTTCTCAAATTAGTGGATAGTGTAATGTATTCTGCAGATGTCTTGTGTGGAGTTAACTTGTCCCTCAACTCCCTGATTTCAATATCAATGAGGGACAATTTGATCTGTTTTTTGTCCAATAGAAATCTCAATAAATTTAAGCCTTCCTCATTGAAAAATTTGAACCATGGTTCTAAATCTGATTCGTCTTGCTGAGGGTGGATGTCCCACCTCAGACCTCTAGGGACCATCTGTTCCTTAACATATTGTTCCAGGAAGGCGGTGTCCCATTGGAGGTGAAGTTCGCTAATCATCAGATTTTTGAGTCTGGTGAACATACCCCCTAATTCCATGTTTGGATTGGTATTCGTGAACACACCATCTGTGTTTAAGGACCTAGAGGTCCTGTATTCGAACACATCCATAAAAGAATATGGAGGGTGGTGAGATAGCTGCTGTGTAAAAAGTCAAACAGTCAGATATATCCCCAAACCCTGGGCCTCCATCATTTAACTGTACCCCATGCACCCATCACCCTGCACCCTCGGCAGCAGCCGCCGCAATCAACACAATTTAGTTCCCATTTCTATTCTTCCCAAAACCAGACCCCCTTTTTTCTTGTGCCATTTGGAACTCGCGCTCTGTCTGCAACAAGCTCACCTCTCTCCATGACCCCTTTATTGCCAACTCATTTAACCTACTCGCCATTACCGAAACCTGGTTCCACGAATCCGACACTGCATCTTCTGCTGCCCTATCCCATGGTGGTCTTCTCTGGACTCACTCCCCCAGATCCAGCGAACGTAAGGGAGGAGGTGTCGGAATCCTTCTAGCTCCACATAGCACCTTTCAGGTACTTCAGCCACCTCCCTCTCTGTCACTCTCCTCTTTCGAAACACACTGTATTCGCCTTTTCACTCCAATTTCTCTAAGGATAGCTGTGATCTACAGGCCCCCTGGACCAGTATCAACCTCTCTTGAAGACTTCTCTGCCTGGCTTCCCTACTTTCTTTCTTCTGAAATCCCCACTATCATTCTTGGGGACTTCAACATCCCTATTAATACTAACACTCCTTCCACTTCCAAACTTCTTAGCCTAACATCCTCCTTTGACCTGAAGCAGTGGATACATGCTCCAACTCACTCGGAAGGCGATATCCTTGAACTTGTGTTCTCTCACCTTTGCACTCCATGCAACCTCTCTAACTATCCATCCCCTCTCTCTGATCACCACCTTATTAGTTTCACTCTCTCCCTCTCCTTCACCTCCTCTCCCTCCAACCAACTTAAATTTACCCGCAGAAACCTACGTCATCTCAACCCTTCTCTTCTCTACTCTGCTATCAACAACCTCTACGACAAAATCTCACCCGTATCTTGCACCAACCTAGCCACTTCTGTGTACAACGCTCCACTTCTAGCCTCACTGAACTCACTTGCCCCCCTCACTACACACAGAATCAAGCCCAGACCCCTTTAACCTTGGCAAACAGATGATACTAGAAGTCTGAAAAAACATAGTCCTGCTCTGGAGCGCCTGTGGGATTTCTACCAATATAAATCTGCCCTCCAAAAATACAACTCCAGCCTCCTCTCTGCCAAGCAGACCTATTTTACCACTCTCATTAGCAACTTATCATCCTGTCCCCGTCAACTCTTCCCCACCTTCAACCCTCTACTTCGTCCTCCACCGCCTCCACCCACCAACTCACTCACTGCACAGGAGATCGCCAATCACTTCAAACAGAAGATTGATACTATCCGCGCTGAGATCTCTACTGTGCCGACACCCTCCACGCTTTACACTTCATGCCCACAGGCACAATCATTATTTCCCTCTTTCAACCCCACCACTACAGACGAAGTTGCTAAACTACTTGCTAATGTCCACCTTACCACCTGCCCTCTGGATCCTGTTCCCTCACAAATGTTACGTTCACCCTCTGGCCCTATACTACACTCTCTAACCCACATCTTCAATCTCTCCCTCTCTTCTGGCATCTTCCCTAACTCTCTAAAACATGCACTTGTCAGACCCATACTTAAAAAGCCCTCACTGGACCCATCCAATCTTAACAACCTACGCCCCATCTCTTTGCTCCCCTTCTTATCCAAACTCCTCGAACGTCTGGTCTACAACCAACTGAGCGTCCACCTCGCTGATAATGGCCTTCTTGATCCCCTTCAGTCTGGATTTCGTCCTCAACACTCCACAGAAACTGCTCTCCTAAAACTAACAAACGATCTACTAACGGCCAAAGCCAATCGACACTATTCTGTACTCCTACTCCTGGACCTCTCTGCTGCCTTTGATACAGTTGACCACCCCCTCTTCCTCAAAAAACTACACGCCTTTGGTCTCCGTGACTGTACACTTCGCTGGTTCTCTTCCTACTTATCCAATCGCACCTTTAGCGTTTCTTATAACTCTACTTCCTCCTCTCCTCTTCCTTTCTCTGTTGGGGTCCCTCAGGGTTCTGTTCTTAGACCTCTACTATTTTCAATCTACACTGCCTCCCTGGGTCAACTGATAGCCTCCCATGGCTTCCAATACCACCTCTACGCTGATGACACCCAAATCTATTTCTCTACCCCTCAGCTCACTCCCTCTGTCTCCTCACGTATCAGTAATTTACTCTCAGATATATCAGTCTGGATGTCTCACCACTTCCTTAAACTCAATCTATCCAAAACCGAACTTATAATTTTTCCTCCCCCATATGCCTCTTCCCCTGATCTCTCTGTCAAAATCGATGGCACAACTATAAGCCCATCCCCACATGCCAAGGTTCTAGGTGTAGTCCTAGACTCTGAACTCTCCTTCAAGCAACACATCCAATCACTGTCCAAATCCTGCCGCCTCAACCTCCGCAACATCTCCAAAATACGCCCCTTTCTAACCAATGTCACAACAAAGCTCTTAATTCACTCGCTGGTCATCTCTCACCTCGACTACTGCAACTCCCTTCTCATTGGCTTACCTCTACATAGTCTATCACCTCTTCAATCCATTATGAATGCCGCTGCCAGACTCATCCACCTTACCAATCGCTCTGTGTCTGCCACTCCTCTCTGTCAATCCCTCCACTGGCTTCCGCTCGGCCAAAGAATTAAATTCAAAATTCTAACAACTACGTACAAAGCCATCCACAATTTTGCCCCCAGCTACATCACTAGCTTAGTCTCTAAATACCAACCTACTCTCTCTCTTTGTTCCTCTCAAGACCTCCTGCTCTCTAGCTCCCTTGTCACCTCCTCCCATGCTCACCTACAGGCCTTTTCCAAAGCCTCTCCAATCCTATGGAACTCCTTACCCCAATCTGTCTGCTTATCTCCTACTTTATTAGCTTTCAGAATATCCCTGAAAACCCTTCTCTTCAGAGAAGCCTATCCTACCCACACCTAACAACTGTATTTTCATTTTTTCCATCAGCTCATCCCCCACAGTTATTACCTTTTGTTTCCACTTTACCCTCCTTTCTAGATTGTAAGCTCTAACGAGCAGGGCCCTCTGATCCCTCCTGTATTGATTTGTATTGTAAGTGTACTGTCTGCCCCATGTTGTAAAGCGCTGCGCAAACTGTTGGCACTATATAAATCCTGTATAATGATAATAATAATAACTTGTGTTTATGTTGTGGAGAGTCTGGTAATTAGGGATGAGCTGAACACCTTCCCAGTTCGGTTCGCACCAGAACTTACGAACAGGCAAAAACACGCAATCACCGTTAAAGTCTATGGAACACGAACGTGAAAAATCAAGTGCTCATTTTAAAGGCTATATGCAAGTTATTGCCATAAAAAGTGTTTTGGGACCTGGGTCCTGCCCCAGGGGACATGTATCTAAGCAAAAAAGTTTTAAAAACAGCAGTTTTTTCAGGACCAGTGATTTTAATAATGTTTAAAGTGAAACAATAAAAATGAAATATTCCTTTAAATATCATGCCTGGGGATGTCCTTAGTATGCCTGTAAAGTAGTGCATCTTTCCTGTGTTTACAACAGTACCACAGGAAAATGACATTTCTAAACAAAAAATGGGGGCTTTCAAATTCCGATAAGCTGCCCGCCCACAGACCCCCACAACCACCAGGCAGAGGGGAATGGCTGGGTTGAGCATGTGAGACGAGGATGCTGCAGCTCTGTGCTTCCGCCGACAATCAACTGGCTACTAGCGAGGTATAGGGAGGATTTACTCAAAGATATACCAGGTCTTTTCTGTCCCCTACTGGCTGCACTATGTGTTACTTGCCTTTCTGCTAAATTACTACACTACCCAGTGTGCACCCTGCAGTGGCATCTGGGCACGAGAGCAATGGGGAAGCATCTCAAGGAGGCTGGTGCATTTGGATCAGTGGGAGAGAAGGGTGCACAGGAAAGTGCCATCCAGCCCATGCTCCAGACAGTAAATAAGGACAGAGGAGAGGAGGCAGCAGCAAGGCTTGAAGGCTTCGCCTGGAATGCAGACCGGAGTGTCAATTATGCATAATTTGTCTAAAGTGTCTAAGATATCTAATATGCTTACTGAAGCTCCGGTTGAGATAGCAGATTCAGAGACAGAGGAGACAGAGGAAATGAGGAGATCTGAGAGATCTGAGAGATCAGAGTGTGCTGTCCCATGCGAGGTAACAGAGGGGGGAGGCAAACAGAGCAAATAGAGCAGATTGTTCGTAAATTTGTAAATTCGAAAATTCGGAAATCTGAAATAATAGTTAACTAATAATAACTTAACTATTAGTAATTACTAGTAACTTTTAAATTATAGGTATTGTAATTTCCTTTCACATTTGGCTGTTAGTGAACGTAACACATACAAATTTATCCAAAGTTATGAATGATCCGAAAAAACTAAATGGAACGTAATGAATTAATAATAATAAATAACAATAATAATAATAACAACGTTTTATTATTATTATTTATTATTAATTTGTTCCGTTCCATTTGTTTAGATGCAGCATTTGTTTTGGATAATTCGTAACTTCGGATAAATTCGTATTTGTTACGTTCACTGACAGTCAAATTTGAAAGGAAATTACAATACTTATAATTTAATAGTTAGTTACTATTTCAGATTTTTGAAATTTCGGGTTTTTGGATTTTCAAACTTAGAATTTACAAATTTCCAAATTTTCTAATTTACAATTGTACGATTTTATGAATTTACGAATTTACGAATGTACAAATGTAAAATGTACGAATGTACGAATGAACAAATATATGAATGAACGAATGTTCAAATTTACGAATGTACGAATGTATGAACGTACGAATGAACGCATTTACGAATTTACAAATGAACGCATTTACGAATCGCGATCATAACGAATGACCCGAAAAACGAAAAAAATAATAAACTAATAAAACGAAAACAAAAATGAACAAATTTTTTTGGCTGTGCACATGTCTAGGTATAAGGTTAAAAAGGGGATTAAGTAACCTCACGCCTGGCTTCCAACACGCATCCCCTCAATGGTCAACTTTGGGTCTCAAAAAATGGTTAAGGAAGTGCAAAAAGAAAATTGCATCCCAAATGGTATCGAAAGACACCGTGTCCTGATCCCAGGCACAGCGCCTGTGTGTGTGCTGGGGTCCAGAGCATGAGAAACCTGGAATCAAAGGCACATTGATAAATAGGCTGACTGATAAAGCTATAGTAAATCCATAAGTGTAAAAAAAACTGTATGGAGAGGGACCTACCTAGGCACGGAAATACAGATATACACCGGCAGGTAGGCTGGTGAGTGTGTAAAGCGTAGAGAGTACTGATAAATCCTCTTAAGGCCAGGACAACTTCAATGTGCACATGGACAGATGAGAGGATCACAGGAGAGTGTGCATAAAAAAAAGAAAAAAAGAGGGAAAAAAAAAAAACACAAAGCATCCAAGATCAATATAAACAAAGGATGCAGAGTTGAAAAATTGGAATCCCACTTACTTTAAAGCACCTCCCAACACTTGTCTCACCAAGCCATCCTGATCCCTGTCTTGGCTAATGGGGAATGAGCAGGGCTACTTATAGCCCAGCTAATTCAGCCCTTGCTGACTTCAAATTGAAATCAGCTGAGTCAGATGTACCTTCGCCATGTACTCACACTGCGCCCCGCCTCCACACCACGCTGACACTGACGATGCCCCGTGCACGCACGCCAGCCACACTGGAACTAGACATATGCACACTGAAATATTTTGTTTCGGAATTTCGTTTTCGTCCGAAAATCTGTCATTGAAAGGTTATGGTGTCTGTCGAATGTTCAAAGAAGATTTGACAGAGCAGCTAAACTGTACGTGTACATTTCCGGTCAAATTCTCCGCCTACAAGCTAGCTGTAGTAGAATTCTAATGTTGTATGACTAGTAGTAATTATATTTATTAATTATTGTATTAGTCAACCAACATTAGAATTTTTCTATAGCCTATGGGCGGATGCATTTGACCGTAAATGTACGATTGCAGCATCGTACAGTTTAGCTGCTCCTTCGAATCTTCTTAGAACTTTCGACAGACACCATAAGCCAAAGATTCAACATTTGTATGTTTTTCGTTGCTTTGTCGAATCTTCATCGTTCATGTGGAATGGTCTACTCTACCCCAACAGTCAGCCAACTTTCACATTCCTTTTTCAATCTCCAAGTGCAATGGCGGGCGCGGCATCCAAAGTTGTGTCAGATATTGATATGGCATTATAATATAGAATCTATAATAATAAATCCCCCCCCCACAACACGGGCAGCCTCTGAGGCTATCACAACACTAGCAACACTAGTATCACTATCAAGTTCACAACACTAACACAATAGCAGTAGATTATTATGAAAAGTTAAGTTGAACTGTAGTTTGCTTCACTATTGTTCTGCTGCTGTGCTTATGCTTAGTTGCTAAATAATTCAGGTTCTCTGACAAACGGACCAGCCAAGATTGACTGTCTTCTGAAATGATTCAGTGGGTGTGTCTTTCTCTGCTAGCAAATCGTAAGTGAAAGTAAGTTGGCTGTACGTGTGTACTTAGTTCTAGCTATTTTACTGCCCCTCCTCTTTTGTTACAATCAGCCAATAACATTCATCATCATCATTATTAGGGATAAGCTTCGAGTTCGAGTCAAACTCATGTTCGACTCGAACATTGGCTGTTCGCAAGTTTGCCGAACAGCGAACAATTTGGGGTGTTAGCGGCAAATTCAAATGCAGCGGAACACCCTTTAAAAGTCTATGGGAGAAATCAAAAGTGCTAATTTTAAAGGCTTATATGCAAGTTATTGTCATAAAAAGTGTTTGGGGACCTGGGTCCTGCCCAAGGGGACATGGATCAATGCAAAAAAAAGTTTTAAAAACGGCCGTTTTTTCAGGAGCAGTGATTTTAATAATGCTTAAAGTCAAACAATAAAAGTGTAATATTCCTTTAAATTTCGTAGCTGGGGGGTGTCTATAGTATGCCTGTAAAGGGGCGCATGTTTCCCGTGTTTAGAACAGTCTGACAGCAAAATGACATTTCAAAGGAAAAAAGCCATTTAAAACTACTCGCGGCTACTGCATTGCCGGTCCAACAATACACATAAAAGTTCATTGATAAAAACGGCATGGGAATTCCCCACAGGGGAACCCCGAACCAAAATTTAAAAAAAAATGACGTGGGGGTCCCCCTAAATTCCATACCAGGTCCTTCAGGTCTGGTATGGATATTAAGGAGAACTCCGCGCCAAAAAAAAAAAAACGGCGTGGGGTCCCCCCAAAAATCCATACCAGACCCTTATCCGAGCACGCAACCTGGCAGGCCGCAGGAAAAGAGAGGGGGGACGAGAGATGCCCCCCCTCCTGAACCATACCAGGCCACATGCCCTCAACATTGGGAGTGTGCCCCCCAAAACACCTTGTCCCCATGTTGATGAGGACAAGGGCCTCATCCCCACAACCCTGGCCGGTGGTTGTGGGGGTCTGCGGGCAGGGGGCTTATCGGAATCTGGAAGCCCCCTTTAACAAGGGGACCCCCAGATCCCGGCCCCCCCTGTGTGAAATGGTAAGGGGGTACAAATGTACCCCTACCATTTCACTAAAAAACTGTCAAAAATGTTAAAAAAGACAAGAGACAGTTTTTGACAATTCCTTTATTTAAATGCTTCTTCTTTCTTCTATCTTCCTTCTTCTTCTTCTTCTTCTGGTTCTTCTGGCTCTTCTGGTTCTTCCTCCGTCGTTCTCGTCCAGCATCTCCTCCGCGGCGTCTTCTATCTTCTTCTCCTCGGGCCGCTCTGCACCCATGGCATGGGGGGAGGCTCCCGCTCTTCTCTTCATCTTCTTCTCTTCTTATAATAACTTGCATATAAGCCTTTAAAATTAGCACTTTTGATTATTCATGTTCGTGTCCTATAGACTTTAACGGTGTTCGAGCAAACTTTTTTCCTGTTCGCATGTTCTAGTGCGAACCGAACAGGGGGGTGTTCGGCTCATCCCTAATCATTATTTTTATTTTACTTCCCCCACCCAATTCCAGCAGCAATCTTTTCTCTCTATGTCGAATCTTTTCTCTCTATGTCGAGTCTTTTCTCTCTATGTAGAATAATCTTGGACTAATAGAGTTAAGGTTAGGCACATTCGACCACAGGTTCGATAGACACAGTTTGTTATTGTCAGCGTCATGTCGAATCTCCTATCTATATCAAACTGTTGTCGCAATGAAAACGAAAATAAAGCATTTGTTTATGTCGGATCTTTCGGTTTTCATATTCTGCACTTTCGTTATCGTTTGTTAAAACTAATGCATATGTCTAGCTGGAACACATGGGCGGAGGGGCATCATCCAATCTCACCGCGGAGTGACGCGCTGTGGTCGACTCACACCGACACGGCGAACATGCCCTGGGGACAGTGAAACGACTGACCCAGAGCTGAAGGGGAAGGGATGAAAGAGACGGAAAAAACAGCTCCTCACTAGCTGTCCTCATAGAGGACATCCTGGCCATGCCGGGCACACACACATAAATCAACACCTATTTAAAAACAACAAATGCATAAACCTACTGTGAAAAAGATTACCAAAACCAAAATCAAAATGAATAGTCAAAATCCACTGAGGATAAATACGTGTATTACACAACTTCTCCCCAGTATATGGGCAGCGGAGATTGAGATAATGTAGTAGTCTCACAGTGTACGGATGGTGCGTGCAGGAGCCACCTGCGAGGGTACAGATATAAGACAAGTCATGGCAACAACAGGCAGATGTGAAATATAAAAACAAGAAATAACAAAACAAAATCAGGCAGATATAAAGTCAACGTCAGAGCATAATTGGCTTCAATCCTCACACTCTATCCTTATAGGAAAAATCAAACGGGGGAATAAGACTGATGATAAAAATAAAACAAAGAAGGGAGGAAGGAAGAGGGGGGAGAGGAAGAGGAAAGGAAGAAAAAGGAACAAAGATAGAGTGCCTAGCAGTGAAGTAGTGATATCGGAAATCAAGAGGCGGAGGGACCGGTCAGTCCCCATACCTCGTATGGAGGTATCAATCGACATCCCTATCTCTCCATGCCCCCTGAGTTAAAACCCTCCAAAAATGGTTTGAAATAGACTGCATCATTGAGCCCGGGGGACTGGGTAGCTCTTGGATTATAAATCCAATGGAATTCAAGCTGGAGGACACTCTTGTTCCAGTCTCCCCTCCTCGGATTAGGATGTATCCGATCCAAGATCAAGAATTTGATCTTTGGAAAGATACCATGATGTACTAAAGTTGTGTATCTTTCTAGAGGCAGGTCGGGATCACATATTTGCATGCTCCGGATGTGGTGGTATGCCCTATGTCAGTACTCAAGTTTAGTCTTTCCAACATAGAAACACCCGCAATCACATCGGAGCATATATACCACACCCAGGGTCTTACAATTTGCGAAGTGTTTCGGTCTGAAAGTACTGCCATCGGGTAGGATGGGATTCCTGTTGGTATACATAAATTTGCAGTACCCACATGACACACACATGAAGGTACGCTTGTATCTGCAATGCTCCATGTCACGGTCCCCCTTGAATTCACTCCTTACTATTCTAGACGCCACAGATGTGGCTTTCCTGAATGTGAAGAGAGGACTTTCAGGAAGAAGTCTGCCCAAATTGGGGTCCATGATTAGGACATGCCAGAATTTGAAAAACAATTTTCCTCACTTCTGCATGTTTATTACAATACTTTGTAATAATACGAAGAGGATTATCCTGATTAGGAGGTCGCTGTGAATAGATAAGTTTGAGTTGAGTATGAGATGTGGCCCATCTGAAAGCTTTTTTCAATAATGTACGTGAATATCCCCTGAGGAGAAGTCTCTCAAGTAGATTGTCTGCCTCTACTTTAAAGGTTACATCATTAGTACAGTTCCTTCTTACCCTAAGGTACTGGCTGCATGGTATCAATCTAATTAAGCTTTGTGGATGGAAACTCGAGGCATGTAATATAGTAAAGGCCACTGCATAGGGTACCATCCCCACTCCTCGAGATCAGTACATCCAGAAAGGAAATCTCACTACGACTAGAGGACATTGTAAAAGTGAGATTAAAATGATTTTTGTTCAAACTGTGAAGACATTGATGTAAGAGTTCTAGAGGGTCATCCCAGATGGTGAAAATGTCATCGATATATCGGAACCATACAAGGAGATGGTCCGTATATATCCATAAGGCCTCATTATGGAGAAACATATTTTCCCACTCCCCCAGGTACAGGTTAGCATAGGATGGGGCACAGTATGTCCCCATCGCTACTCCCTGTACCTGGAGGAAGTGGGAACCATCAAAGGTGAAAATGTTATGATACAAAATGTACTCAAATAGTGATAAGATAAATTCATTGTACCCCCAGTCCATATCCCCTCTTTGATAAATTGCATGTTTAACAGCTGCCAATCCCTTGGAGTGGCGAATGGAGCTATAGAGGGCTTCCACATCAATGGTAACCAGATAGGCATTATCAGGTACCACAAGATTTTCAATGATCTTGAGGAAGTGGATGGTATCTTTTACAAAAGACCGTAAACTTATAACATGGGGTTTCAGATATTCATCAATTAATCTGCTCGCATTTTCGCTAATGGATCCTCTCCCTGATATAATGGGTCTGCCTGTCGGGTTTAGTCTGTCCTTGTGGATGTTTGGTAGGGAATAAAAAGTGGGCACACCGGGAAATTTGTTCTAATATACTCCCATATGGTTTTATTAATGACCTTTTGGCATAAGCTGATTTAATTAGTGAATAGTATTCCTGATTGAATCTGTCCACAATGTCTCTGGTGATCTTCCTATACCAGTTTTTGTTCATCAAAATCTTTGAACACATAGAGGTGTATTGGGCGTTGTCCATAAGGACAATGTTGCCCCCTTGTCGGCTGGCTTGATGGTGATTGATGTATTATCACTTAACATTTTAAGAGCCTGTTTATCCAACATATTAACATTGGTCAACCTAGGGGATTGAATGTTACATTTTTCATTCTCCATGTTGACCAATTTCAAAAACGTAGAGATGTTGGGATTGGAGTTGGGGAGTGGGAATTGTATCGATTTTTTTTCTTCAATTTTGACCCTTTGATGGAATCCTGTGCCAACCCTCCAGTGTTCTCTTACCAGTAGGTAAGTCAATACAATCGATAAGATCAGTGGTATCGCTCTCTTCCAAGAGCGACACCAACTGATCGATAGCTTGAGTTTCCTTGGGTGTTAAATCAATGGATCCCTGTGGTTTCTGATACATGTTTTTCAACATACAGTAAGTTTGCACGCAAACAGTTCTAGATCTTTCACTACTTCAAACTTGTCCATGTTTTCATTTGGACAGAAACCTAGACCCTTTTGAAGTACTCGGGTTTCGTTTCCACTAAAGGGATAGAATCATGTCTTTCCGACCCCTGTGTGGTTTTAGATCTACTAACTAAAGGTGAGTTACCACTACCTCCTTGAGATAGTAAGGCATCAGGGACAGTAGAATCCATCATCACAGTAGGTACTTTACCTGTAACCAGGGGTACCATAGAAGAACACCCAGGTGTGTTGTCAGTATTGACTTTTTGTCCCTGTAGATGGTTGTCGCCTCGATTGTGACGAGGTGCCTTTTTATTCTTTGAAGAAACCTGTGAAGAGACAGATGATAGACTAGAAGATGAGTTGGAAATTACAGAATAATGATCTTTACGATTTTTAAATCTATTGTTTTTTTTTTTGTTGTTGTTGGCTACCATTCCATCTGTAGGCCCAATTTTCCTCAAAGGCACATCAGCCCCTATCATATTCGCCATTGTTTTTAGTCAAAATATTCGTATTTAAGTCTTCTAGATGTTTTTTAAGTTTCATCTCTCTGTCCACAAACATGTTATGTGTTTTAAAGGTTTGTAACCGCGCACAGGTAGCTTCTATATCACCATCCAGAATCCCCGAAAGTTTTTTATATTCCATGATGAGTAAATGTAAATGTAAGTGAACTACATCTGTGGAAATGTTTATGGTTTAATCTGGTGGTAATGATATTGTTTACTAATCATTTTGTATTCTATAACTCTTCAGATGTAAATTTCTCTGTAAGAACCCTGATGAAGGAAAGGATTTTCCAAAACGTGTCTGGTTCAGTGAGACTTGCTTATTTCTCATTGACGGTTTTTATCTGTATCCATATTCATTCATATGCATATTCATGTACATTTATCCTATGTACAAATTCTTTTTGATATTTGTTTTCTTAGGGAATACAATTTTCTATATTTATAAAACTTTTTTCTTATTGTGGTAGTGCTCTCAGAGTCCCACCTCAGGGGTATTTCTCCCTTTTTTTCTATAACTTACTGGGATGTGGCACACCCATAATCCTAAGGCAGCAGTATCCTGGCTTGATAATAATGAGCAACATTTGCCATCGTCTACCAGCAGCACTAATGCTATGCAAGGAAATGGAACAGTCTAGAAAGAAAGAAAGAAAGAAAAGGAATAATCCTTCAAGATTTAATGGCCTAAATGGATTTTTTTCTTCTCCCTTTTCTACATCTTCCTGCGGGAAAGTGTCTTGCATCCAGAAGTCAGGATGCGTGTGGGGTTTCCTTTTTTTTCCTTTAATTTATGCATTTATTTATTTTTGGGCGACAATCTATATGATGCTGTTTTACTTGATTCTGATACGGTATGATATATCTAAGTTACTGTCTGAATGGTGGGTTGGTCAGGACTTGTTCCTTTTCTCACCATGTGGAGGAATATTAAGGTTGTACAAGGATTTGGGGTATGTAAGGGATGGGATGATATTCTTTTTCTACTGCCCTCTGGGGATCATTGGCATAATATTTGAAGTTGGCCATATATATAAAGCTAATAATGGCTAGAGGTGGTAATATGGTCATGGAATATTAGAGGGATTAAGAACCCTATTAAGAAACGTGCTATGTTTAATAAATTGTTCGAGCATGATCCTCTGATTGCCTGCAGGAAACACACTCAACTAAGGATACTGTTAGCTTATTACAGAATAAAAGGTACCCTACCCAGTAAATGACAACCTTCTGAAGGAACAACAAATTTATTATAATAGGGGCATACCTAATAATTGAATTAAACTGTGGAAACCATGGATATCGGCTCCACGGTTGGCCCCATCTTCATTGGCTCTTGTTGTTCCTTTGTAGGGAGGTCAAAGGTAGCGTGTGATAATAAGTATGGTATCAGAAGGAAAATGGGGATGGAGGGCCATATCAGTGGGCAGAAAGGAAGGTATTGATAAAAACCTAACAGCAGTGGTAACTTCTCTCATAGATATAGACATACAGCTCAGTATATTAGCCAAGGATTGGATTAGTAGCTTGATATATTTACCCTTTTTTTTTGTGTGTGTGTTGGTTAGTTTTTGTATGTTTGTGTATATGTAGTTATTATTTGTAGATGTGTATATGCTAATTATGTTGTATAGATGATATATGCAAGGAGAAAGAAAGAAAAACTTCAGAGCTTGCTTTGGATTGACCCTATGTGTGGTTTTAGAAATAAGGAAATTATGTATTAGTTTAATAAGGAGATAATTATTATATTTTCCAATAGGAATGTAGTCTGTTTTATTTTCCATTATATTTCTTTATTATCAAGTTTCATCATTACAGACCAACCACCAGGAAAGGGTTGTGGGGATGAAGCCCTTGCCCCCATCAACATGGGGACAAGGTGCATTAGGGGGGACCCCAAAGCACCCTCCCCATGTTGAGGGCATGTGGCCTGGTAAGGTTCCCCCTTTTTCTGCAGCCTGCCAGGTTGAGTGCACGGATAAGAGTCTGGTATGGATTTTGGGGGGGCACCTACACTATTTTTTTACAATTTTGGCTTGGGATTCCCCTTAAAATCCATACTAGACCTGAAGGGTCTGGTATGGATTTTGGGGGGACCCTTATGCCATTTTTCTAAAATTTTGGCGTAGGGTTCCCCTTAATATCCACACCAGACCCAAAGGGCCTGGTAATGGACTGGGGGGAGGGAACCCATGCCGTTTTCGCAATGATTTTTATCTATATTGCTGGGATCCAGCAATACATTACAGCTGTGAGCAGTTTTAAATTACATTTTTTCCTTTACAAATGTCATTTTGCTGCTCTCATTCATAAAACTATGTACGGCTGCCGTGGAAGCAGCCTTGCATAGTGTGGAGCTTGGAATCAGCCCCCTGAGCCATGATTGGCCAAAGGCAAAGGCCTTTGGTCAATCATGGCTCTCACAGCAGAGCGTGCTGTGATTGGCAAAAGCATGCAGGTCAGGTGCATGCTTTGGCCAATCAGCAGCCGTCAATGCATTGTGATCTTGCAGTTCATTGACTGTCTTGCAGTTAATTATGGTGCATTCTGCGGGCACTCGAATTTCCCACGAACACCCCATAATGTTCGGTATTCGGCAAACGGGCGAACACCCGATGTTCGACTTGAACGTCGGGCTCATCCCTACTGGTAATTTCTGATACAACTGTCCAATTTGAGTAAGTTCCTGTCTAGATGATCTACATAATTTTTAAATAAATATAAAAAATGACTCAATCCAGTAGATCAGACAGCACACCTGTGCTTTTTATAGACAATACCTAGTCACGGACTGGCCCAAAGTAGGTTGAAGTTCAATGCACCTGGTTTTGTTCTCTTCCTGTTAATCTAACCTAATATGTTGATAGGCACTGGATGATACCTGCTGAGACTGTTATAACCAAATTCAGTGTATCTCTATTATGCCACTGGCCCTTGTCATATGATGTTGTACACCCGCTGTTGATCCCTGGTGTGGTACATGTTGCCTGTGTTACTCTGTAACTTTTGTGAGTATATCTGCTTTTTGTGGACACATGGAAGATAGACCACAAATGCAACAACAGTCAACACAGTGACATGTTTTTGACAATATGTGTTTTTATTGGTGATGACTAGGGATGAGCTTCGTGTTCGAGTCGAACCCATGTTCGACTCGAACATCGGCTGTTCGCCCGTTCGCCGAATTGCGAACGATATGGGCCGTTCGCGCTAAATTCGTGTGGCGCGTCACGGCCCATAATTCACTGCGGCATCGCAGTGCATTGCTGGCTGATGATTGGCCAAGCATGCACTATGACCCGCATGCTTGGCCAATCACAGCGCCGTCAGTAGAGAGAGCTGTAATTGGCCAAAGCCAGGGTGGCTTTGGCCAATTATGGCTCAGGGGATTTAGTACACACCCCACACTATATAAGGCCGCCTGCACGGCGGCCCTGTGTAGTGTGTGTTCCGGTGTGCTGAGAGATAGAGTGAGAGAGAGACAGTGTCATTTGATTTGAGTTAGATAGATTAGGCAGAACAGTCAGTCAGTTAGCTGCACTTACAGTGTATTGTGTGTATATATGCATCCCAGGTGTTGCATATATATATATACACTGTATTCAGTTTAGCTAGATCCGTTCCTGTTATCCTCTATCTAGACTATTTACATTTAGTGCAGTGCGTCCTGCTCACAGTGTTCAGTTAGATCCGTTCCTGCTATTTACATTTAGTGCAGTGCGTCCTGCTCACAGTGTTCAGCTAGATCCGTTCCTGTTATCTTCTAGACTATTTACATTTAGTGCAGTGCGTCCTGCTCACAGTGTTCAGCTAGATCCGTTCCTGCTATTTACATTTAGTGCAGTGCGTCCTGCTCACAGTGTTCAGCTAGATCCGTTCCTGCTATTTACATTTAGTGCAGTGCGTCCTGCTCACAGTGTTCAGCTAGATCCAATCCTGTTATTTACATTTAGTGCAGTGCGTCCTGCTCACAGTGTTCAGCTAGATCCGTTCCTGCTATTTACATTTAGTGCAGTGCGTCCTGCTCACAGTGTTCAGCTAGATCCGTTCCTGCTATTTACATTTAGTGCAGTGCGTCCTGCTCACAGTGTTCAGCTAGATCCGTTCCTGCTATTTACATTTAGTGCAGTGCGTCCTGCTCACAGTGTTCAGCTAGATCCGTTCCTGCTATTTACATTTAGTGCAGTGCGTCCTGCTCACAGTGTTCAGCTAGAGCCGTTCCTGCTATTTACATTTAGTGCAGTGCGTCCTGCTCACAGTGTTCAGCTAGATCCGTTCCTGTTATCTTCTAGACTATTTACATTTAGTGCAGTGCGTCCTGCTCACAGTGTTCAGCTAGATCCGTTCCTGCTATTTACATTTAGTGCAGTGCGTCCTGCTCACAGTGTTCAGCTAGATCCGTTCCTGCTATTTACATTTAGTGCAGTGCGTCCTGCTCACAGTGTTCAGCTAGATCCGTTCCTGTTATCTTCTAGACTATTTACATTTAGTGCAGTGCGTCCTGCTCACAGTGTTCAGCTAGATCCGTTCCTGTTATTTACATTTAGTGAAGTGCGTCCTGCTCACAGTGTTCAGCTAGATCCGTTCCTGCTATTTACATTTAGTGCAGTGCGTCCTGCTCACAGTGTTCAGCTAGATCCGTTCCTGCTATTTACATTTAGTGCAGTGCGTCCTGCTCACAGTGTTCAGCTAGATCCGTTCCTGCTATTTACATTTAGTGCAGTGCGTCCTGCTCACAGTGTTCAGCTAAATCCGTTCCTGCTATTTACATTTAGTGCAGTGCGTCCTGCTCACAGTGTTCAGCTAGATCCGTTCCTGTTATCTTCTAGACTATTTACATTTAGTGCAGTGCGTCCTGCTCACAGTGTTCAGCTAGATCCGTTCCTGTTATTTACATTTAGTGCAGTGCGTCCTGCTCACAGTGTTCAGCTAGATCCGTTCCTGCTATTTACATTTAGTGCAGTGCGTCCTGCTCACAGTGTTCAGCTAGAGCCGTTCCTGCTATTTACATTTAGTGCAGTGCGTCCTGCTCACAGTGTTCAGCTAGATCCGTTCCTGTTATCTTCTAGACTATTTACATTTAGTGCAGTGCGTCCTGCTCACAGTGTTCAGCTAGATCCGTTCCTGCTATTTACATTTAGTGCAGTGCGTCCTGCTCACAGTGTTCAGCTAGATCCGTTCCTGTTATCTTCTAGACTATTTACATTTAGTGCAGTGCGTCCTGCTCACAGTGTTCAGCTAGATCCGTTCCTGTTATCTTCTAGACTATTTACATTTAGTGCAGTGCGTCCTGCTCACAGTGTTCAGCTAGATCCGTTCCTGTTATCTTCTAGACTATTTACATTTAGTGCAGTGCGTCCTGCTCACAGTGTTCAGCTAGATCCGTTCCTGTTATCTTCTAGACTATTTACATTTAGTGCAGTGCGTCCTGCTCACAGTGTTCAGCTAGATCCGTTCCTGTTATCTTCCTACTGACAGGCAGGCTTGTCTGGTTACAGTATATAAAGCTACCTGAAGAAAATTACAGGTGTTCTATTTGATCCTATTAGTACCACGGTCAGGCAGCTAGACTATTTACATTTAGTACAGTGCGTCCTGCTCACAGTGTTCAGCTAGATCCGTTCCTGTTATCTTCCTACTGACAGGCAGGCTTGTCTGGTTACAGTATATAAAGCTACCTGAAGAAAATTACAGGTGTTCTATCCCAGCTTAGTGCAGCTACAGGCCATTAGTATGTCTGGAAGGCCAAGAAGGAGAGGCAGACAGTCACAAGCCAATAAGAGAGGGCAAGCAGGCTCTGTGTCTAGTGCTGGTCGTGGAGACGGTGCATCCTCATCAGCACGTGGCCATGGGACACGCTTGGCCTTTTTTTCGGCAGCTGGCCGTGTTGAGCCGCAACATGCGGAAGACTTGGTCGAGTGGATGACCAAGCCGTCCTCATCCTCCTCATCCTCTCTCACCCATGCCCAGGGTGCTTTGTCTGGCAAAGCAGCGGCCTCTTCCCTCAGCTCAATGTCATCAGTGACTCCTTCCCTAGCTCCACCATGTCCTCATGAGGATTCCCTCGAACTGTTTGACCACAGTGTTGGGTACATGCTCCAGGAGGATGCCCAGCGTTTGGAAGGCTCTGATGACGATACTGAGCTCGATGAAGGCAGTAACATGAGCACGGACAGAGGGGGTGCCCAAGAAGGACAGCAATCTGGCAGTCATGCTCCCCCTGCTGCAGCATACTGCCAGGTTTGCTCCAGTGATGAGGAGGGAGGGGATGATGAGGTCACTGACTCAACGTGGGTGCCTGATAGGAGAGAGGAGGAGGAGGAGGAAGAGGAGGCGGCGGCACATCACCAACGAGGCAGGATGCCCTCCAGGGGCCAGCCTAAGGGCAGCACATTGACTGCATCACACCCCAAAGCTCCACATGTGCAGGGCGCTGCAGTCTCTGCGCGTTATTCAAAAAGTTCTTTGGTGTGGGCCTTTTTTGAGACGAGTGCATCAGATCGCACCACTGCTATTTGCAACATATGTCTCAAGCGTATCTCGCGTGGCCAAAACATCTCCCGCTTGGGTACCACATGCTTGACCAGACATATGTTGACCTGCCATGCAGTTCGTTGGCAAGCGTATCTAAAAGACCCACACCAAAGAACAAAGAGGATCTCTCCTTGCTCCTCATCAGCTGAGATTTCCAACCCCACTAGACCTTCAATCCTCTCTGAGACCTGCAGTGAGAGGAATGAAGGTGTAGAATTAGGTGTGTCACAGTCAAGTACTTGTGGGCAATCTGCTTTTGGTACACCGACGTCAGATTGTACCAGGCAAATTTCCCTGCCCCAGCTGCTGCACCGCCGAAAGAAGTTTGCTCCCAGCCATCCACATGCCCAGCGGTTGAATGCTAGCTTGGCAAAATTGCTAGCACTTCAACTGCTGCCTTTTCAGTTGGTAGACTCTGCCCCCTTCCGTGAGTTTGTGGAATGTGCGGTTCCTCAGTGGCAGGTACCCAAACGCCACTTTTTCTCACGGAAGGCGATTCCGGCTCTCTACCGGCATGTGGAAGGCAATGTCCATGCCTCGCTGGACAGGGCGGTCAGCGGTAAGGTGCATATTACCGCTGACTCATGGTCCAGCAGGCATGGACAGGGACGTTACCTAAGTTTCGCGGCGCATTGGGTGACTCTGCTGGCAGCTGGGAAGGATGCAGGACAAGGTGCAGTAGTGTTGGAGGTTGTTCCGCCACCACGCCTCCAAAATGCTGATTGTGACACACCTCTCTTCTCCACCCCCTCCTCTTCTTCTTCCTCCATGGCCTCTTCCTCGGAACCAGTGGTGCTCCGTAGGCGTTCAAGGGGCTACGCAAGTACGCAGGCCAAAAGATGCCATGCGGTGCTTGAGCTGGTGTGCTTGGGGGACAGGAGCCACACTGGGGCAGAGGTTCTGTCAGCTCTGCAGGGGCAGGTTCAGAGGTGGTTGACGCCACGCCAACTTAAGGCAGGAATGGTGGTTTGCGACAATGGCACCAACCTCCTCTCTGCCCTCCGACAGGGACAAATGACCCATGTGCCCTGTTTGGCTCACGTCCTTAACTTGGTGGTGCAGCGGTTCTTGGGCAGGTACCCGGGCTTACAGGATGTCCTGAGGCAGGCCAGGAAAGTCTGTGTGCATTTCCGCCGGTCATATAATGCCAGTGCTCGGCTGACGGACCTCCAAAAGGAGTTTAACCTGCCCAAGAACCGCCTAATCTGTGACATGCCCACCAGGTGGAACTCAACGTTGGCCATGCTGCAGCGGCTGCACACGCAGCAGAGGGCCATCAATGAGTACCTGTGCGACTATGGCACCAGGACAGGGTCAGGGGAGCTTGGTTTTT
Source organism: Aquarana catesbeiana (assembly GCF_042186555.1). NCBI lineage: Eukaryota > Metazoa > Chordata > Amphibia > Anura > Ranidae > Aquarana > Aquarana catesbeiana. The sequence goes on along the minus strand of NC_133336.1, from coordinate 169,515,655 downwards.
TTTCCCCACGCCAGTGGGCCATGATCAGGGATGCATGCACTGTCCTGTCACCATTCGAGGAGGCCACGAGGATGGTGAGCAGTGACAGTGCATGCATCAGTGACACTGTCCCCCTTGTCCACCTGTTGGAGCACACGCTGCGTGGAATAATGGACAGGGCACTTGAGGCAGAACAGAGGCAGGAAGAGGAGGACTTCCTTAGCTCTCAAGGCCCCCTTTATCCAGACAGTGTTCCTGCATGCCCGCCGATCACACAGGAAGAGGACGAGGAGGAGGAGGAGGAGGAGGAAGATTGTGTCAGTATGGAGGTGGAGCCTGGCACTCAGCATCAGCAGCAGTCTTTAAGGGATCAGTCCCAAGGAACACATGGACTTGTACGTGGCTGGGAGGAGGTGGCTGCGGACGTTGTTGTCCTTAGTGACCCAGAGGACTCCGGACCGAATGCCTCAGCAAACCTACGCTGCATGGCCCCCCTGATCCTGCAAAGCCTGCGTAAGGATCCTCGTATTCGTGGTATCAAGGAGAAGGACCAATACTGGCTGGCAACCCTCCTTGATCCACGTTACAAGGGTAAGGTTGCGGACCTTATCTTGCCATCGCAGAGGGAGCAGAGGATGAAACATCTTCGGGAGGCCTTGCAGAAAGGTCTGTGCAACGCGTTCCCAGAGACTGGGAGGTTACAAACTCCTGTTTCTGGACAACGTGTTGCTGAGGCTTCGGTCAGTCAAAGAAGGAGCGGTGGAGAAGGTGGCCGTCTGACCGATGCGTTCAGACAATTTTTTGGTCCGCAGCCCCAAGGTATGATCGTTTCCAGCAACCATCGCCAGCGTCTGTTTTACATGGTGCAGGAATACCTAGGGGCAAGATCAGACTTGGACACCTTTCCCACCGAAAATCCTCTGGGTTACTGGGTCTTGAGGATGGATCACTGGCCAGAGCTTGCACAGTATGCAATTGAGCTACTGGCCTGTCCTGCATCCAGCGTTCTTTCGGAACGCACATTCAGTGCTGCTGGAGGCGTGGTAACCGATCACAGGGTGCGTCTGTCCACCGACTCGGTCGATCGGCTGACCTTCATAAAAATGAATGAGTCTTGGATCACCACCAGCTACCAAGCACCTGATGCTGATGTAACCGAATAATTTTTTTTGAAATCTCAGATCCCTTCAAAGACTGCCTATGCTGATGCTGAGTGACTATCCCTGAGTAATTATCCTCTTCCTCCTCAATCATCACGCTGATAACTTGTAAGAACATTTTTGGTTCTGGGCGCCACCACCAGTGCCTAAGGCACAATTTTTCAGCCCCTGTTTAACAGGGGCATGTAATTACAATTTTTGATGTAATACTTTGCAGCAGGGCTCGTTCCTGCATTCCAACTAGAGTGTCTGTGAGGGGTTGCAGTGTTGTGGCACCAGCACCAGTGCCTAAGGCCCAATTTTTCTGCCCCTGTCTAACAGGGGCGTGTAATTACAATTTTTGAAGCAATAATTTGCAGCAGGGCTCGTTCCTGCGTTCCAACTAGAGTGTCTGTGAGGGGTTGCAGTGTTGTGGCACCAGCACCAGTGCCTAAGGCCCAATTTTTCTGCCCCTGTCTAACAGGGGCGTGTAATTACAATTTTTGAAGCAATACTTTGCAGCAGGGCTCGTTCCTGCGTTCCAACTAGAGTGTCTGTGAGGGGTTGCAGTGTTGTGGCACCAGCACCAGTGCCTAAGGCCTAATTTTTCAGCTCCTGTTCAACAGGGGCATGTAATTACAATTCTTGATCTAATATTTCACAGCAGGGCCCTGTGAGGGCTTACAGTGTTGTGGCCACAGCAACACCTAAGGCTCAAATTTCTGCTGAGTATATAGGGCAGGACCCTACTTTCAAACATCTAACTTACAAACGACTCCTACTTGCAAACGGAAGGAGACAACAGGAAGTGAGATGAAATCTACCCCTAGGAAGGGAAATTCTCTCCTGTAAGAGTTAATATGGGAAAACAATTTCTCCTTTCCACTGATGCTTTCCAATCCTTGTTCCACAAAAAAACCCAAATTTTCAAAAAACATTTTTCATTGGGACAAAAAAGTGAGGTGAAATCTTCTGAAGAGGAGGAAAGACAGCAAAACAAATGTCACAGGGGTGATAACCCTTCCCTATGTTTTCCAAAAAGCTTAGAAAAGATTTTTTGGCTGGAGCTAAACACGTTAAAAATGTTCAAAATTACAAACAGATTCTACTTAACAACAAACCTACAGTCCCTGTCTTGTTTGCACCGCCTGTATACTGCTGTTCAGAGTATATAGGGCCTGGTGGCCCCACACCTTTCCTTATTTTAATTTGGGTGCGGGGTTCCCCTTAATATCCATACAAGACCCAAAGGGCCTGGTAAAGGACTGGGGGGTACCCATGCCGTTTGTCTCACTGATTTTCATCCATATTGCCATGACCCGACATGACATTAAACCCGCAAGCAGTTTTAAATGAGATTTTTTCCTTTAAAAATGACATTTGGTGCAGGGACTGTTCTAAACATGGGAAACACGCGTCACTTTACAGGCATACTATAGACACCGCCCAGGTACGATATTTAAAGGAATATTTCACTTTTTTTTTTTTACTTTAAGCATCATTAAAATCACTGCTCCCGAAAAAACGGCCGTTTTTAAAAGTTTTTTTTGCATTGATACATGTCCCCTGGGGTAGGACCCGGGTCCCCAAACCCTTTTTAGGACAATACCATGCAAATTAGCCTTTAAAATGAGCACTTTTGATTTCGAACGTTCGAGTCCCATAGACGTCAATGGGGTTCTAACGTTCGTGCGAACTTTCGGTCCGTTCGCGGGTTCTGGTGCGAACCGAACCGGGGGGTGTTCGGCTCATCCCTAGTGATGACCTTTCATATTTGTATCAATAAAATTTGATGTCTTATATAATTCTGTTTCTTCATTGGTTGTCTTTAAAGTCCTATTAGTACCGGGGGGGGGTACTTTTGTTTATTCTTATCTACAGGGGATGTTAACAACAACCTATAGTTTACTAAGGTGGACTACTGTCTCGATCTGCTTTTAATAAATCATGTGGTTTGAGCATACTACTCTATTGTCCTTTGTTCTTTTCTCCTACCCATTCATACTCTGAGATTCTACCTTTGGATAACCAGTAATGGACTGTGGAGGTTGTGGAGTCAGTGGTATCCTGAGTGGTGCTCCCCAACTGGATGATTTCAGTGCTGTTGATCTCTTATCATGGGGAGATAATTACCATTTGGTAGGGAAACTTTTACACTTGTCTGTGAGGTAGTTTGGGTTTCTCACACATGGACTTTCTTCATTTTCAGGAATTTACATTTCGACTTTCATATATTTCTCTATATTTACTACTTTGTTCTGCAGAAGTGAATTATATGTTATAGGACTGCTATTTAGACATTTCTAACGAATTCCCAATTTTCAGAACGATTCAAATTCGGATTGGCCGAAAAAATTATCGACCGATTCAAATTCTGTGTGAAGAATATCTGGTTGTTAAGGAGCAGGCCGGGAAGCCGACCACTGCATCCTTAGCAACCGATGACTCATCAGCTGTCACCGCGCTCCCCTCTGAGGCCTTCAGGTCTGGTATGGATTCTAAAGGGTAACCCCAGGCCAAATAATAAAAAAAATGTGTGGGGTCCCCCCAAAATTAATACCAGACCCTTATCCGAGCATGCAGCCCGGAAGGCCAGGAAAAGGGGGGACGTGCAAGCGCCCTACCTTTCTTGAATCATACCAGGCCACATGCCCTTAACATGGGGACAGGGTGCTTGGGGTGGGGGGGCAAAGCCCCCTCTGCCCCAAAGCACCCCCCCATGTTGATGAAGACAAGGGTCTCTTTCCCACAACCCTGGATGGTGGTTTTGGGGGTCTGTAGGCAGTAAGGCCCCCCGCCCGCAGACCCCCACAACCACCGCCCAGGGTGGTGGGGAAGAAGCCCTTGTCCCCTTTAACATGGTGGCAAGGTGCTTTGGGATGGGGGGCAGAGCCCCCCTGCTCCAAAACACCCCCCTATGTTGAGGACATGTAGCCTGGTATGGCTCAGGAGGGGGGGGGCGCTCTCACATCCCCCTTTTAAAAAGAGTTTCAACAATTTCCAATGAACAATACAATACATCAAAATCTACGAATAACCAAACATTTGTCCAAACTTACATTTGGACCGAAACAAATTGCATGTCTACTGCTATTTTACCATTTATTTGATGCACATTGTTCAATATGGTTTAATATGAGTTAATTTTAATTTTCACATAAATAATTATGTATGGATCATTACAGAGATATTGGTTTTGCACACCTTTTAGATTAAAGTAGATGTCCACCCTAACACTAAAATCCCTGCATCTACAGACATTGACGATCTAACACTAACCCTGTAAAGAGGAAATCAGTATACATACCTTTTTGAAGCCGATCCGACCCGATCCCATGCTGTCAGCTGCAGGTTCGCTGTGGAGGAAGATGCAGAGGACACATCCAACAACAGAAGCCCCATCTCTATGGGTGACGTCACTCCCCATTCATTTCACAGCCATTGTCGGTTGTGTCCTCTGCAGAGCTTCTGTCGCTGGTGACCGTATTGGCTTGAAAAAAGGTATGTATACTGATTTCTTAATTACATGGATAGATAGGTTAGTGTTAAATTGTGGATGCAGGGATTTTATTGTTAGGGTGGACTTACTCTTTAAAGTGGTTGTAAACCCTTACAAATACCCAATGAAGTGACTGGCCTCAGGTGATACCAGAAGATGAAACAAATCCTCCTACATTAGTTGAACCTATCTATCTGCAGTCTTCTCTTCTCTACAGACATTCAAAGTGCTGAATTTATTTTTTATTTATTTAAGGTACTTATATAGCGCCGTCAATTTACACAGAGTTTTACATATACATTGTACATTCACATCGGTCCCTACTCTCAAGGAGCTTACAATCTAAGGTCCCTAACTCACATTCATATACTAGGGACAATTTAGACAAAAGCCAATTAACCTACCAGCATGTCTTTGGCGTGTGGGAGGAAACCGGATTACCCTGAGGAAACCCACTCAGGCACAGGGAGAACATGCAAACTCCAGGCAGGTAGTGTCATGGTTGGGATTCAAACCAGCGACCCTTTTTTACAGCTAGGCAAGAGTGCTACCCACTACACCACTGTGCCACCAGATTTATAAGCCTGTCTGAGAGTTCAGGAAAAAGGGGGTGGAGTTATGCTCTGTAGAACTCAGTGAAGAGAGGCCTGAGAGCTAATTGGAGGGAAGAGACACACCCCCCTTCACACAGTTTAAAGGAACATAGCTGAGGCTGTCAATTTGCTGGAGGTCACTGTGCTTGTGCGCGCGCCCGTGCGCGCTAGCGCTGTTTGGCGCCAAGGGCTCTTTAAAAGAATGTCAGTTGCACCCATGAGGTGCTGTTCATCTGCAGCTCTGCACCTGTGTTCCTGAATCTGCCTGCTGTTGCCTGTGTCCTGTGACGCTGCTTCCCAGTCTGCTCATCCAGCTCTAGGTTCTGCTGCTGCTACACCTGCCTGCCTGCCTGCTGATCCTCTCCAGCCTGCCAGCATCTGCAGCTCAGCCATTCCAGGAGGACTTCCTCTCAGCTCCTATGCCGGCCTCTGCAAGAACCTTCACCAGGCACTCCTACCCACTGTGCTCAAGAGACCACTGTTTCCACTCCAGTGGTTCCTGAACCAGCGCTGTAAGAGAGGTCTTCTTCTACCAGTCGGGCTCAACTACCAGGTACCTAACAACTCCCCTGTCATCATTTTCTCTTGGTGTCAGGAAAAATTGTCAGAAGCAATTCATGCAGATAGCAAAGGAACAAAGAAGCAGACAGAAATTACACTCTGTGCTTTTAATTGAGACACGGCCACACTATAGAAGGATATGCTTTGTTCATATTTAATACCCGTGGTTTACAACCACTTTAATTGTATTTATTTTTTAAATGTGCAACTTTTACTAAAATAAATTTCTCGGTGATACTGTCAGAAAGGTACTTGTTCAGGAACTTCCTGTTAGGGTGACAATGCTCTATTCCTTGTCTCCCAATTATGTTCCTGAATTTTCACAACATTACACCTATTCAGTGCTACCAACCATTCTTATTTTTTATGGACAGTTTGTTAACAATAACCTGTTTGCTCCCATCTGTGAATACCTGTAAATGGGAGCAAACATCTATAAAATTACCAGCTTGACAACTAAAAGATGTGCAGACAATATCTTTCCATTTGTTTTAAGCTCCCGAGGCCAACGTGAGGCAGCAAGGAACTCTATGATGCACCTGCTTCAAGTCCAGCTGCCTCAGTCGATTCTGCTCTGTAAACCCACCCCTGTCCCCTTGATGCCAGTGAAGAGACAGAGAGGCTGGCACCATGAACAGCTTGGTGAGTTGACCCAGCTGCATAATGCCCTGTACACATGGTCAGACTTTCCGACGGAATATGTGCGATCAGAGCTTGTTGTCGGAAATTCCGACCGTGTGTGGGCTCCATCTGACTTTTTCTATAGGCATTTCTGACATACAAAGTTTGAGAGCAGGCTATCAAATTTTTCCGACAACAAAATCCGTTTGCGTAAATTCCGATCGTGTGTGGACAATTCCGACGCACAAAGTGCCACGCATGCTCAGAATAAATTAAGAGATGAAAGTTATTGGATACTGCCCCGTTAATAGTCCCTTATTCAGAACAATCGGATTTTCTGTCAACTTTGTGCTACCGTGTGTAAAACAAATTTGAGCCAAAAATCCATGGATTTTGTTGTCGGAATGTCCGATCAATGTCCGATCGTGTGTACAGGGCATAAGACTTGGAGGACACCAGCAAAGACTTAGGAGGACCCATCAGAACAACCACAATAGAAGGTAGGCACTGAGAGTGCCAGCAGATTGCAGGACTAAATATAATAAGGTATAAAGGTGGAAACTTTTCAGAGGTTGACAAGTGTGACAAGCAGAAAAAAGCAATTCCAGAATTCAGGGACCTGGGTCTCTGGAATTGCATTTTCCTGCTTTCTACTGGCAGCCTTTATAAAAGTGTTTTCCTTTCCACCTTACTTATACCTAAGCTGGCCATAGACAATTACTTTTTTTTAGTTAGCCAGTGGGCTGAAAAAAACCCCCCAAAAAGATTCTTCTACCTATACAAATAGGACTCACCGCTGTGAGAATATACTGCAACCATTGATAGATAAAAGGTTTCCAGCATGTCCCTTCAACAAAAATCAAATGATTGATTTATGTTGGGCAGGGACAGCTACACACTGATCAAAATTTGGCCAGTCCCTACTCAGCCACTCGAATTTCGATAGTATACATCCAGCTTCAGGCCCCATTCACACTAGCGCGTTTTTTGATGCATTTTGCATTTTGCAGAAATGCACGGGAATTTTTTAACATGGGTTCCTATGGAACATGTTCACATCAATGCTTTTTTGTATCTCTGCGTTTTTGGAAAGGGTCGGGGACTTTTTTTCATGCAAAAAGCAGCGTTTTGCATGTAATGGTTTTCAATGGACAAGCATCAAAAACGCAAGTGCACCGTTTTTGCAGCGTTTTTGCAGCGTTTTTGATGCGTTTTTGGTGCGTTTTTGCCGTTTTTTTTTTTTTTTTTGTAATTTTTTTTTAAGACTGTAAAAAAAATGAAAAAAAAAAAAAAAAAACGCAAAACGCAAATCGCGGCAAAAACGCGGCAAAAACGCCGCAAAAACGCGGCAAAAACGCGGCTCAAAAACGCGGCAAGCATGAAAAAAAAACCTCCAAAAACGCTCAAAAGCAACATGCATAGGTGTGAATCGAGCCTTAGGCCTGCTTTCAGATTCTGAGAAGCTCTCAGGCTCATATACAGAGAAGGGAAGAACAACCTTTCCCCTTCTTACCCTCTTTCTCACTTCTATTCCTTTCCTACCACCCTCCTCACACATTCTTTTTCTCTCCCCCACAGACTTCACTCTCTCCCCTTCCACCTTTATTTCTCTATCCATACCCTTCTCTCTTTTTCCTACCATCTCTCTATCTCTCTATGTCTCTGATCCCTGTCATTACTTTCCTCCATTATAATTAATTAAAAAAAGGGGACCAAAAGTAAACATATTGTCTATAGCAGGGGTCTCAAACTCAAATTGCCTGAGGGCCACATGACAAGTTTTCATATCCCATGGGGGCCGCATGCAAACTTTTAAAACTTCAAAAGCAATAAACTATACCAGCAATAATATATTATACTATATCCAGCACTGGTGTCAGCAAACACATTATTAACCCCCAGCACTGGTGTCAGCAAACACATTATACCCAGCACTAGTGTCAGTAAACGCATTATTAACCCAGCATTGGTGTCAGCAAACGCATTATTAACCACAGGCATTACCCCCCCACACTGCACAAATAGCCACACACTGCACAAATAGCCCCACACTCCATAAAATACCCCCCACACTCTATAAAATACCCCACACGCTCCATAATTACCCCCACACTACACAATTACCCCCCACACTGCACAATCACCCTCCACACTGCATAAAATACCCCCCACACTGCACAAATTTCTACCCCAGTCACCCCACTAATGACTTTGCCTCAGTGTGATGGCTCACTCACCTCTCCTGGCAGTCAGGATCATCTGCCTCCCGAGTCCTCTCCTCCTGCCTTCCATACAGGCCTAGTGACAGGGGACCCAGAGAACACAATCTCCTGCCCTGAGGTGGCAGCAGGACCCTGGATCGGGGCTCTGGTCAATCGTCAATGCCTAGGTGGGTGGATAGATGAGCGGATCCTTCCTCCGCTCCTTCCTCTGCTCTGTTCTCTCTCTGGGCTGCAGCAGCGTGCAGTGGAGAGGACAGAAGAGATGGAGAGGTAAAGCTCTTTGGCGTCTCCCCCTCTGCGGTGCCTGGGTGCAGTTCAAAAAGACGTTCTGGATAGAGGTCGACCGATATGGGTTTTTCTCTGGCCGATGCCGATACCAATATTTAGAAATTGGAAAAAAAAACCTCACCCACTCCTCCCTGCTTGCTCCTGTCACTCTACCACACACTTGATGTCCTTAGTACAGATGGCACTGGTTGGCTGTGGCAGGTGGCACTGGTTGGCTTAGGCAGGTGGCACTGGCAGGTGGCACTGTCTGTCACTGGCAGGTGGCACGTGGCACTGAGTGGCAGATAGCACTGGCAGGTGGCACTGATTGGCACTGACAGATGACACTGGCAGGTGCCTCTGATTGGCAATGGCACTGGCAGGTGGCACTTATTGGCAGTGGCACTGGTTGGCACTGGAAGGTGGCACTGGCAGGCATTGACAAGTGGCACTGGTTTGGAACTGGCAGGTGGCACTATTGGCACTGGCAGGTGGCACTGATTGTGTGGCACTGGCAGGTGGCACTGATTGGCGTGGCACTGGCAGGTGGCGGCAGGTGGCACTGGCAGGCACTGGTTGGCACTGGCAGGTGGCACTGATTAGTGTGGCACTGGCAGGTGGCGGAAGGTGGCACTGGTTGGCACTGGCAGGTGGCATTGATTGGCAGGGGCACTGGTTGGCAGTGGCACTGGCAGGCACTGGTTGGTGGTGGCACTGATTGACGGTGGCAGGTGGCACTGGCAGGTGGTACTGGTTGGAGGTGGCAGATGGCACTGGCAGGCTGGTTGGCACTGGCAGGTGGCACTGTTGGCGGTGGCTCTGGCAGCTGGCACTGACAGATGGCACTGATTGGCACTGGCAGGTGGCACTGGCAGGTTTCACACTGAGTGGAGTGTAACCATGTGTGAAACTGACAAGGTGATGTCCACACTCAGCGCTTGATGCTTGTGTGAAGCTGACACGTAGCACAGAGGAGAGAGACAGAGGGATCTGTCAGAATTGAGGTTGATGACGGGGTGGGCGGGACCCGGCCGGGGTGGGCAGGACCAGCAGCTATCAAACACCAGCCAATGATTGGGCTGCTTAAGAAAAGGGGCGGGCCACATACACGTAGCGGCCCGCCCAGATCCCATTGGCTGGTGTTTGATATTGGCCGGGTCCCTCCCACCCCGGCCGGGTCCCGCCCACCCCCGACATCAACCTCAAATCTGACAGATCTCTCTGTCTCTCTCCTCCTGTTACGTGTCAGTTTCACACAAGCATCAAGCGCTGAGTGTGGAGAAGGGAGGAGGAATGGCGGCCAGCGCTATATATCAGACTAATGGCTAAATATCGGTCGACCTCTAGTCCTGGATCGGCCCTGCCTGCGGGCCATTTTTAACCGGTCCGGGCCGGTACTTTGAGACCCCTGGTCTATAGTAACTAAGAGATAATGATTGTAAATTATGGTTGATGATTATTAATAAATACTGATTGATAATGATGATTTTATTATTATTGGGCCTTTTTTCCACCATGTTTAATATTTTAACTAAGAGATGATGATTGATAATTATGGCTGATAAACGCTGATTGATGATTATATTAATATTATCCTTTTTTCCCACCATGTTTAATGTTTTATTTATATTTATTGTATTTTTTTCCAAATCCCTACATGGTTATGTCATTAAACAGTAGACAGGTTTAATGAATAACCTCTAAGGATCCTGTTAGTTATCAACGGAAAGTCCCATAGTAAACCTCATGACAATTACTAGTTATCAGTCACCACAATATTAATGTTCCCTCATCCTGAGTATGTTGCTAATTGGAAAGGCCTAATTGACTTGCCTAAGATATAAATATCAAGTCCTGTGTTCTCTGTTCTGGGTAAAAAAGGAAGGCATTTTTGATAAGATTTTCGATGGGCAGTTGTTATTTTCATATTTACATACAGGTAAATATACATACTGTATATACTTGAAGCTACAACCGTTACTTAAACACAGATCCTATTTGAAGATGCCATAAAAATCTGAGCTGCAGATTATATTTACATACACGACCACAAAATCCCTATACAAATCATACAATCACTACTTAAATTATCCACCTGAAGACCTAGAGTATGCTGATGATATAAAAAATTATGTGGCAGGTGAGATTTAATGTTGGGAAATGTAAAGTTATACACTTGGGGGCTAAAAACATGCATGTATCTTACATTCTAGGAGTAGAAAATCAGGGGAAGTCAATGTTGGAGAAGGATCTGGGTGTTCTGGTAAATCAGACTTTATAATAGTTTTCAATGCCAAGCTCCATTTTCTAAAGCAAGCAAAATACTTATTGCATCAAAAGCGGTATAGACTGCATACAGAGAAAGATAATTTTGCCCCTGTACAAATTGTTAATAAGACCTTGTCTGGATCATGTAGTTCAATTTTGGGCACCGGTTCACAGAAAAGATATAGGAGAACTGGAAGAAGTGCAGAGAAGGGCAACCAAATAAGGGTCATGGGGGAGCTCAGCTATGAGGAAAGATTAGTTGAACTGCATTTATTCTCTCTTGAGAAGAGGAGATTAAAGTTGGATATGATCAACATGTATAAATACATAAGTGATCTATATGGTCAGCTTGGTGTAAGGTCATTACAAAGGACAAGATGATAAGGTCTATAAGTCTGGAGAAAAAGAGCTTTAACCTTCAAAAACGGAAATGGTTCTTTGCAATAGTAGCTGTGAAAATGTGGACTAGACTCCTACAAAAACTAGTTCTAGCTAACTTAGTAGATTGTTTTAAAAGAGAGCTGAATGCATTCCTAAATGCACAAAATATAATGGTATTAATATTTAGAGATACGAACAATGGGCTAGTGGATCCAGGAAATGTGGGATCAGGAAGAATTTTTTTCCACACTGGGACAAATTGGATCATGTTTTATTGCCATTTTCTGACTTCCTCTGGATGAACTGTGGGTATAAGATTTGGTACATGGAGGTTTTTCTATTTGGGCATGTGCTTTTTATTGGTTGATCCAGTTAGACTAGTGTCTTTTCAACCTTACTAACGATATAAAATTTTCATAGAATGTATATTATGGCACTGGTAATTCTTTGTAAATAATTGCTTTATCATTACCTTTCTTAGATACCAACATTATGAGCAATGGAACAAGTAAACAAAACAACAGTGAAAGAATTTATTCTGTTAGCTTTTTCCAATTTCCAAAAGTACCAAATCTTACTTTTCATTATTATACTACAAATGTACATTATAAGTATTGCTGGAAACTCAGCTGTTATCACCCTTGTTAAGACTGGAACTTCCCTTCATTGTCCAATGTATTTTTTCATCAGTGTCTTTGCTGGTTTGGAAATCTCCTTTGTGTCTGTTACAATTCCCAAACTCATGGCCAATTTGATTGCTGCAGACAGAAGGATCTCTTTTATTAATTGCTTTGCCCAGTTGTATATCTTCAGTGCACTTGGTATAACAGAGTGCTACATGCTTGCAGTTATGGCCTTTGATAGAGATTTAGCAATTAACCATCCCTTAAGATATTCCTCAATTATAAATAATATGGTCTGCACTGTTTTAGCAATTTTTCCATTCATAGTAAGCTTTATCATTGCTTTGTTCCCCACCATTTTCACAGCTGACTTGTTATACTGTGGACCCAACGAAATTGATCATTTTTTATGTGATTTGGCTCCAGTGCAGAATTTAGCATGTTCTGATCCCCTGATTAGTAATTTAGCCACAAGCATTGCTGCTGTTTTTGCCAGTTTGACTCCTTTCATTCTTATCTTAGGCTTCTACACACACATAATTGTTACCATAGCTAAAATTAAGAGCGTAGAAGGTAAATACAAAGCATTCTCCACTTGTTCCTCCCATCTCACTGTTGTCTGCCTCTTCTATACTTCAGTTATCATAGTGTACATAAAGCCACAGGGTAGCCATTATAGCAAGTTTCTTGCCCTTATGTACACAATTGTTACTCCATTTTTAAATCCATTTATTTATACTTTAAGAAATAAAGATGTAAAGGAGGCATTTCAAAAATTAAACATTTTTAAGTTCTAGAAAATTTACAAAATGACAAATATAGTCACAACCTCTAGTCCTATTACATATATTTGTGTATTTGATTTCAATACCCACTCATGTACAATGAAAATGTAAAAAACAATATCCTTCAGAACCTATATAAAACACTTGTATCCATTATTATGGAGGAAAAAAAAATGTGTTGTAGGAGTGCTGGACCCCTTTGGTGGACAGAAGACAGTCTGATTTTTGAACTTGGCTTGTAGGGGTTCCCATAAGGATTTTTAAGAAAACATATTGGAAGAATAAGAGCACCGCAACAATTTACCCATTCCAGACTGGGTGCTTATTTAGTCTGATGTAAGCACAAAAATACAGCACATTTCGGAGGCTTACAAATCCCCTTCATCATGTCTTGTTTTGAGAACAATTTGTACTGGGCCTGTGTCAAAAGGACGAATCTACAAACAGTGGTCAGGTAAACGTTGGAGAAGGAAGGGAAGTTACTCTGATTTAACTTCCTCCTCCTTCCCCTAGACAATTAAAAATTCTGGTGGAAGATGTGTTATTGCAGTCCAATGTGATCTTATCCTTATCACCTATATAGAGTCTGAAAAAACTTGCATTTTAAAAACTTTTTTTGCATTGATTCATGTCCCCTGGGGCAGGAGCTGGGTCCCCAAACACTTTTCATGGCAATAACTTGCATATAAGCAAGTTCTGGTGCGAACCAAACCGGGGGGGGGGGGGGGGGGTTGTTCGGCTCATCCCTACTCTCCATACAAAATGACAATATCATATAAAATAGTAAAGAACATAATTTCAGAAAAAGGCTGACAAAAAGTATTAGCCCCTTGTATGATTGTGTTTTTTTATCTTGCTCAACAAATGATAACAGTAATGTGGATAACAACGTGTTTCATTTTTACTCTACATAAAGCAGCATAATATTGCTATAACCACTTGCCGACCAGCCACCGCAGATATGCTGTGGCAGGGTGGCTCTATTGCGTGAATCGCGGTACTGGTATCAGCGTTTCGTTTAATAGCTATAGCAGACGATCTCCTCTGGCCACCCGCGTTCGCTCCACAGAGAGGCAGAACAGGGATCTGCCAGTGTAAAAAAGCAGATCCCCGTTATACCAGGGGAGTAGAGAGAGATTGTCTGTTCCTAGTCATCAGGAGAGATCTCTCTCTACTCCCTGTCAGTCCACTCCCCCCACAGTTAGAAACACCTCCCTAAGGAACACTTAACCCCTTGATCGCCCCCTAGTGTTAACCCCTTTCCTGCCAGTGTCATTTATACAGTAATCAGTGGCTATTTTTAGCTCTGATCACTGTAATAATGTCACTGGTCCCAAAAAAGTGTCAAAAGTGTTCGATCTGTGCGCCGCAATGTTGCAGTCCTGCTAAAAATTGCTGATCACTGCCATTACTAGTAAAAAAATATATATATAATAAAAAAAATGCCATAAATCTTGCCCCTATTTTGTAGACGCTATAATTTTTGCGCACACCAATCAATATACGTTTTTTGTGATATCTGTTACCAAAAATATGTAGAAGAATACATATTGGCCTAAACTGATGAAGAAATTTGTTATTTATTAATATAGTGCCTGGGGGTCCTTTTAGTCTGACTGTAAAGTGGTGCATATGTATCATGTATATAACCTGCTGCAGCAAAATTGACATACATAAAGAAAAAAAATGACATTTAAATAGATTTTTCCTGGATGCAAGCTATTGCTGGCAATACAAAAAATGTAAAAAAAATGCATGGGGGTCCCCCCAAATATGGTTTTTAAGGAAACCTAATGCCAAAAAAAAAAGCGACATGGGGTCCCCCCGCAAAAAATTCTATACCAGATCTTTATCCGAGCATGCAGCCAGGTAGACCAGGAAAGGGGGATAAGTGAGCGCCCCACGAACTATAAAAGGCCACATGCCCTCAACATGGGGGGTGTTTTGGGATGGGGACGAGAGCCTCTTTCCAACAACCCTGGGCTGTGGTTGTGGGGGTCTGTGGGCAGGGAGCTTATCGGATTCTGGAAAGCCCTTTAACAAGGGGCCCCCAGATCCTGGCCCTCCTCTTTGTGAAAGAGAATGAGGTACATAGTACCCCTTCCCATTCACCAAAAAAGTGTCAAAAAGAAATAAAAGCACACACACCCCAATCAGTGTATGCTGGGTCAGTGACGTCACATGGGGCCAGTTGATTTACTAAAGGCAAAAAGATTGTTTACTTTGCAAGGTGAAGTTACACTTTGTAGGGGAATTTCCCCAGAGTTTAGTGAATGTGGTCACATTTCACTTTGCAAATAATACCCGATCATGTGCAAGGAAAATAAAAAAAACTGCATTTTTGCTTGCACATGATTAGATGATGGAAGTCAGCAGATCTTCACCTCCTTCACTAAGCTTTGAAGATAATTTTCTTCCAAAGTGAACATTCTGTCTGCTTTTAGCAATTCAACTTCTCAACCCCAATATAAAAGTAATAAAATATGTGAAAAAACATAAACCAATGTTTATATTCCTCTAAACGCCAAACTACACTAATATTCTAATATATACTAATATCATAATTTGTATGTCTTGTATTAGGTATTGTTGAAAAGTCACTGATATTGTTCTGCAGCCTTTGATGTGAACACTTCTACTTCTTGCAAATCGTTTCTTTTGCTTGTATGGACTGTGTACTTGAATATCTGTGAATGAAATGCCTTTTTCTTTTATTTCAATAAAGTTATTTGAGTAAAAAAAAAAGTCTATGTGCAGTCAAAACTTTTCTTATATAGATTTGAATTGGGGAAGAGTTAGAACTTTTGATGTGTTTTGCTGTGAAACATAGAAATATCCCCCCTATCCCACTGACAATGGTTTTGCCAGACATGAAGTGAGGGGGAAATCTGCAATAGGAACACAGACAGCAATTGAAAAGTTACCAGGGGTTCATTCTTTCCCTACTTTACAAAATCAAAAAACTGTATATGTTGCTGTTAGAAAACGAGCTTACTCTCTGTATCATGAAAGCATTTTCAGCAAAAGTGAAGGAAAATCTCCCTAATGGAGTTCCACTGTTTTTTAAGTTTATTAAAAGTCAGCAGCTACAAAAAGTATAACTGCTGACTTTTAATAAGCAGACACTCACCTGTCCCACGGTCCAGCAATGTGGCCGCCCGAAGTCTCCATTCTCTCCCCCTCCTCTCTGCCAGCACCGACATTGTGAGTGTGGGCGCCCGACTGTGACAGTTTGCGGCTTCACAGCCGAGCCACGCACTAAGCATGCGTGAGCCACGCTGTGCTCCGTCAATGGCCAGGCAATGTTCTGGGACCTGTCACGTGTCCCAGAACATTGCTGGGAGGGGCAGCCTAGGAATCGCCTAGGTGGTTGGAAGTCCGGAAGGAGGAAGTGGGACAAGAAGTCCCACTCCAAACCAGGAACCAAAAAATGACATGCCAATTGTGGCATGTCAGGGGCGAGGAGTACTTAAAGCGGAAGTTCCATTTTTGGGTGGAACTCCGCTTTAAATGCTAAATTCACCTTTTGCACCATGTTACATGTTACATCTGTATTTAGGATGTAACATTCATAGTCCATTGACACTTCCAGCTCTCTATCTAAAAGTCTGTACCTCCATGCAGACATAGACATGGAGGAAGAGTCTGCAATAGCCTGGCATTGCATTCACGATTCACTAACCATAGTTGCAGTGCTTTGCAGGTTAATTTGCAACAAAATAAAAAAAGCATTTTTTTAATTTGTTGCTAATTATTTATTATTATTTTTTCATTACAAAAGGTAGCCTTTCAAATCAGTCTCTTAATGATGGTGCATGCAGTGTTGTCTTCTTTTGACCTTCCTTCATATTCTGTACAATGCTTCTATTAAAATGGTACCCGCACCTGGCCACGGGCCCTGTACTAATGAACAGGACCCAGATCTCCCAATTCTGGGTCACCTGATTGCTGTGGTAGCCTCTAATTGGCTACCACAGTGATCAGTCACTGTGAAGCCCACCCCTGTGTTTTTTAATTTCTGTGAATGAAGAAGAAAGATACAATGTATCTTTCTCCTTCCTTGCAGAAAGAAAAAAAAAGTGTTTGTAAAAAAATGTAAAATAAATACATAATAAAAAATTAAATAAAGAAAGAAAAATACCTAGATCAAGGTTTGATCTTGGTCAGTGCCAGGGTCAGTGTTTGAGTCAAGTAAGGGTCAAAGGTCAAGGTCAGGGTCAGTATATTTTGGACAGGATTTTTTTTTTAAGTGATTGCAGAGGCAGAAGGTTTTTATATCTGAATGCATTCAAATAAAACACCTTCTGTGTGCAGTAGCCACAATCAGCCCCCCTCATACTTACCTGAGGTCCCTCTAGCTCCAGCGATGTTGAAGGAATGTCTCGGCCATCCGGGACTCCCCTCCTCATTGGCAGTGAGCCAATGAGAATAGAAAGGGGGTGGGGCCGGGCCACAGCTCCGTGTCTGAATGGACACAGGGAGCTGTGACTGGGCTCAGGTGCCCCCATAGCAAGCTGGGACCCAAGAAGTGGAGGATCCAGGCTGCTCTGTGCAAATTCACTGCATGAGAGTATAACATGTTTGATTGTAAAGTCTCATTTTTTTTTTAATTAAAAATAGCACTTTAAATTAGCATCAGTGTCAGTTAGTTGTGGTGTGTTTTAGGTAGGACAAAACAAACAAAAAACAAAATAATCACTATTGCTTCTGGGCTTTACTACGGGTACAAACAACAAACAACATACACATATGTGGTATCATTGCGATCATCAGGAGAATTTATTTTGCATTGTTCTTTTGTGGTAGGTTATGATAATAACAAGAAATATACAGCTTAATTAAAAAACAATGATTTTTTTTTTTTTTTTACTATTTTGAGTCAGGTTTCCTTTGATACTTGAAAAAAAAATCAGGAGATATCCATAACTAATTACTACCAAATGAAAGCCCAAATTGTCCTAAAAAAAAACAAGGTATAATCCACCTGGATGCACAAAGTAGTTGTGATGATATGTACGGTTTTACTAACACATGTCAAAATTGCAAAATTGAGCTCAGGTATTTAGATTTGTTTTCCCCTTAGGTGTGAAGAGTAGGGATGAACCGAACACCCCCCATTTGGTTCGCATCCAGAAAGTGCGAACAGGCAAAAACTTTGTTCGAACACCGTTAAAGTCTATGGGACACGAACATGAAAAATCAAAAGTGCTAATTTTAAAGGCTTATATGCAAGGTATTGTCATAAAAGTGTTTGGGGACCCGGGTCCTGCCCCAATGGACATGTATCGATGCAAAAAAAGTTTTAAAAACGTCAGTTTTTTCGAGAGCAGTGATTTTATAGTAGTATAGTAGTATAGTAGTATAGTGCTATATGGACACTTTTTATTATATAATGCTTAAAGTGAAACAATAAAAGTGTATTATTTCTTTAAATTTTGTACCTGGGGGTGTCTATAGTATGCCTGTAAAGTGGCACATGTTTCCCGTGTTTAGAACAGTCTGAGTGCAAAATGACATTTCTAAAGGAAAAAAGACATTTAAAACTACTATCGCTAGTGCCGGCTATAATGAATTGTTGGTCCGGCAATACACATAAAAGTTAATTGATAAAAACTGCATGGAATTTCCCCACAGGGGAACCCCGAACCAAAATTTTTTTAAAAAATTACGTGGGGGTCCCCCTAAATTCCATACCAGGCCCTTCAGGTCTGGTATGGATATTAAGGGGAACCCCGTGCCAAGATTAAAAAAAAAATGGCGTGGGGTTCCCCCTCAAAGTCCATACCAAACCCTTCAGTCTGGTATGGATTTTAAGGGGAATCCCGCGCCAAAATTTTAAAAAAAATGGCGTGGGGTCCCCCCAAGTATCCAGATCCCTTATCCCTTATCCAAGCACGCAACCTGGTAAGATGCAGGAAAAGAGGGGGGACGAGAGAGCACCACCCCTCCTGAATCGTACCAGGCCACATGCCCTCAACATTGGGAGGGTGCTTTGGGGCCCCCCCAAAGCACCTTGTCCCCATGTTGATGGGGAGAAGGGCCTCATCCCCACAACCCTTGCCCGGTGGTTGTGGGGGTCTGCAGGCGGGGAGCTTATCGGAATCTGGAAGCCCCCTTTAACAAGGGGACCCCCAGATCCCGACCCCCCCATGTGAATTGGTAATGGGGTACAAATGTACCCCAACCATTTCACAAAAAAAGTGTCAAAAATGTTAAAATGTTTTTGACAATCCCTTTATTGATTTCTTCTCTTTCCCAGATTCTTATTCCATCTTCTTTCTTCTGGTCTTCCTTCAGTGTTCTTCTTCTTCCTCCATCTTTTTCTTCCCCCACTTTTTCCTCCGCTTCTTCCTCTGTTCTTCTCCGGCTTCTTCTCCGCTTCGTCTTCCACACGATCCGCCTCAGTGGGAGTCTTCCGCTGTGTGACACTTCTGTTGAGGTGACAGTTCTTATATAATGGCAGGCGGGGCCACTTCCCTATGGCTTTCCCCATGTTGTCAGAGGGGGGCGGGGTCACCCTGTTTACGTAAACGGGTGAACAGCCAATGTTCGAGTCTAACTCATGTTCGACCTGAACATAAAGCCCATCCCTAGTGAAGAGGTAAAAAGTAAGGGTCCCAACACTGAACCTTGGGTTCACCACTAATAACATTAGACTATTCAGAGTATGAGTCATTAACTACTACTCTCTGAAAACTGTGTTTTAGCCACTTTTCTAACTATTTACAAACTGATGGTGTGTGGGCAACTGTGTCAAACACTTTGCAAAATCCAAATACACTATATCCACAGCCACACCTTTGTTTAATTTTTTTCTTACCTCCTCAAAACAAAGCATGGCAGTGCAACTCTGCCTTAAAATGACTGTCAGCCAGGGCTACACAACCCCTTCCCTAACTGAACTTTATTAACATTAATCACATACAACTAAATAACAATTACTAACAAATGGTGTGGGCAAAGGAACATGGTGTGTCAGGAGATGGGCTAGGGGTATAATCCACAGGTATGGTGATGGGCAAACTCATGCATCAGACGTCTGCATACAATGGTGTTGACCTCTTCATAGCTGTTCACTTCTGATTCACATTAGTCTCTTGGGAGGATGAATCTGCTCCTTCACTCTCTACTGTCTATGTTTAAGCATTTCTTGGGTAGGGGACTTCCTTACAAGCTTGGGGGATTGTGGAGAAGGTACTTCCACCTCTCTTGCAAACTGGACAGGCTTCTCTTTCAGTTCCTCTTTTTAGGAAATCTGTGGTACAAACTTTGATGCATCAGCCATGAGTATCCCAGAACAGTTCTAAGTATACATTAGAACAGGGTGACATCAGTGATATCAGATTTGGCCATACCATCCCAAGAGCCTCCTCCACCTCAAGCTGAGGTTTCTGCTATAAAGTCATGGGAGCCTGTCTAGTAGAAGGTGAACCACATAAAGGTAATTTGGTCTGGTTGGGCACTTGCACTGTTTCACTGAGAGGAAAGAGATGGTTTTGATGGCAGGACTTCAAAGGCCTTATCTGCCCCTCTTGGTGAATCTGGCATATGAGAACACCCGGCAACTGTCATTGCCCAAATATGGCCATATCATTGCAAACGAGGGGAAACAACTGTCAATGTGAAAAAGAGACAAATAATTCCACAGTAGTGCACTAATTAATCTATAAATCACCTAAATATTAACATTGTGATAAAATCGACATAAAAGGCCCATACATAATAAAAAGTGTCCATATAACATATCCAAAAAATATATGCTAACATATGTTAATCAATATGGTAATACAGTCCAACTTGAAGTGATGACCCCCTGTGACAAAGTCGGAAGTGGCGAAACGTGTCAGTGTATGGCTACACGGCAACGCTGAGACGGTTACTCCAAGGGGTTGATTTACTAAAGGCAAAAAGACTGTGCACTTTGAAAAGTGCAGTTGCCCTCTGAAAGTGCAGTTGCTCCAGAGCTTAGTAAATGAGGTAAGGCTTCATGTTGCAAAGAGAACCCAATCACATGCAAGTGAAATTAAAAAAACAGTATTTTTGCTTGCACATGATTGGATGATAGAACTCAGCAGAGCTTCTGTTTATTTACTAAGCTCTGGAGCAACTGCTCTTGCAGAGTGCAACTGCATTTTGCAAAGTGCACAGTCTATTTGCTTTTAGTAAATTAAACCCCCAAGTGTGTGAAGGAAGCTATGAGGAGATCGCAACACTGAGTCACCTGGTATGTTTGGAATTTTAACAAGGCAATTTGAATCTTTGAAGATGTAAGTGCATTACTTTTAATAAACTGATTACCT
Source organism: Aquarana catesbeiana (assembly GCF_042186555.1). Taxonomy (NCBI): domain Eukaryota; kingdom Metazoa; phylum Chordata; class Amphibia; order Anura; family Ranidae; genus Aquarana; species Aquarana catesbeiana. The sequence goes on along the minus strand of NC_133336.1, from coordinate 169,494,417 downwards.
TAAGGTGTTTTTACACTATTGGAGGCTCTGTCTGAAATTCTATCCCCACATATGGAGAGTGTCTTTGCTGATCTGGATGGAGATTGGTGTGTTTAAGCGGCTCTTCAATAACATTTACTGTAATAAGGCAATATTTGCCAGACACGAGAGTGAATGGCAACAGCATCTGGTGAGCTTTATTCTTAAGGAGTGGAATTGGCACACATCACTTTGGTGAAGGATTTTGTTGGATCAACGAGATTTTGTTTCACTATTGTTTCACACAATTTTTTTCATCACTTCAAGTTGGACTGTATTACCATATTGATTTGCATATGTTAGCATATATTTTTTGGATATGCTATATGAGTGATGGCGAACCTTGGCACCCTAGATGTTTTGGAACTACATTTCCAATGATGCCAAACTACACTGCAGAGTGCATGAGCATCATGGAAAATGTGCTATATGGACACTTTTTATTATGTATGGGCCTTTTGCATGTTTATCTCTTCATGTTTATGAATTCATCTGGGGAGATGAAGTCACGAGACGCGACATAACACGCAGGGATTGGCCGGAATAGATGCACACTGGAAGTGACGTAAGAAGGCGCTGAACGCCGATTTTGTTCCCTGTCTGTTTTTATACGTTTTTAATGTAAGAGTCCACCTGGGTACTTAATAAATATCATGTTTGTCCCTTAACACACTACACTATTGGAGGCTTTTTTGTTTTGATTCCCTCTTTCTTATACTGAGGCACTGTGTACTGGATTAAATTGGGACAATTGAGTGTATCACCTTGCCCAATGGAGGAATTCTATGAGCCTATCTGCAGTGTGTACATCTGAAAGAAGTGCCCATAGACGATAGTGGAGATCCGTTATTTGTTATGGATGCAACTTTTTTCTATAACTAAGGTGAGAGTTCTGGGAGACTTTAATACAAAGAGGAATTTTGTGGAATATATGGGAACAATTATGGACATTTATATGTGTGTGTATCTATCCAACATCACATATATCAGATCCATCAGTTTGTGACGACGGCAGAAGTTTAACACTGTATTCACAATTTTTAGAGGACCACTTAGCCTTAATATACATTTTTGTGATATATTCACGTTTTCGTGATATAATATATATATATATATTTTTTATCTCACATGATTCAGGAATATTTTGGACACTTCATTGCATTTTTGCACATTTTTATTTATAATACTTGACTCCACTAGGAGATATTATTTTATTTTTTCAGCGATATTTTTATATGTTTATTTGCTGGGTTATCTTATCACAGTGTTTTTACAATGATATTTATTAAATGCACAAGATCACTTTATACAGATTTTATATTGTTAGCTTACCCCATAAGGGATTTCAAAATAACAGTGCAAGAGTGAGGGCAAGGCAGCAGACAGGCACCATAAATATGAAGAATGGAAAAGGAGAGGCAGCAAGGAGATAGGTAAATGTACTTATTTATGCTAGAGGTCTTCTTTAAAGGGGCAATATACCTGCATCTGAGCATAGTGCATAAATAGGCACTCTGCTACATTAGCATCCAAAAAGAAAAATGCATACACTATCCAAAATAAAAAAGTAGATACATTTTTTAAACTTACAAATGTTTTATAAAAATACAACGTAATTGAGTGCCTATTTTAAATTTAAGAAGTGTTTATTACACCTGAATACATTTTGTTTTTAAATCCCATATTACAACAATAAAGTGTTAAGGTAACGATTTTCCACTGGGGGACAGGATCTGAATGTATAAAAAGAATCTGAACTTAATGTGAATTTACAGTATATTTATAAGAGGAGCCATGAGGTTCCTCAGCATACTTGTTTAATCTGTTCAAGATAGAGTACTTTTTTATTAGTACTTTTTATTATTTCTTTTACTTTTTGCAAAGTCAAAAAAATAAAAAAGAACACGAACATACAAGCATAAGAAAAACAGCAAGATGCCTTTTCCACAAACAGTTTTATAGTGATTACTGTGGAAAAATTAATAAGCAGTTATTGTGCAAAAAATGCTCAAATATTTTGTCTGAACAAAGTTATCAACCACGTCCATTCTGCTCACATTTGCATTACCAATGGTCAGCAAAGAAAAAATGTTGGAAATAGACTGTATGACTTCTGACCAGAGTGGACCCAAATGAAATGAAAAATTGTGCCCCCAAATCTTTTTAATCAGGTATGTGTATATAATCTTGCTCAAATCTGTATGACTTTGTCTCTAGAAGATATTTCTTTACTAAGACATGAGCTTGCAACCACCTCCAAAATATTCTGCAACATGGACTTGTTTATTTTTTCAATTTCCCCATAGCTTTTCAAGCAGGAAGGATTTGTACTCATCAGAAGAGTATAATTCAGATAAATTAAAGGAAAGTGTGGTATTTTGTACATATTTCCTTTTTTTATATTTCATATAGCCTTTCTCATCCAGGATACCATGGAACCATAGGGTACCGCCAGAGGTTGCTAGGGGTTCTTTGGCAATGAGCGATTTCTGCTTTTCAAATAAGTTACTACTGACACTATTGATCTTTTTAGAAACCAGATGTTTCTTGAGGCTTGAAAATTATTTCAAGGGTTTCCCAGAGTTGAAAGTTTGAGAAAGGCTGGTCTAGATTAAAAAAAATAAATGGAAAAAAGTGTTTCTATTTTTTTTAATGCATACATTTTAATATTGCTTATTAATCCTGCATTTTTTCACCTGAGTGTATACTTTGCCAGGAAAGCAATGTCTAACTATGAAATCATGCGAGGTCTTGCAGCTTTGAAATAAGATCTTGTCCAGCAGAACAGCATGAGCTCCAAAAGAACTATAGAGATAATCAGAAAAAGTCCCTAATATGGAGAGATATACAGTAGCTACAGCAGTCTAACCAGGCTGGGAGCAGCAAAAAATAAGCAACATATAGTGAATGGCATGTGAATTGAAAACTGAATAAACATTTGGGTCTGGTATGGATTTTAGTGCAGACTCCACGCAAAAAAGAAAACAAAAATGGCATGCAACCCCCCTAATTTTAAACCAGACCCTTTGGGGTTGTTTTACTAAAACTGGAGAGTGAAAAAAACTGGTTTAGCTGTGCATGGTAGCCAATCAGCTTCTAACTTCAGCTCGTTCAATTAAACTTTGACAAAAAGAAAGCCTGGAAGCTGATTGGTTTATTTACAGAGCTGCACCAGATTTTGCACTCTGCAGTTTAAGACAATCAACCCAAAAGGGTCTGTTATTGAGTTTAAGAGGGACCCTACAAAAATAAAAAAGCATGAGGGCCCACCAAAATCTATACCTGACCCTTATCAGACCATGCAGCCTGGGGGGGGGGAGAAAGCTCCATATGCCCTCAACATGGAGGGAACTTATGCCATTTTTTTTGGGGGGGGGGTGCTTGCTTGTTTATCCTCTTTATCCATGGTAAGGGTCTGTTATGGAGGTAAAGACCTGGTATTGATATGGGGGTGGGGGTGGGGGGATTTTATTTCTATTGTTTGCATCATGGACCCATCAGAATACATATCAGGCACTTTTCAAGAATAATAGTCTCTTATAGATTATGAGGTATACCGTGCACAAACTCCTGCACAAATTCCTTTAGTTTAATGTAACATCTACAGGACCACAACTGAGTTGTGTCAGTGTGTGTTTTCTGTGAATTTTGACTCAGATATTAGAGATAGCAGTCTGCTATGGATTTGGAATATGGGATCATGCATGAAATGTTTCTGAACAACAAATAAAAATAACACAAAAGTTTTAAAACATCATAGCATGCAATGGAGACTCAAACTTGCTTGTTAATGGTGGCGTTGCTAGGGGGGTGCGGCACTCACCCGGGTGACTCCTGCGAGAGGGTGACACCGGGCTCCGACTGGCAGTGGTGCTGTGGCTCCCTACTTCCCTTCCGATATCTCTTCAGCTGCATGCAATGTGCGGGCAGAGTGAGGCAGAGGTGCGATCGTCCCACACACCGCAACTAATCTCTCTCCCCGCTGGCTGCACTCACTGGCTCTGACGTTTCAAGTACACAGGCCGGGAGGAAGAGCCGAGGAGGAGGAAGAGGGACACCGCACTACAGCACCTGCCCGGGGCCGAGGTATGTAATAACACGGTTACATAGTTAGTCAGGTTGAAAAAAGACACAAGTCCATCTAGTTCAACCATAAATAACTAAATAACAAAATAATATCAAACAATCTGTAACCAAGACCTGAAGCGCCGAACAGTATGTTGTCTACCGGGCGCTCAGGTTCGGCACATCACGGATCTTGTGGACAGATTACTGGGAGGGGCTGGGGAAGACCCGGCTGTCATGGTGCACGTTGGCACCAATGACAAAGTCAGAGGCAGATGGAGTGTCCTAAAGAACGATTTTAGGGACTTAGGTGCTAAATTGAGGAAAAGGACCTCCAAGGTAGTATTCTCAGGAATACTACCGGTACATCGAGCCACACCAGAAAGGCAGAGGGAGATTAGGGAAGTAAACAAGTGGCTGAAGAGCTGGTGTAGTAAGGAGGGGTTTGGGTTCCTGGAGGACTGGGCCGACTTCTCAGTCGGTAACCGGTACTATAGAAGGGACGGACTGCACCTAAATGAGGAGGGTGCAGATCTGCTGGGAATGAAGATGGCCAAAAAGTTAGAGGGGTTTTTAAACTAGGCGATGGGGGGGAGGGTCCAGAGACAGTGATAGCCAGCGCGGATGATATTCCAGAGGGTAGTGTTGGGGGCATTAGTGGTAGGTTAACCAAAGCACAAAAACACAAGGTGAGTATAGTAGCAAGTCCTAGTTGCAATTTTGAAACATCCAATACGAGGACAATATGCGACCGGTCTAAACTATGTGGCATGTTCACCAATGCCAATAGCATGGCAGACAAGATGGGTGAACTAGAGATACTGTTGTACAAGGAGGATTTGGATTTTGTGGGAATTTCAGAGACCTGGTTCAACAGCTCTCATGATTGGCTGGCAAACATTCAAGGGTATACCCTATACCGCAAGGATAGAGAGGGTAAAAAAGGGGGAGGGGTATGCCTATATATCAAGAATAATGTACAAGCGAATGTGAGAGATGACATCACTGAGGGAGCTAGAGAGGAGGTGGAATCCTTATGGGTAGAGCTCCAAAGGGATGAAGCTAAGGGGAAAATAATACTGGGAGTATGCTATAGGCCCCCTAACCTGAAGGAGGAAGTGGAGACGGATCTCCTATCACAAATTGGATTAGCAGCAAGGATGGGAAGTGTTATCATAATGGGGGATTTTAATTATCCAGACATAGACTTGGCGGAGGGAACCGCGCATTCATTTAAGGCTCGCCAGTTCCTTAATGTCTTGCAGGACAATTTTATGGGTCAGATGGTAGACGCACCAACTAGAAATAAAACATTACTGGATCTACTGATTACCAACAATACAGACCTGATCACAGATGTGGAAATACGGGGCAATTTAGGTAACAGCGATCACAGGTCAATTAGTTTCAGCGTAAATAACACAAATAGGAAACATAAAGGGAATACAAAGACACTGAATTTCAAAAGAGCCAACTTCCCTAAACTACAAACTTTGCTAAAAGGCATAAATTGGGATAAAATATTAGGAACAAAGAATACGGAGGAGAGATGGGTTTGCTTTAAGAGCATATTAAATAAGGGCATTAGCCAATGTATCCCATTGGGTAATAAATTTAAAAGAGCGAACAAAAATTTTGGATGGCTTAACTCCAATGTAAAAATGCATATAAAAGCAAAGGAGAAGGCCTTCAAAAAATACAAGGTTGAGGGATCATCCTCAGCATTCAGACTTTATAAAGAATGCAATAAGAAATGTAAGGGTGCAATTAGGACGGCTAAGATAGAACATGAAAGACACATAGCGGAGGAGAGCAAAAAAAATCCCAAGAAATTCTTTAAGTATGTAAACAGTAAAAAAGGGAGGACAGACCATATTGGCCCCATAAGGAACGAGGAAGGACATCTGGTTACAAAGGATGGGGAGATGGCAAAGGTATTGAATTTATTCTTCTCCTCAGTCTTCACGAGTGAATCGGGGGGCTTCAGTAACCAAAACTGCAGTGTTTATCCTCATGACACAACACAGGAAGCACCTCCATGGTTAACAGAGGACGGAATTAAAATTAGACTTGAGAAACTTAACATTAATAAATCACCGGGATCAGAAGGCTTGCATCCAAGGGTACTTAGGGAACTCAGTCAGGTGATTGCCAGACCGTTGTTCCTAATTTTTACAGACAGTCTATTGACTGGAATGGTACCAGCTGATTGGAGAAAAGCCAATGTAGCACCAATATTTAAAAAGGGCCCAAAAAACATCCCTGGGAATTACAGACCAGTTAGCCTAACATCAATAGTATGTAAAATCTTGGAGGGGATGATAAGGGACTATATACAAGATTTTAGTAATAAGAACGATATCATTAGCAGTAATCAGCATGGATTCATGAAGAATCGTTCTTGCCAAACCAATCTATTAACCTTCTATGAGGAGGTGAGTTGCCATCTAGACAAAGGAAGGCCCGTAGACGTGGTGTATCTGGATTTTGCAAAAGCATTTGACACAGTTCCCCATAAACGTTTACTGTACAAAATAGGGTCCGTTGGCATGGACCATAGGGTGAGTACCTGGATTGAAAACTGGCTACAAGGGCGTGTTCAGAGGGTGGTGATAAATGGGGAGTACTCAGAATGGTCAGGGGTGGGTAGTGGGGTTCCCCAGGGTTCTGTGCTGGGACCAATCCTATTTAATTTGTTTATAAATGATCTGGAGGATGGAATAAACAGTTCAATCTCTGTATTTGCAGACGATACTAAGCTAAGTAGGGCAATAACTTCTCCGCAGGATGTGGAAACCTTGCAAAAAGACCTGAACAAATTAATGGGGTGGGCGACTACATGGCAAATGAGGTTCAATGTAGAAAAAATGTAAAATAATGCATTTGGGTGGCAAAAATATGAATGCAATCTATACAATGGGGGGGAGAACCTCTGGGGGAATCTAGGATGGAAAAGGACCTGGGGGTCCTAGTAGATGATAGGCTCAGCAATGGCATGCAATGCCAAGCTGCTGCTAATAAGGCAAACAGAATATTGGCATGTATTAAAAGGGGGATCAACTCCAGAGATAAAACGATAATTCTCCCGCTCTACAAGACTCTGGTCCGGCCGCACCTGGAGTATGCTGTCCAGTTCTGGGCACCAGTCCTCAGGAAGGATGTGCTGGAAATGGAGCGACTACAAAGAAGGGCAACAAAGCTAATAAAGGGTCTGGAGGATCTTAGTTATGAGGAAAGGTTGCGAGCGTTGAACTTATTCTCTCTGGAGAAGAGACGCTTGAGAGGGGATATGATTTCAATTTACAAATATTGTACTGGTGACCCCACAATAGGGATAAAACTTTTTCGCAGAAGAGGGTTTAATAAGACTCGGGGCCACTCATTACAATTAGAAGAAAAGAGGTTTAACCTTAAACTACGTAGAGGGTTCTTTACTGTAAGAGCGGTAAGGATGTGGAATTCCCTTCCACAGGCAGTGGTCTCAGCGGGGAGCATTGATAGCTTCAAGAAACTATTAGATAATTACCTGAATGACCGTAACATACAGGGATATGTAAGGTAATACTGACACATAATCACACACATAGGTTGGACTTGATGGACGTGTGTCTTTTTTCAACCTCACCTACTATGTAACTATGTAATCCCATATACCCAATCCTATACCCAGAGGAAGACGAAAAACCTCAGCAAATCATGATCCAATTTGCTAAAGCAGGGGAAAAAATTCCTTTCTGACCCCCAAGAGGCAATTGGATTTTCCCTGGATCAACTTTACCTATAAATGTCAGTACCCAGTTATATTGTTTACATTTAGGAAAGAATCATCCACCTATTTGTCTGCTGGTGTCAGGGCGAGTGGTCACAAAAGAAATCAACCTAAGCTGTGGTCAATATTTCTTCATAACACATCTCCACATATATCTTGGTGTTACTACGTACCATCAACAGGGCTTTTCTTCTCCCTGGCCCCAGTTGGTCTTTTGGCTCTTCCTGCCCCTCTGTTGTTTTGTTTTGGGGGGGTTGGGCCAATGGTATGCCGCATGCCCCCTTTGGGTTTGACATGAACACATGTTCACAAATACGCCACTAAGGATTTCATGGTTGAGAATCTAGAGGAAACTGTGTTTTTTGAAAAAAAAGCAATATATTAGAATGTTAATTATACCGTCATATTGTATAACACAAATTCTTCTTGCTAACATATATACCCCTGAAGAAGGAGACAATCTGTACTCTGAAAAGCATTGGGTGAAAGAAGTATAGATTGTACCTTATATTTAATGACGGTGATAATGTTTTAGACATGCCAAGCATTCCCTGTTTTTATATGTTTTCTATATACTTTTCTGAATAAATATTTTTGAAACTTTACAAACATCAAAATCTTTTCTAATATATCATGCCTTAAAAGTCCACCACAAGGGGATTTTTCTCTTTTCTCCTTTAGGAAAGAATCCAGGCCATTCTGAAAAAAATCTACTGAGCTGGCCAGAGCCACCTCTGGAGGGAGTCTATTCCACATTTTCACAGCTCTCACTGAAGAAACCTTTCTGTATTTGGAGATGAAATCTCTTTTCCTCTAGGCGGATTCCAGAGGAGGGAGACATGGTGATGGGGGGTGGGGGGCATTGACAGAGTAATTTTTGGGAGGTGGGGAATTGAGGATATGTACTAGGGGATGCTTTGTTTTGGGTTAGAAATGACTTAGAAGTAGACGGAGGGGGGAAGATTTGAAGTTTAACCCCCCAGCACAATTCCTCTTCCCTCCCAAAGCACCTCCTAGCACATATGCTCTAACCCCCCCAAATCAAAGATCCCATCCCGGCTCCATCCACCCTCCTGATCCCATTCTGGCTCCATCCACCTACCCCAATCCAATCCCGGCTCCATCATCCACCCTGATCCTATCCCGGCTCCATCCTCCACCCCGATCCCATCTTGGCTCCAGCCACCACACTGATCCCATCCTGACTCCATCTACCACCCTGATTCCATCCCAGCTCCATCCACCACCCCAATCCCATCCTGGCTCCATTCATCCCCCCAATCCACCCTTTTTATTGCAGCCGCATGTTTCCTCTTACCGCTGGCTCCATTTTCAACACTGATGCTCTGAAATGGAGGGTTGAGAACTAATGATCTGAGCTTGCTGATCCGCCATCCCAGAGCAGGAGGTCGTTAGCCACATCAGTGGTTGGGCATCGCTGTATTAACGTTGTTATGCTGACCAGGGGCGGCCCGTCCATTGTGGGCGCATGGGCGCCCACCCATCCATGCCACCGTCCTTCCTAACCATGCGCCTGGCCCCTTTGAGGATGCCGGGCGCATGAACTCCTATGACGGGAAGGCTCTAATAGGCTTCAAAATTTGGTGGGCTCGGGGCGCAGAATATTGCATCCGAAGCCCACCCAGGTGTGTTGGAACAGCAAATTAATATTCACTGTTGCAACACTGATCCTCCTCCTGGCCAATCAGGAAGAATCGGGTCTAAATCGGGTCTAAAAGCTGTCACCCGATTGGCTGAAAGTACAGGGAATCCTATTGGACATCTAGGAAGGAGGAAAGAAGAGAGGCATGGCGTCTCTATGAAAGGAAACAGGAGCCTCTGCCTGTGACACAGCTTGCTGCCCTTCACCCGCCGCCTGACCCACCACTAAGATGGTGTAAGTGGCGGGCAGACAGCGAGTGGGGGGGTGCCATTAAGCCCCGCTGGCCACTAAAGGAGTGCTGGAAAAGTCCATGCTGCTGGCTCGGGGGAGTGTGGTGCTGGATGAGTCCATGCTGCTGGCTGGCGGGGTGTTGGATGAGTCCGTGCCGCTGGCTGGGGGGTGTTGGATGAGTCCATGCCGCTGGCCGGGGGGTGTTTGGTTTGTTGTCACCTCCCAAAAAGCAAAAACAATGAGCCACCACTGATGCTGATATCAGTTCAGTGTAACTACAACTTGTGATTTATATGTCTGTAAATGGTATAATTCAAATTCCTTAAGATAAACCCCTTCCTTTTCCTTCAAGTTCCTTCAATAAGTCACCAGTCTTCAAGGTGGGCATAAGGCTTAGGATATTGTCTATGTACACTTAAAATGGCTCGAAAACATCCCATGTACTGCATTTTAAATGCTAATTTCACCTTTTGGAGCATGTTGAGAGCATGCTATGCAAGTCCTCTCTCTCTCTCTACAGTTAAGGCGATGAGGCCTTGTGGGCTCTCTCTAAAACTCTAAAACAAATTGTAGCCTGGCTAGTGAGGAAAGAAAGAGGTAGTGAGCCTGTGGCACCCTCTCCTGATCCATACCAAGCCACATATCATCAACGTTGGGAGGGTACATTTAAAACCTCCCATTTGCAAGGCACCTTGTAGCAATATTAATGGAGACAAGGGCTTCATCCCCACATCAATTACCACATCCATCCTCACAGCCTGTTCTCCAAGAGGAATGAGGGAGCCTGTGGGGAGGAATTAACAGAATCTTTACGACCCCTCTAGAATAAATAGGACCGTAGATATCCTTTACTATGTGAATAAATAAGGGGAACTTTATTATGGAAAAAATAAACAATGTCCTATGATGTAAATACAAAACCAGCAATATAGAGCCAGATTTATCAAAATGATCCAACGTATGATTATGTTGACCTGAGGCCACTGCACATGAGAATATTCACTTGCTGCCACTGCCTCCTACCTTCAACAAAGATGACAGATCATCCCCACCAGCTTGTTTATAAAACGAATACAGTTGAGATCTGCCATTCAGTGGTGGTACTGATACTAGTCTGTTGGTGTTAGTGAAAATGTCCAGGGGAAAAAATTGACAAGATTTGTCTCTAATAGGCTTCAGTTGGGTTTCCTGGGCTGTTTGGGGGTTTTAAGAATTCCTGTTGAGTTCAGAGAATGTTCAGTAAATTAAAATTGTCTTAGTTTGCTCATCAATGCTCTCAATGCATTTGCTAAATTCCTTGCTTGCAGGTTGCATTAAAACTCTAAATAAGGATTTTTATGGGCTCCTAATCAGGCATGTTGCATCAAGTAATGTGTTAAAGAATATGTGAAACCAACATTACATATTCCTGATATGTGGCTGTTGTACCTTGTATGAAAAAGCATCCTTTTCTCTTTGTATTGTTTCCCTCCTGTGAAATCCCTTAAAAAACAAAAATAAAATAAAAACTGACCACAAAAAGCAGGAAAACACACTATGCTCAGTTCTCTAGCTATGCTGGAAACTTGGCCTGCTCTCTTCCAATGATCAGACCCCTGCTGACTGTAATTGTAAAGGCAATTTTTTTTTTTTTTTTATCTTAATGCATTCTATGCATTAAGTTAAAAAGCCCTCTTTGTGCAGCAGCCCCTCCTCAGCCCCCCTAATACTTACCAGAGCCCCATCTCTATCCAGCAATGTCCACGAGGACCCTCCCTCCTGACTGGCTGGGACACAGCAGTGGGGCACCATTGGCTCCTGCTGCTGTCAATTAAACTCAGTTAGCCAATCATGCGAGAGAGAAGGTGGCGTCGAACTGCGGCTCCGTGTCTGAATGGATACACAAAGCTGCAGCTTGGCCCGGGTGCCCCCATAGTAAGCTGCATGCTGTGGGGGCACTAAACAGGAAGGAGGGGCCAGGAGCTCCAGCCAGAGGCTCTGAGAAGAGGAGGACCCGGGCTGCCCTGTGCAAAACCAACTGCACAGAGCAGGTATGTATAACATGTTTGTTTTTTTTTTAACAAAAACAGTGGTGCTTTATTGTTGTAAAAGATAAATTAGAGTTACAGAATACCATTCAACAGAGTAGAATACATTACATACGTAGATTACATATTTGAGGATAGGGAAATTAATATGCAAAACCCACAAACAATACATAAGGTTAATAGTACCATTCTCAACAAGTACCGTCCACCCTCCACCCTCCAAAACCCTTCCCTATTGTGATAAATAAACGTAGTGAACTGAATGTTTCTCTACGAGGCCATCCACGGAGCCCAAACTTTTTCAAATTTCCACGGACAGCCACGGTTTATATATGTCATTTTATACATGGGGATTACTGCCTCAATCTGTGCCTCCCAGGCTGAAAAGGATGGAGGGGAAGAATCTATCCATTTCATAAGTATTTCTTTTTTGGCATAGAAAAGAAGGAAGGAAATCAGTAATTTTAGATGATATGGCCTCTGCTCATCATCATGTATCCCCAACAACGCCATGGCCGGCAAAAGCGGAATAGAGGTCTGCAATCTGGAGTTGATTTCACCTACAATCTTAGTCCAAAATAGTGCTACAACTGGGCACTCCCAGAACATAGGTATATATGTGCCTATATGGATTTTGCATTTAGGACACATGGGGTCTCTCTCGGGAAATATGCGATGGAGTCTCTGCGGGGTATAGTAGACCCTGTGTATAAATTTAACTTGAATCAATTTGTCCTTGGATGCTATCACTAATTTCGGGCCATACTCTAGACAGTCCTCCCATCCCTCCCTATCCAGTGACGGGATATCAGCCCGCCATTTTTCCCATAAATCATTAATCTTAGGGGAATCTCTTCCCAGCAACGCATTATATATTGAGGATAGGGGTTTAGACAAGTCTCCAGGGGATAGGAGATCTTCGATGGGGTCCGTCTGTAACAGGGGAGTCTGTGGGAATTGAGCCCTGGCCGCATGTCTCAGCTGTAGGTACCGGAACGCCATCCAGCGGGGCAGTCCAAATTTAGCCGAAAGCTCATGCAGGGAGAGCAGTTGACCCCCAGACATTACGTGTTCCAACAAGGTTACACCATATCTAGCCCACACCTGTGGGTCCGGTATCATACGGAAGTGTTTAAGTCGTGGGTTCCCCCACAGGGGATGAGCTGGAGACAATTGGCCAGGTCTCAAGTATCTGCGCCTAGCCGCCTCCCACACCCTCCAAGTTGCTCTAGTAGGCCCAGGGATCCCACAATATGCCTTGGGTCCTCTATAGGGAAAATTCCGAAGGTCCGTCAGGGAACCCAGAATATTCGCCTCGAGACAGGTTGCCACATTGGATCTAGAACCCTGGAACCACCAGTGTACCGTCACCAACATGGCTGCCCAAAAATATAACTGGAAATCTGGGAGGGCAAGTCCGCCCAAATCTGCAGGTAAACATAACGTAGTACGTGCCAACCTAGGGTTCCTCCCCGACCAAATAAAGGAACCCACTATACGGTCAATCTCCCTAAAAAACGAGGCGGGGACCCAGACCGGGCAGTTCCTAAACAGATAGTTAAATTTGGGCAGTATCATCATTTTAAGGAGACTAATGCGACCCAGAAGATTCAGAGGAAGACTCTCCCAGGCAGCACATTTCGAACGTAGGGTGTTCAGGACAGGGGTCAGGTTTTTTACAATAAAATCAGAGAGATTCCTAGTGATCACAACTCCAAGGTATTTAAATTCCCCAACCCTTTGTAGTGGGGAGGAGAGGGGTCCAGAGTCAACCTCATCATCTATAAAAAATAGGACTGATTTGGTCCAATTTATCTTAACTCCCGAGAGACCACCAAAACTGTCAAAAATACGCAGGGCAGCTTGAAGAGAGGGTCCAGCATCATTAAGGTACAATAATGCGTCGTCGGCATAGAGGGAGAGGCGCTCTTCCATCATACCCACCCGCAGGCCCAGAACGTCCGGAGCACACCTAATGGCAATTGCCAGAGGCTCCAGCGCCAGGGCGAACAGGCTGGGGGAGAGCGGGCATCCCTGCCTCGTACCACGAAACAGATCAAAGGAGTCTGAGACCCAATTGTTGGTGCGAACCCGTGCCCGGGGGGATCGGTACAGCAATCGTACTCCGTGAATAAATTTAGGACCGAATCCGAATCTACGCAAGGTTTCCCATAAAAACTTCCACTCAACAGAGTCGAAAGCCTTCTCGGCATCCAAAGAGGCAATAACCCTGGACCCCGTGTTGTCATGCGATGTTGCTAAGTTAAGGAATAGGCGCCTAATATTGATATCTGTGCCCTTGCCTGGCATAAATCCCGTCTGGTCTATACCCACTAGGTCTTCTATTACATGGGATAGTCGGGTGGCCAAGACCTTAGCAAAGATCTTGGCATCAACATTTAGCAATGAGATGGGCCTGTACGATGCACAATCAAGAGGGTCTTTTCCTGGTTTAGGAACCAGTACAATAACCGCCTCATTCATTGAGTCAGGTAGGGCTGGCATATTTGCAAATTTAGAAAGCAGTGAAGTCAACTTAGGGGCCAGTAATTCAGAAAAATTGGAGTAAAATTCAGATGGTAACCCATCTGCACCCGGGGCCTTCCCTCCCTTGAGATGTCCCATGGCAACCTGTATCTCCTCAAGTGTGATGTCAGCCTCCAGCCCCTCCCTTGCTTCCTCAGACAACACAGGGATAGACAGGGAGTCAAAAAAAGAGGACATGGATGAGTCCGATGCAACATCTCTAGAGGAGTAAACCTCCTGAAAGTATTCTCGGAAACGATTATTAATATTAGCAGGGGCAGTAAGGATCTGGTCAGTATTGTCTCTAATGGAGCCTATGGGGGTTGAAGGTATGTTTCCCTTAGCCAGCCACGCAAGAAGCTTCCCATTTTTACCACCATGCTCGAACACGCGTTGAGCGGAGTATAACAAAGCCTTGTCGGTCTGGGCCATCCTAGTGGTGGATAGGTCACGCAGGGCCTTTTTCCACGCCCTATACCGACCCTCCCCAGGAGCAGAAACGTATTCAGCCTCCAACCTGCCTGCCAGTGCCTCCAGCTCATCTATGGAGCGAGTAGAGTCACGCTTGAGCCGAGTGATACTATGCCCATACTCCCCTCGTATCCAAGCTTTAAATGAGTCCCATACAACAGGAGGGGCAGCTGATTCAGCATTGTCTGTCCAGAAGTTGCAGATAGAGGCCGTTAGGGGTTCCAACAGTCTCTCATCATTAGCCCAAAATCTGGACAAACGCCACAGGCGAGTCCCTGGTGGAACAGACAGCGTCAGTGTCAAGCACAATGGTGCGTGATCTGAAATTCCCCTGGGAAGCACAGACAGGTCATGTACATATTGTAATGCAGGGCCTGAGGCATAGACAAGATCAATTCTAGATAGCGTTTTGTGTGAGGCTGAATGGCAAGTGAAAACCCTCAGTGTCGGGTACAAGTGCCTCCAGACGTCAGTGAGGGCAAAAGTTTCCGCCCACTGCCTGAGGTCCGGGGTGTCCCGAGCCGAGGATTGCAGCCGATCAAGTTCCACCAGTGGAGCCATGTTAAAGTCCCCCACGAGGTATACCAATGCGGTATCAAATTGCACCGCTATCTGCATGATCTCGTGAAGGACCCTGCCAGATGCTGGCGGAGGAACATAAAGCCCAACTAGTACCACATTCTTATCAAATATATTAGCATGTATAACAACAAATCTCCCTTCTTTATCTGTTTTAACCTCAATCAGCCT
Organism: Aquarana catesbeiana; assembly: GCF_042186555.1. Taxonomy (NCBI): domain Eukaryota; kingdom Metazoa; phylum Chordata; class Amphibia; order Anura; family Ranidae; genus Aquarana; species Aquarana catesbeiana. The sequence goes on along the minus strand of NC_133336.1, from coordinate 169,478,897 downwards.
AAACGGTAGTGTCTTGTGGACCAGGATGCTGACCCCTCGGGCATAGGTGGAAAAGGTGGAATGATAATTAAGGCCCACCCAGGCTTTCCCAAGGCATACCGTTTTGTTTTGCGGCAGATGTGTCTCCTGGAGAATACAGATCTGCGGGTTGTGGGATCGGAGGAAACGAAACACCAGGGAACGCTTAACAGCAGTATTAAGCCCCCGAACGTTCCATGAAATTACCTTTATCTCAGCCATGGAGTATGAGGTATAGTGGAAATGCAGTTGTGTAACATACCAGACAGGCAGCATCCCAGTCCAGCCACACATATATTGTTCTACATAGCACTGTGTAAATGGTTCTGTTCAAACATGCGTCATATCTAAAGCACCTGAAACAGTAAAATAGTGTTAACAAAAACAAACCCAGCATTAAACCCCGCCCCCCACCCCGCATCCCCCACCCCAACCTAGGAATGCCTTGTTCCCCTAACATCAAAAAATAAAAATAAAACCCCAAGTTCAGGGAGCGTGAACCAGTGGGTGCAGACCCTTAGTGGAGAGGATTGTCCACGTAAGGTGACGAGAGACTCCGCCGCCATTAGGAATCAGGAGAAAAATAGCGTTCCAACCAACAGAGGTTATTTCGGGCCGTCTCATTTCGGACCACTGTGGGTGAGTAGATGTGTGGATTAAACTAGCAACACATGAAGAATAGAAAAAAAAATAAAAATTAAAATAAAGTATGTTCTCCGTTTAGGATAAATGAGGAGGATCATCCTGTAGCTTGGGAAGACAGGGTATGTCATACTTTAGGCAATCAATCTGACAAAAGTGCTTTTCTCCCTGTATTGCAGTTAGCAACTGATTGTCTCCCAGAGTGGAATTACAGCCTAGGCAGTCATAATGAAAGGTGTATATCACTTGCAAGTGAAAGTAGAGGGAGAAGTGAACCTGCAATACATGTAATGGTCACTAGAGTCCGCCAGCGACCCTCCTTCAGGAATTACTAAAATCTGAGCTTCCAAGAGAGCCAAACAAGTCATTGCTGCAGCATGTCAAACATGTTTGTTACTTTAATAGAAAAAAACAAAATGAGCCTTTTCAATCACTTTAAGTTTGTGACATATAAAAAAACTCACTAAGGTATGAAAGCAGCATGTTTATTGAAGCACGTGTATATTTATTTTTTCACAGTGTTGGAGCATACACAAGCAGATTTGTTCACATATCATTATTATGGACATTTTTGATGGTTTATTTTATTGTGCACTTTTAATCAGATACACATTGTATATTATTAATTTGAAATTTGATTTTTGTATGGTTTCCTTTGCACCCTTTATATATATTTTTTTATGAAAGCAGCATGCTATAAACAAAAACAAGAGCTTGCAGTTCTACATTTGCGTACTGTATTTCTTGCATTGTTATTTTTTTTGCAATATAAACGAAAAAAGCCTGATTTTTTTTTTTTATAATGCAAATATTTTCTACTTTCTGTTATAAAACATATCCAATCAAATCAATTTTCTTCATAAATGTAAGACAAAATGTATTCTGCTACATGTCTTTGGTAAAACAAATTCCCAGTAAGTGTATATTGCTTGGTTTGTGTGAAAGTTATAGCTACTACAAACTTTGGTATATATATTTAGAACATGTATCAATGCTGATGTACTGACGGCCTATCTCATTTCTTGAGGCCCTTAAAATGCCAGGACAGTACAAATACCACCCAAATGACCCCTTTTAAGAAAGTAGACAGTCTGAGGTACTAAGTAAGGGGCATGGTAAGTTTTTTGAAGTTGCAATTTTTTGTCACAATTTTTTGGAAAATAAAGAAATTAAATATTTTTTTTGCTCACATTTTGTTTTACATATTGTCACCAGTGCAGTACTATATCATCATATGACTGATGTGGCAGTGATCAGGGATACTGACTAGTGGCAATAAGTTGGAAAAAAAATATCCAATATATCCAATAATTTAAACTTTTTTAAAACATTGTATTTTCTTTTTTAAATGATCTTTTTAGATACTAACATAGTAGTACCCTGGGGGGGGGGGGGGTAGATCAGTCATTTTTTTTCTTTTACACTTATGCCCTGTACACACGGTCAGACATTGATCGGACATTCTGACAGCAAAACCCTAGGATTTTTTCCGACGGATGTTGGCTCAAACTTGTCTTGCATACACGCAGTCACACAAAGTTGTCGGAAAGTCCAACCGTTCTAAACGCAGTGACATAAAACACGTACTTCGGGACTATAAACGGGTCAGTAGCCAATAGCTTTCTTCTCTTAATTTATTCTGAGAATGCGTGGCACTTTGTGCGTCGGATTTGTGTACACAGGATTGGAATTTCCGACAACGGATGGAAAATGTGTGATGGAGCCTACACACGGTCGGAATTTCCGACAACTAGGTCCTATAACACATTTTTCGTCGGAAAATCCTGTCGTGTGTACAGGGCATTAGAATGCTGTTACAGTGATGATCACTGTAACAGCAATGTTCTGAATTGCCATGAACATGAGCTACATTCATAACAGATACTTACATGCTACAGGGTTTTGCAATTGGCCCAGGTAACATGTGATAGCTGTGGGACAATCGCAACATCATTTATAGGAAATACATAACAGCAGGTACCGGGATCCCTGATCCGCTGTGTCTGGTGGACACAGTGGTCGCGGGACTGGCATGCTGTGCACCCTTAACTCAAAACAGGTTGGGTGGACCATGCGCACATGTATGTGATCCAACTTGCCCGTGCCGGCCAACTGGCCACAGTAAAAGTACTGTTGGTGGTCTTAAATCAGTTAATGTTCATTCAAATGCTGAGGTTTAAACTTTGCATTCATGTATTTATTAGAGATATTTATAAAGCGTCAACAATTTACAGAGCACTTTACATATATATTGTACATTCACATCAGTCCTTTCCCTCAAGAGCTTATAATCTAAGGTCCCTATCTCAAATACATATAAGGCCTATTTAGACTGTAACCAATTACAGTCTACCGGTATGTCTTTGGAGGGTGGTAAGAATCCACAGTGCTTGGAGGAAATCTATGTGAGCGCAAGGAGATCATGCAAACTCTATGCATGTAGTGTCACAGTCACTACTACTACACACACCACATAGCAAACAACATTTGTTGGTGAATTATCTGTATGTAAGCTACCATGGCTGTGTGCATTGCATCAGTTAATTGGGTTTTTTGGTTGGATTGTAGGAACAGTGTTGCACTAGCATATATTTATTAGTAAATCAGGCCCATGGATGATAATCCCCATCATGACACCCCCTTTTTCGCCCCTTCTCCCCATTACTCAGTTTTATATAATTTTGTGATGCTTTTTTAACCACTTCAAAACTGCACACTTTCATCTCCTGCCCACCCAGGCCAGCTTTTAGATTTCAGAGCTGTCACACTTTGAATGTCAATTACTCAAGTCACTGTAGCCAAATAAAAAAAATGGTTTTGTTCACACACACACATAAAGCTTTCTTTTGGAGGTATATAATCACCACTGTTTTTTTAATTTTTTGCTAAATAAATCTTTTTTCGTAAACTTGGGTCAAAATGTATTCTGCTACATTTCTTTGGTAAAAAAAACCCCAAATCAGTGTATATTATTTAGTCTGCAGGAAAGGTATAGCATCCACAAACAAACAAATATATATATATATATATATATATATATATATATATATATATATATATATATATATATATATATATATATATATATATATATATATATATATATATATATATAAAGATGGATCAGTCCTGATGCACCGAAGGCCTATGTAATTTTTTTTTTTAGGCCCGGAAATACCAGGAGAGTAGAAATATTCCCCAAATAACCCTATTTTGAAAAGTAGACAGTATTTAGCAAGAGGCATGGCAATTTATTTTTATATACTGTGGCCCGGGCAGTATAGTGTTACCATAGGCTGATCGGAAGGTGGTTAACAGTAGATTTTTTAATGCACTTTATATTTCTGATATTGATTTTATTTATTCCAAATCTGCACATTTGGGTTGCTTTGATTTTATTTATCATAACCTTGGATTTCTAAGTTGTGCATTTATGTTGCCATTATTCTATGAATTGAGTCATGCCTGGATCACGACCTGAATGAGTTGGTTTTGATGTATTATTTGCTTTGTGATTTTATTTAATTTTTCTCAACATTGGCATTTTTGCTGTAAAGACATTCTGTTGTGAAATATCACTACTCTTATCGTTTTTTCACTTACCTGGTATGCTAATTTGACCACTAGATGGTATTATGCTGTTTCCTAGACTTTTCCAAATATGGAGACAGGATGAAGGTAACTATTTCTATTATATGAAAACAAGGCTTGGTTTTTCTCATCCAGAGCTTGATGAGAGGATAAAACATGGTGACCAGCATGGTGCCCATGCCCCGAAAGACGTCAGATGTGACAAAACTCGTCGGGCAGAGCAACGTGCCATGGCGTCATCAGGTTCCAGAAGTGTCCACGGAAGTCCTTTCTGGTTGGTTCTAAATTCCAATACTGACAGTGTGGAGCTATTTCTTTTACTTGTGATCGTACTACGTGCATTTTTAATAATACATATATTTGGTTTTACACTGTGTTGGGCATTTGGTTTCTGTTCTCTTTTGACATGGGTACATACATGTGAGTGAGCATTGGAGATGGAGTCCCAAACCAACATTTCCCCTCTTGGTTATCAATTTGGTTATTTAGTGAGTGAAGTTTGGAGGAACAGTGGCTATAATCACACAGAGCGTTATGTGGCTTTTCTTTGATAATAAGGTCATTTCTCTGCAGTAATCCTCCTGTATCTGGTGGCAAAACAAAAGATTACAGCGCACACATACAAAAATGACATTTAACTCCTACAAGGCTATTTAAAAAAACCTGAACATATTCAGAAAATATGGGGATTTAGTTACACCATATGGCCATATAGTGCTAAGCCCACTACTACGTCAAAGTACCCCATTATCAGTTGGTTCTATGCTATTCATAGAATGGAAGATACTGCTTCTCTGGACCATGGGACAAATATACTCCTCTATATGGGAGAACTAAAGGACTCCTCCTATAACACAGGTGGACACCAATAAAAGGCAATGATTGGGGGGGTGCTCCAGTCCAAAGGGATCTGGTCAGAATCCACACAATACACAAACAAAGATTTGGGAGGCACACCCTAAAAAATTCATTAAAGATGGTGCAGCCATAAGACCATCCAGACAGAACAAAAGATTACAATGCACACATACAAAAAAGACATTTAACTCTCGCAAGGCTAAGCCCATTACTACGTCAAAGTACCCCATTATCAGTGGGTTCTATGCCATCCAGGGGGGTGTATTTCTCCAATGGTTCAGAGAAGCAGGATCTTCCATTCTATGGATAGCGTAGGACCCACTGATAAAGGGGGACTTTGACATAGTAGTGGGCTTAGCACTATGTGGCCATTTTTTACTTTTGTATGTGAGCGCTGTAATATTTTGTTCTCTCTGTATGGTCTTATGGCTACACCATTTTTATTGCATTTTTTAGGGTGTGCCCCCAAATCTTTAATTATCTGGTGGCAAAGACCTATTTGGTGAAGGAATCACAATATCGCTCTTTACATTGGGTGTTCTGAGTGTCAATTCATGTGTAATCTCACGCATTATTATACAAGTATGGACTTTTTGGATGGTCACCATTATATTATATGTGTTTTATCTTTATCTATCTATTTAAATGTTTTGACTAGACATTTTAGGGATTTTTATTTTATTTTTTTTATGGATTTTGGCTATTATATTATAATACACAGTATACTGTATATATATTGGAAAATTGTTTTCATGACCTCTGAATAATAGTAATTTCTTTTTATGTCAGTTACAGGTTTGCCTGGAATACCAAATGAAGCAAGATAACTCAACCAATATAAAAGAATTTATACTATTGGCTTTCACAAATCTCCAGCACTTCCAGTTTTTGCTTTTTGTTTTAGTTCTAATAATGTACAATACATGCCTTGCTGGAAATCTGATGATTATTTTCCTAGTTACGAGAAGCTCTTCTCTTCATAAACCGATGTATTTTTTTATCAGTGATTTTGCTATTTTGGAAGTCATATTTGTTTCAGTTATTGTTCCCAAACTTTTAGATATTCTAATTACATCTGAACATGGGATTTCCTTTGTAGGTTGCTTTGCACAATTGTATGTTGGTAATTCAACTGGAATAGTAGAATGCTATCTCCTTACAGTTATGGCTTATGATAGACACTTGGCTATACACAGTCCCTTGCTTTATACCAGCATCATGAGCCAAATAAAAATAACGCTTGCAATACTTCCATGGATTGCTGGATTTTTCCTTGCTGGTATCACCACCTTATTCACAGCCTGTCTTGAATTTTGTGGTCCCAACGAGCTTGATCATTTTTTTTGTGATATGGCCCCACTGCATAATTTGTCATGTTCAGATCCTTTTTTAAGTAATTTGGTTACAAACGTAGCAGCTGTTTTTGTCATACTTCTGCCCTTCATCATCATCATATGCATCTACACTCATATCATCATTACAGTCTCAAAAATTAAAAGTGAAGAGGGCATGCATAAAGCATTTCTCACATGCACATCTCATCTCACTGTAGCCAGTCTCTTCTTTGTGACATGTATTATTGTGTACCTCCAACCAAGTGGTAACCAATATGACAAATATTTTGCTCTTGTTTACTTAGTGTTCACACCAACATTAAATCCATTCATTTATACCTTAAGAAACAGTGACGTCAAAACAGCTTTCTACAGCTTGTTTAGTAGCAAATTTTAGACATGTGCACTGCCGAAAAAATTATTTGTTTTAGTTTCATTCTTTTTTTTTTCGTTTTTTGGATCATTCATTATGATTATAGTTCGTAAAAAAGCAAATTCAAAAATTCAAAAATTCGTAAAATCGAAAATCCGAAAATAAGAAAAAAAAAATAAAAATTTGAAAGAATACTAACTAACTATTAAATTATAGGTATTGAATTTTTTTTCAAATTTGGCTTTTTACATATTTTACATAAGCAATACAAAATTTATCTGAAGTTACGAATTATCCAAAATAATGAATGCCGCATCTAAGCAAATTGAATGAAACAAATTAATAAATAATAATAATAATAATAAAAAGTTTTTTTATTATTAATATTATTATTATTATTATTATTATTGTTATTTATTATTATTATTAATTCATAGCGTTCCATTTGTTTAGATACAGCATTCCTTATTTCGGATAATTCGTAACTTCGGATAAATTTGTATTTGTTACGTTCACTAACAGCCAAATTTGAAAGGAAATTCCAATACCTATAATTTAATAGTTAGTAATGGTTAAGTTATTATTAGTTAGTTATTATTTCAGATTTTTTAATTTTTGGGTTTTCAGATTTTCGAAATTTCGAATATTTACGAACTTACAAATATTCAAATTTATGAATATTCTGAATAATTTGTTAAGCAGGTTTTCGTTAACGCATCTGTCGAAATTTCCGAATTAACGAATCTGTTGAAAATGAATTGGGTACGAAATGAATTGCACATGTCTAGCAAATTTTATTATACTAAAAATGGTGTAATCAGTGTCTTAACAAGTGATTGCAGCCTATGTGGCTACTATGCCAGAGGGTGGAAGGGTGCCACATAGGAGGGTCATTTGAGACAATTTGAACAGAAATAAATCTCTTTGCATTGTAAAACTTAAGGTAAATATACCAACCAAAAAATCAATAAGTACTAAAGCTAAAGATAAATAAGTGGAGTCTGAATTAACCCAGACCAAGCTGTGAATAAGGATTCATTAATAGAACACGTTCTTAGATATCAGTTACCTGGATTTTTTGGGCGCTATAGCCTATGAAGGGCCTTGACGTCATGTCCAATCTTTTCCAGATCATATATTCCCTCTTCAACATCTATTCCCTGTTTAGATCTATTCCTAGCTAACATGGATGGAAGAAATGTAAATGCCCACTGTCATGCTAGTTTGTATTTTCTATCCTACATGTGTTGGATGTAATTAATAAGCCATGTGGCTCACCTGCTGAGAATGTGAAGATTAGGGCTGTGGACAAGCTGTAATATGAGACTTAGGCCCCTTTCACACAACAAGCCCACTCGGCTCTGCCTGTCCATTTTTAAGGAGGATCCGAGCGGGCCATCCATTGACTCCTATAGGTAAATGGATGTCAGCAGAGATGTGTCCGCTGACACCCGTCTGCCATCCGATCCACTAAAAACAGACATATGGCGATATGTTCCCCATACATCTTGTCGGATTGGATGAGATCTGATGAAAACGGACATGCTGTCCATTTTCGCCCGATCTCTCCATAGGAATCAGCGTCGCTATGATAGGCCCCTCCCTGCTCAGTGAGCAGAGACGGACCTGTCATCTGCCGGCTCAGCAGAGATCAACGGAGCGATCTCCCGCTTAGCTGGCGAATTCTGCTAAAAGGATCCACCCCACGTGGAAGGGGCCTTACAATGGTGAATAGTGATATACAGCGAACCAAAGCAATATAGCTTGGAAACAAAAATGAAACAAAATATCATGCATAAAAACAGTAAAGTCACAATGTCCAAGTGGTGTGAAGAGCTGATTGCAGCCTGTCCGCTTTTCAGGCAGATCCAATTGGACCACCAATTGTTCTTTATAGAACAATGGATGTCAGCAGACATGTCTGCTGACACCCACTGGCATCCGATCCGGTCCACTAAAAAAAGACGGATGGGGATACGTTCAACATCCATCTTGCGGATCGGATGACAGTTGGATGCAAACGGACAGGCAGTCCTTTTTCATCTAACCGCCCCAAAGAGAACAGAACGAACACATATACTGCATAAATTACCATGGTGGATATACAGTTATGTTTGCCTCTTTACACCTAAAATTTTTTTGTCTTGATTCCAACCAGAACAATATGTATTAACTTTCTTTCCATTTGTGGGTCCACTCAAGGTACAGTGAACATAATAATAAGCTCAAAGTCATCTGAGGAAACTGGCACTTGCATGCTTGTATATGTTTGATTATTTTAGGGTCATTAAATTGTATATTTCCAGCAAATTACATATGTTAATCAACCAGTGTTCTATTTTGAGAACTATTGTAACGTACCTTGTAACAGAGCCTGACATGTAGAAGGAGACCTCTCTTACAGCCCTGGCTCAGGGGCCACTGGAGTCGCAGTGACCGCGAGAGCGCAGTGAGGTAGGCATGCCTACAGAATTCCTTGTTGACAGTAGAGATGTGCTGCTGATGAGTCGCCAGACCAGGCTGGGTGGTGAGCAGCAGGTGGAAGCAGAAGCAGGAGGTGCGGATGCACAGCGGATGCAGGACGGCATCTCCAGGTACTGGATGGAGCAAGGTTGGAGCAGGGTCAGACAAGCCGGGTCAATCACAGATAATCAGATATGGCATAAGCGGTAAGCAGAGATTGGTCAGTCAGTAGACAGGCAGAGGTTGGCAGCAGGATATCAGTTAGAATAGCAGGTTAATAGCAAGGTTAGGGCAAGCCGGGGTCAGGACTGGAGATAAGCAAGAGTAGCTGAGGCAAACACAGATAATCAGATGCAGATACAGGATTATAGACTCAGGTAAAGCTGCAGATCAGACAGCACTGCACTAGTGCAGGGTCCATTCTTCCCTTTGCACTTTCCTGTAGTGCGTTTTGTGGAAGGTACAGGTATTTCTTTTGATGCAAGCTGGTGTGATTTTGGGTCCATAGACGCACACCAAAAATGCGAGTACATGTGTTTTGACATGTCTTGTAGCATGAAAACAAGACACCTCCTCCTTGCAACATTTACTCTACAGACAGCACATAAGAAAATGGCAATGTCATATCATGGTAAACACAGAGGAGCTAATCTGACTTACCTCTATAACCCCTTAACAGCTCCTATAAGGATCACAGTAAGTGTGAGAGGGCATGGCAGGATATTGCTTGTAGAATGGATATTGCCTGTATGTGGATTATAAAAGTTATTCAACCACACAGAAAGACAACATAGACTATATTACCAAAAGTATTGGGAAGCCTGCCTTTAAACGCACATGAACTTTATTGGCATCACAGTCTTAGTCCATAATTTACAATATTAAGTTGGCTCACCCTTTGCAGCTACAGCTTCAACTTTTCTAGTAACGCTGTCTACAATGTTTAGGAGTGTGTCTATGGGAATGTTTGACCATTCTTCCAGAAGCACATTTGTGAGGTCAGGCACTGCTGTTGGAGAGAAGGCCTTTCTTGCAGTCTGCACTCATTCATTCCAAAGGCGTTCTATCGACTTTGTTAAGGCCAGTCAACTTTCTCCACCCCAAAGTCGCTCATCCATGTCTTTATGGACCCTGCTTGCTTTGCGTGGGCAATACGGGCAGGGACCCAATACCAACAGAGAAGCACCTTATAAGCCGCCTTCAAGCTGGCTGTCCTAAATGAGCATTTGACACCAGAAGACCAGGCTCCGCTCCAATCCGCCAAGTCTATCTCAGTTGCCAAGCCTCATTCCTGCTGAGCTACATAGGTGAGAGGGGTAGAAGAAGAGCGGTTATTCAGAGAAGCATAGAGGGCTGAAATGAGGCCTGGGGATCCTGGAGAATGTAGGCAGCTGTGTTCAAATCAGGGGCAGATCCAGAGCCTAGTCTCGGGAGGGGCACTGCCAGAAAATACTTTTTTTGGGGTAAATTTAATGGGGAAATGGTTGGTGTTAGCGCTTCAATCATCACGGCACCATGGTTGTTATGGTGTCAGGATGATTGAAGCACATTATTACTATTATTACATTGTTACAAAAAAAGAAATAGTTCAACTCACCATAATGCAGAATCAGTGGGAGCCCCGAGCGTGTCACTTGCCACTGTCACCTGCCACACGTTGCGGATTGCCACTTGCCATGTCTCCTGTCACAAGATGCAGGTTGTCACTTGCCATGTCCCATGCCACACGTTCCAGATTGTCACTTGCCACACGTTGCAGATTGTCACTTGCCACGTCCCATGCCACATGTTGCGGATTGTTATTGCCTGCTATAATCATCTCTTGCTGTGTCCCAGTCAAGCAGCAGGGAGATGATGTAATCTCTCTGCTGCCGCGGCTGCCTGCACACTGCACACACAGTGAGGGCAGAACTGCAGGGATGCAGGGCGGGCGCTGGACGGTGAGAGATGGTGTTATCTCTCTGCTCCTCCGCCCGCCGGCTCCCTGATTGGCCAGCAGCTACTCACACTGTCACCGAGCCGCACAGCTGCTCACCAACAGTGCAGCCGCTGTCTCTTTCCAGTCCCCACTTGAGCCGCCTGTTGTCTCTCCCCACCGGAGCCACCCGTTGTCTCTCCCCACCGGAGCCGCCCGTTGTCTCTCCACACCGGAGCCGCCCATTGTCTCTCCCCACTGGAGCCGCCTGCTGTCTCTCCCCAGTCCCCACCGGAGCCGCCTGTTGTCTCTCCCCACCGAAGCCGCCCGTTGTCTCTCCCCACTGGAGCTGCCCGTTGTCTCTCCACACTGGAGCCGCCCGTTGTCTCTCCCCACTGGAGCCGCCTGCTGTCTCTCCCCAGTCCCCACCGGAGCCGCCTGCTGTCTCTCCCCAGTCCCCACCAGAGCCGCCTGCTGTCTCTCTCCAGTCCCCACCGGAGCCGCCCGAGACCCGCTGTCTCTCCCCAGTGCTGTCTTTCAGCCGCAGAGCCGCCCGCCGGCTCTCTCACCCACAGCGACGCCTGCCAGCACATTTACTGATCCACATTCTCGAAGGGGGCAATTGCCCCGATGCCCCCCCCTGGATCCGCCCCTGGTTCAAATGAGGTTTTTTGGAATGGGTACAGGGAGGTTCTACGCAGTGAGGGAAGCCAATGTTGCAGTTGGAGATAGTGGAAGAACTCCGCCTCTGGTATGTCATGGCACGCCCGAAGCGAGGCTCGCATTGGGAATGATCTGGCAGTTAGAAAGTGTCGGAAGTGCGAGAACCCATTAGTGACCCACCAGAAGAATGTTTGTGGTTGGTCTAAGCCTAGGGGAAAAAGGGCAAAATTAAGCCGGTGGAGTAGCTTATGGAATCCCAGACCTGCAGGCTATGAAGCATCAGTGGACTCAATAATGGTAAGCGAAGGTTACAGGTGAGCCAGAGGAGGGATGGAATAGTGACAGGAGTGCAGTTGGGCAGTTCTAAAAGTTCCCAGAGGGGAACATTTATTGTGGCATGAAGCAGAGATAATTGGGCAATCTGAGCGGCAAGGTAATATTTGTTAGGAACTCCTAGCCCCCCCCTCCCCCCCCCCGTAGTCTATGCGTCAGAAGGGTCGTTCTGGAGATCCTAGGGCATTTGTTAGTCCAAATGAACCGGGAAATTCTATTCTGGAGCAGGCACAGAAAGTGTAATAGAACCTGTACTGGGAGAGTGTGAAAATAATATAAAAGTTTGGGCAGAATAGTCATTTTTACGGAATTAATCCAGCCCATCCAGGACAAGTGTGAGAACTGCCAAGACTACATAAGAAGCAAAGTAATGGATAATACTTAGATGTGAAAAGAGAGGAATGAGAGGAGATCAACCTAATACCAAGGTAGTCAATGTGGGAGGAAACCCAATGGAAGGGTAAGTGGGGCTGTAAGTGAGTAACCAGTTCAGGAGGTAAGGTAACATTAAGAGCGGCCGTTTTATCCAAGTTAGGCCCGATATTGATAAGAAAAATGACAGAGATCGCTGCAGATTGGGAAGGGCTTTAAGTGGGTTGGTCAAGGTCAAGATGGCATCATCCGCAAATAAGTTAATCTTATATTCATGGCCTGCATAAGGGATGCCCGAGGCGTTCTGATCGTCCCATAGGGCCATCGCCAGAGGTCTAGCGCTAGGATTAGGAGAGCTGGGAACAGGGGGCATCCCTGTCTTGTACCTCTGAAGATCGAGAAACCCTGTATATTGCACTGAAGCAGAGGGGGACCAATACAAGGCCTGAATCCAGGCTAAGATGAACTCTCCAAAACCCCAGCGGGATATTACAAATCGCAAGTACTCCCATGATAGGGTTTTAAAGGCTTTATAGAGATCTAAGGAGAGGAGGAAGCCTGGATTTTTTTGCAGTTGTAAAACATGTATCTTATGGGGTTTTTAACCACTTCATTACCTGGTATTTTTACCCCCTTCCTGCCCAGGCCAGCGCTCCTCCACCTTTGGTTTGCGGATGCCCCACAGATGCTCAATAAGGGTTTAGGTTTGGAGACATACTTGGCCAGTCCATCACCTTTACCCCCAGCTTCTTTAGCAAGGCAGTGTTCATCTTGCAGGTGTGTTTGGGGTCGTTATGTTGGAATACTGCCCTGCCCTTGATGCAGTGTGTGGTGTATGGTCTGAGCACTGACAGGCTGACCCCCCACCCATTCAACCTCTGCAGCGATGCTGGCAGTACTCATACATCTATTTCTCAAAGACAACCTTTGGATATGATGCTGAGCATGTGCACTTAACTTCTTTGGATGACCATGGAGAGGCCTGTTCTGAGTGGAACCTGTCCTATTAAACCGCTGTATGATCTTGGCCACTGTTTCAGGGTCTTGACAATCTTCTTATAGCCTGGGCCATTTTTATGTAGAGCAGCAATTCTTTTTTTCAGATCTTCAGAGAGTGAGGTGCCATGTTGAACTTTCAGTGACCACTATGAGAGAGTGAGAGCGAGAACACCAAATTTAACACACCTGCTCCCCATTCACACCTGAGACCTTACCTGACTGAAAGGAAATCGTAGGTATTCTTGATGACCACCCTCTCTGTAGGTACACCAACAGGGCCCTCAGATATCTAGAGACACCGAATGAAACGAGAAGCAGGTTGTGCATTCGTAAAACTTCTGCCTTTATTAGGTGCGTATACAGTTATACATGGTTCAACTTACCAATCAAAAGAGGGGAGGGGGGAGTGGTGAGAAAATGATGCATTTGTATAAAATATATGGTTATACAACCCCTGGCAAAAATTATGGAATCACCAGTCCCTGAGGATGTTCCTTCAGTTGTTTATTGTTGTAGAAAAAAAGCAGATCACAGACATGGCCAAAAACTAAAGGCATTTCAAATGGCAACTTTCTGGCTTTAAGAAACACTAAAAGAAATCAAGAAAAATAATTGTGGTGGACAGTAACAGTTAGATTTATAGAACATGCACAGGGAATACATTATGGAATCACTCAATTCTGAGGAAAAAAAATTATGGAATCATCCTGTAAATTTTCATTACAAACACTAACACCTGCATCAGATTAATCTGCTTGTTAGTATGTAGGTAAAGAGGGTAAATCATCACGCAGTGTTGCACAAGATGTAGGTTGTTCACAGTCAGCTGTGTCTAAAACATGGACCAAATACAAACAACATGGGAAGGTGGTTAAAGGCAAGCAGACTGGTAGACCAAGGAAGACATCAAAGCGTCAAGACAGAAAACTTAAAGCAATATGCCTTGAAAACAGAAAATGTACAACAAAACAAATGAGGAACAAATGGGAGGAAACTGGAGTCAACATCTGTGACCGAACTGTAAGAAACCGCCTAAAGAAAATGGGATTTACATACAGAAAAGCTAAAAGAAAGCCATCTCTAACACCTAAACACAAAAAAACAAGGTTACAATGGGCTAAGGAAAGGCAATCGTGGACTGTGCATGATTGGATGAAAGTCATATTCAGTGATGAATCTCAAATCTGCAATGGGCAAGGTGATGATGCTGGAACTTTTGTTTGGTGGCATTCCAATGAGATTTATGCAAACGGCTGTCTGAAGAAAACATGCAAATTTCCACAGTCAATTATGATATGGGGCTGCATGTCAGGTAAAGGCACTGGGGAGATGTCTGTCATTAAATCTTCAATAAATGCACAGGTTTACATTGAAATTTTGGACACTTTTCTTATCCCATCTATTGAAAGGATGTTTGGGGATGATAAAATCATTTATCAAGATGATAATGCATCTTGCCATAGAGCAAAAACTGTGAAAAAATTCCTTGAAGAAAGACACAAGGTCAATGTCATGGCCTGCAAACAGTCCGGATCTCAATCCAATTGAAAATCTGTGGTGGAAGTTAAAGAAAATGGTCCATGACAAGGCTCCAACCTGCAAAGATGATTTGGCAACAGCAATCAGAGAAGGCTGGAGCCAGATTGATGAAGAGTACTGTTTATCACTCATTAAGTCAATGCCTCAGAGACTGCAAGCAGTTCTAAAAGCTAGAGGTGGTGCAACAAAGTACTAGTGATGTGTTGGAGTGTTATTTTGTTTGTTTGTTTTTCATGATTCCATATTTTTTTCCTCAGAATTGAGTGATTCCACAATTTATTCCCTGTGCTTGTTCTTTAAATGTAACTGTTACTGGCCACCACAATTATTTTTCTTGATTTCTTTTAGTGTTTCTTAAAGCCAGAAAGTTGCCATTTGAAATGCCTTTAGTTTTTGGTCATGTCTGTGATCTGCTTTTTTTCTACAACAATAAACAACTGAAGGAACATCCTCAGGGACTGGTGATTCCATACTTTTTGCCAGGAGTTCTACAAGTCAGCGACCCCTAAGATACATGTATCATGAGTTCACAAAAGTCAACAGACCATCTGGTTATGAGTCATGTCATACATCCTGTCCCATGGCCTACAGAACAGGGAACAGGAAAGGACAAACCAACCCACAATGATATATATAGAGTACAGTGCTTGTGCAAGCATTTTTCTAAGCATTCTTTCATAGTTGCAGATTTAAACTAATATGACAAAGCATATAAAAATGGAGTCACAATGGTTTGGGCATATTATTACAGTAACACTAACGAGTCACATGACACCAGGGCGGGAAAATGGCTAATTGGGCCCAATTTGGACATTTTCAATTAGGGGTGTACTCACTTTTGTTGGCAGTGGTTAAGACATTAATGGCTGTGTGTTGAGTAATTTTGAGGGGACAGCAAATGGACACCGTTACAATGTAAAGTAGTGAGTGTGCAGCTTGTATAACAAAGTATAATTTCTTCAGTGTTGTCACATGAAAAGATATAGTAAAATATTTACAAAAATGTGAGTGGTGTACTCACTTTTGTGAGATACTGTATATTATTTAGTCTGTAGGAAAGTAATAGAGTCCACAAACTATGGTATATATAAATTCCAGGACAGTACAAATACCCCCTAAATGACCTTTTTGGAAAGTAGACAGTCTGAAGTATTAAGTAAAAGGCTGTACATTTTTGTCACATTTATTTCGAAAATTAAGTAAGAAAAACATTTTTTTTTCACATTTTTCACATTTTATTTTTTACATACTGTCACCAGTGCAGTATAGCGTCATCATATAACTGGTGTGGTGGTAACCAGGGACACTGATTGGTGACAATATGTGGGGAGTTGATCAGGATTTTTTTTTCATACTAAAATTGCTTATAGCAGTGAATTTCATTGCTATAAGCAAATATTTTTACTGAATGACAGTGTGAAGACACTGTGTATTGTTGTGATTGGCCACAGCTAATCATATGGTACAAATGGGCTGTGATTTGCCCTTTCTGTACCATGTGACCACTGTGGCCAATCACAGCTAGCAATGCAATTGTATACAATGAATGGCTTGAAATGAAGCCATTGTTTACAACTGTCATGTGATCTGCTTTGATTGGTCACAGCGATCACATGGTAATGGCATGTTATTGTATTCTTACAGTGGGGAGCCTTGTCTGCCATCAGATTAGAATGATTAGTGTTGCCAGCACTGACTGTTCAGGAAAAACCTGACAGGCTGGTTGTACACATCAATAGATCGACTTGTTTACAACCAGCCCACCCATACATAGATTCAAATTTAGCCAGTCCCTACTGAACCGGCCCAATGTCAACCCATCCACTGTATGGCTAGCTTTAGCCTGCATAACCTGCATAGACATTTAACTATGTAACTAAATTACTTTGACCTGTATGGAAACCTCTTATAGTTATAATCAAATTAGGTGACATGCAACGCTCCTACTGAAAAAAACAATATATTAAATATAGTGTGTGCATAAATTGTAATTGACTCCAAAAAAAAAAAAAAAAAATATATATATAAAAACCAGTCCTGCACCCAACAGTGCACTGTGTGGGATTATTATCTCCAATTCTTCTTGTAAATAGTGCTCATCCACTACCAGAAAAACCTGCTCATCTCCAACACACTGAAAACACGCTCATCCGAGTCCTCAAATTGATATTAATTCCAAAGGCAGCAGACCTTCACTCGCTTCTCTCAGAATCTGGATGTCGGCTCCTTCTTCCACATCAACTCGTATGGCATCCAATATATATTAAATTAGAAAAAAGAGCAACAACAACAAAAAAAGATTGATTATGCCCCACTAGTTAAAAACACTTACAGGAAAAATGATACCATACGCTTTCAAATCAAACCGCCAGCTCAGATCCTCCCTCCTAGATGTGTTGCGCCCTCCAATTGGGCTTCTTTAGTAGGTCACTACTGAGTAAGATTAAAAACAAAATGAATAAAGGGGTGAGAAGTCTCAGAGGAATAAGTTTGAAAAATTGGGCTTGTTTAACCAACCTACTATGACCGTGTTTTAAAGAAAGAAAAGAGGGGTGATTTTCAGGAGTGCTGTTTATGGCCCTCTAGAAAAAAAAACCTTGGGCATCAAATGTACCCATTAATATACAGTATGTGAAATGAAGATTTCTCAGGCGGCTCCATTCATAGAAACATGAAAAGTGAACAGAGCTAATCCGAGTGGCTCTGTATCGCACATTTGCTGTGATGACCAATTACAGTTATCCCATGATGTAAACAGTGTAATCTTTACATCTGTAAGCTCTACTCTTCCTCTTACAAAGGAGAAAGGGCTAGATTAGGAACCTATGAATGAATGGTTCACCCATTCATTAGTTCTCGATCAGCAGCAGCTGGCGTAGTGAGCAGCTTTTTAACCCTTTCACCCCCCTCTTCTCCTATAAATCTGATCACTTATGTCTCTGGTGTGACAGGTGTGACGGGCACATTAACTCGTTAAGCTCCTTCCTTGTGCATCATTACCACTCTGCCTGCCCCCTCCATGTCACTCTGCACACTCCATGTCACTCTGCCTGTCCCCCTCCCTTTCACTCTGCCTGCCCCCCTCCATGCCACTCTGTACCCTCCATGTCACTCTGCCTGCCCAATCCATGTCACTCTGCCTGCCACCTCCCTGTCACTCTGCCTGCCCCCTCCCTGTCACTCTGCACCCTCCATGTCACTCTGCCTGTCCCCCTCCCTTTCACTCTGCCTGCCCCCCTCCATGCCACTCTGTACCCTCCATGTCACTCTGCCTGCCCCCTCCATGTCACTCTGCCTGCCACCTCCCTGTCACTCTGCCTGCCCCCTCCCTGTCACTCTGCCCCCTCCATGTCACTCTGCATGCCCCCTCCATGTCACTCTGCCCCCTCCATGTCACTCTGCCTGGCCCTCCCTGTCACTCTGCATGCCCCCTCCATGTCACTCTGCTTGCCCCCCCCTGTCACTCTGCTCCCTCCATGTCACTCTGCCTGCCCCCTCCATGTCACTCTGCCTGCCCCCTCCATGTCACTCTGCCTGCCCCCTCCTGTCACTCTGCCCCCACAATGTCACTCTGACTGCCCCCTCCATGTCACTCTGCCTGCCCTCTCCATGTCACTCTGACTGCCCCCTCCTGTCACTCTGCCCCCTCCATGTCACTCTGCCTGCCCTCTCCATGTCACTCTGACTGCCCCCTCCTGTCACTCTGCCCCCTCCATGTCACTCTGCCTGCCCTCTCCATGTCACTTTGACTGCCCCCTCCTGTCACTCTGCCCCCTCCATGTCACTCTGCCTGCCCTCTCCCTGTCACTCTGACTGCCCCCTCCTGTCACTCTGCCCCCTCCATGTCACTCTGCCTGCCCTCTCCATGTCACTCTGACTGCCCCCTCCTGTCACTCTGCTCCCTCCATGTCACTTTGCCTGCCCCCTCCCTGTCATCCTGCCTGCCCCCCTCCCTGTCATCCTGCCTGCCCCCTCCATGTCACTCTGCCTGCCCCCTCCCTGTCATCCTGCCTGCCCCCTCCCTGCCTGCCCCCTCCCTGTCATCCTGCCTTCCCTCTCCCAATACTCTGCCTACCCCCCTCCCTGTCACTCTGCCTGCCCCTATCCCTGTCACTCTGCCTGCCCCATACCGTCACTCTGCCTGCCCCCCTCCCTGTCACTCTGCCTGCCCCCCTCCCTGTCACTCTGCCTGCCCCCCTCCCTGTCATCCTGCCCCCCTCCCTGTCACTCTGCCTGCCCCCTCCCTGTCATGCTACCCCCTGCCCCCTCCCTGTCACTCTGCCTGCCCCCCTTCTGTCACTCTGCCCCATATATATGCACTGGGGACGGAAAATATTCAGACCCACTTAAATTTTTCACTCTTTGGTATATTGCAGCCATTTGATAAAATCATTTAAGTTAATTTTTTTCCTCATTAATGTACACACAGCACCCCATATTGACAGAAAAACACAGAATTGTTGACATTTTTGCAGATTTAATAAAAAGAAAAACTGAAATATCACATGGTCCTAAGTATTCAGACCCTTTGCTGTGACACTCATATATTTAACTCAGGTGCTGTCCATTTCTTCTGATCATCCTTGAGATGGTTCTACACCTTCATTTGAGTCCAGCTGTGATTGATTATACTGATTGAACTCGATTAGGAAAGCCAAACACCTGTCTATATAAGACCTTACAGCTCACAGTGCATGTCAGAGCAAATGAGGATTATGAGGTCAAAGGAGCTGCCTGAAGAGCTCAGAGGCAGAATTGTGGCAAGGCACAGATATGGCCAAAGTTACAAAAAAATTCTGCTGCACTTAAGGTTCCTAAGAGCACAGTGGCCTCCATAATCCTTGAATTGAAGACCTTTGGAACGACCAGAACCCTTCTTAGAGCTGGCTGTCCGGCCAAACTGAGCTATAAGGGAAGAAGAGCCTTGGTGAGAGAGGTAAAGAAGAACCCAAAGATCACTGTGGCTGAGCTCCAGAGATGCAGTCGGGAGATGGGAGAAAGTTGTAGAAAGTCAACCAATAGAAATTGTTTTCACAAAAGCATGCACAGCGGTGAAACTGGTAAATATGCTCCAGTGGTTGGGCAAATACCCAGGCAAGGAGAAAGCTAGAATTTTAATTCATGTTTTTTTTTTTTGGTTTCCCGCTACCTTTATTTCAAGGTGAAGTTTGTTCATTAGTTCCAAATCTAAAATCAGTTGATAAGGCCCTTTAGATAGTTTGGGAAAAAATGAATAAAGAATTAGCTGCAGATAGAATTTCTGGCCCATTGTTCGTCCTCCCTTTTTAGGATATCCCCTTTAGGCCTAGCTCCCAAAAAAAAAAAAAAACTACTTCATCATTTGTCTTTCCCCACAGGAAAGTCATTAAATGATTAAATAGATGATTCTCTTTGTACAGTATCATATTCATCTTTTGAAGAGGCGATTGAGAAAATAAGATCAGTAGGTAAGGGAGTGTTATTGGCTAAAGCTGATATTAAATCAGCCTTTAGACTTTTGACAATTTCACCAGAAGCTTTAACTCCTTGGGTTTTTTCTTTGATGGGTTTTATTTTTTTGATAAATGCCTCCCTATGGGATGTGCACTTTCATGTGCTTAATTTGAAGAATTTTCCTCTTTTTACATTGGGTTATTTCTGTTCGGTCAAGTTGGGAAGGAATTGTCCATTAGTTAGATGATTTCCTATTTATTGGCCCTAGGGAGTGCAAATTTTGTTTAGATTCATTAAATAAATGTAAGGATATGACAGATTATTTTGGATTTCCCTTAGCAGTAGAAAAAACGATATATCCATCCATGATTATTTGAATTTTTAGGCATAAATATTGATACTTCCTTACTTGAGTTCCAGCTTCCAGTTCAAAAAATAGTAAAGCTAAAAAACATGATTTATGTTTTTTTGCATAAGAAAAAAGTACCGTTAAGGGATATGCACTCCTTCCTGGGTTTGTTAGCCTTCACTTCAAGGGTTATGCCAGTTGGCCGTATCTTTTCTAGGCATTTGTATCTTGCTACTGCAGGATTAAAATCGCCTCTCACGTCAGACTAACTGCTTCTGTTAAAGAGGACTTAGTAGTCTGGTCAAATTTTTTGGATGAATACAATGGTCATTTCCTTTTTCAGAATAAGTTTGTATTTGCAGCAGATTTCCATCTTTTTACAGATTCTGCTGTTTCTAAAGGTTTCACAGCGATCTGGGGGGTTCACTGGTGTTCTTGCGCTTGGCCAGATGCGTGGATAGCCAAAAAAATGACAAAAAATATAATATAGCTCTTTCCAGTAGTAGTTGCTGTTGAACTTTGGGGTCTTTTTTTGTGAATAAGTGCATGCTTATTCAGACTGATAATAAAGGTTTTCTTTTCGCAATTAACTGTCGTTAATCATTGTGATTCTGCCCGCAATTCCAAATTGCACTGCAATGCTAGCAAAATGCAGCGCACGTGTCTGTGTTCTATTAATTTTTAGTGGCAGTGTGGTTTTGGTTATTTGTTGTATGACAAATCGCTCAACAAACACAGCAAAACCACACCTTGTTTTGGTGCTGATAAAAAATTAATGGAACACAAGTGTGCTGCATTTTGCCAGCATTGCAGTGCGATTTAAAATTGCGGGCAGAATCACGGCAATTCTGCCCACAATCCCAAATTAATAGATGTGAACAGGGCCTAACACAACAGCAATGGAAGACTCTGCCCAGCCTCAATCACCAACTTTGCCAGTTGCCACACAACCAGGGGCGGACTAACTAATCATAGAGCCACCGGGCAATTTGAGATCATGTTACCTCCAGTTTTGAAGATGGCTGACATGCTGCACAGAGGGGCACCAAGCTCGACGACATGCAGAGTGGCAGGAGACTTAAATCAGGTGACTCAATAAAGGTGCCAGGAGCCTATCATGGTCAGTGGCACCTTAACAGCATTATGGGCTCCTGGGCAAAGTAATAAACTTGAGCCTCTACCCGGGAGATGATGACCTGCGGCGTGCATACCATGGCACACTATATGTGGCAAAATTATACCACATATTAAGTGTGGAGGGTATGACAGTGGCCGGTACGTACAGGAGAGGAGTGTGGAGGATATGGCACTAAGCGGTATGTTACAAGAGAGGAGTGTGGAGGATATGACAGTGAGAGGTATGTACAGGAGAGGAGTGTGGAAGACATGACAGTGAGTGGTATGTACAGGAGAGGAGTGTGGAGGATATGACAGTGAGAGGTATGTACAGGAGAGCAGTGTGGAAGACATGACAGTGAGCGGTATGTACAGGAGAGGAATGTGGAGGGTATGACAGTAAGTGGTATGTACAGGAGAAGAGTTTGGAGGGTATGACAGCGGGCATACTGAATGTGTCCTGATTTCCTCTCTCTGTCTATTCATTTTCTCTATCTCTAAAGTGAACACTGCCATTTAGGGTCCACTAAAAATTAATGGAACACAGGCACTTGCGCTGTGTTTTGCCAGCATTGCCACTGACAGAATGGGGAGGGATTCCTTGCAGTGTCTGTGGGGTGACCAGGGAGCGATGTTGGGAAGATAAGGGAGAGATAGGTGACTATGGAATGATGTTCCTCAGCTGGATATATGAAGTGGTCTGGGGGGGTGATGGAGCTGAGAAGTGGTCAGATAGTGATGTCTATAATAAAAATAATTAACCACTTAAGCCTCTTTCTGAGATTTGTTGTTTACAGGTTAAAAACAGGTTTTTTTGCTAGAAAATTACTAAACCCCAAACATTATACATTTTTTTTCTAACACCCTAGAGAATATAATGGCGGTCGTTGCAATATTTTTTGTCACACCGTATTTGCGCAGCGGTCTTACAAGCACACTTTTTTTGGAAAAAATACTCTTTTTTAATTAAAAAAATAAGACAGCAGTAAAGTTAGCCCAGTTTTTTTTTATATCATGAAAGATAATGTTCCACCAAGTAAATTGATACCCAGCATGTCATGCTTCAAAATTGCACCGTGGAACGGCGACAAACTTTTACCCATAAAAATCTCCATAGGCGATGTTTAAAAAATTCTAGAGGTTGCAGGTTTAAATTACAGAGGAGGTCTAGGTCTAGAATTATTTCTCTTGCTCTACCGATCGCGGCGATACCTCACATGTGTGCTTTGGACACCGTTTTTATATGCGAGTGCTACTCACGTATGTGTTCGTTTCTGCACGCAAGCTCGTCAGGATGGGGTGCATTTAAAAATATTATTTTTTTCTTATTTATTTTACCTTTTATTTTTTTATTTTTGTACTGTTCTTTAAAAAAAATTCACTTTTATTCCTATTACAAGGAATGAAAACATCCCTTGTAATAGAAAAAAAGCATGACAGGACCTCTTAAATGTGAGATATGGTGTCAAAAAGACCTCAGATCTCATATTTACACTAACATGCAATAAAAAAAAAAAAAAAATGAATTTAAAAAAATTATCTAAAAAAATGGCCCTTTAAGAGATGTGGGCAGAAGTGAGGTTTTGACATCTCTTCCGCCCTGCATTGTTATGGAGATGGGTGGGGGCCATCTTCCCCTCATTCGTCTCCATACCCAGCTAGTGACTGGACCTGATTGCCCCTGCCGCTGCTACCAGCTCCGGTAAGCAGTGGAAGGCACCGGAACGCGGCGGGAGGGGGGTCCCTCTCCCTGCCAATAAAAGTGATCTCGTTGTGAATCCGCCAGAGAGACCACTTTTATCTTGTAGCAGGCCGCTCACTGAAGAAGAGGATACCAGGGTTATGGCAGCTAGCTGCTGCCATAACAACGATATCCTCCTTCAAAATACCAACGTATAACGACGGTGGGCGGTCCGGATATATTCAAATATTCAAAAGTATATGTTGAATTGAATACCAGAAACTACTAGAGCAGGCACCGTAAAGAATATAGTGTGGAGCCAATTCAGAAATAAATCTTTGTTTAATCCAGCAATACATAACAATGAACATGTTGAAGTCTTCAATCATATGGTAGTAAAAGAACTAAGAAGAAATCTAAAAATGAAGAAAATTAAGGACCCGCAGGATATTAAGACACAAATAAAAGCCATGGAGGAAAGAAAAAATGTAGTTATTAGACTGGTGGACAAGGGAGGTACCATTGTGGTTCTCTCCAAAGAATATTATATTACAGCGCTAACAGAACAACTCAATGATCCTTCTTGCAACCCCTCATTAAGAACATTGTAACATATCTGAAGGATACAAAACATCTCATTCAGGTTTTAGATACAATTGAATTGGATAATGGTGAATATTTAATAGCGACTGCAGATATATCATCATTATACATGGTAATCAATCTTGAAGAGGTGATTCAGGCATCAAAATGGTCATTAGAACAATTTGGAAACCCCCTGAGAAAACAAAAGACGTATGTTTTGAAATGTTTGGAATTTGGTTTACAACATAATTATTTTTGGTTCCATTCTGATCATTTCAGACAACTACAAGGCATTGGGATGGGAGCAAAGTTTGCGAAGTGTAGCAAACTTATTTATGTCAAAATGGGAAGAAGAAGTGATATTTCAAAATGGACCGACAGAATTGGTTCTATACAGAAGATTCTTAGATTATCTTATTGTAATATGGAGGGGTAATGAAGAGACTCTAAAAAAATTCTTTGAAAAATTGAATGGTAATCAAAAAAATATACATCTGTCTGTTAAATATGATAAAAAAAAAAACTATTCACTTTTTAGATCTCATTATACAGTTAGAAGAACACAGAATTACAACCAAAACCTATTTTAAACCTGTGGAAAGGAATAGTTATATCCCGGTGGATAGTTGTCATTATGACCCGTGGCTTATCAATATTCCAAAAGGACAGCTCATCGGATTATGGCAAAACTGTAGTAAGATAGAAGATTTTGCAGAGCAGGTATCAATGATTGGAGAAAGATTTATCCAAAGGGGTTATAATGCGTGTTTTATTAGAGACAAAATAGAAGAAGTGTCAACTGTAAAACAAGAAGAATTGATTAAGGATAAATCAAGACAACTAGAGAAACCATATGATGTACCAATTATGTTCAACTATAATGTCCAGTTCAGGCAAATTGAAAAAATATTCAAAAAACATTGGTCAATCCTCCGAGCGGATACACAACTTCATAAAATTTTACCTGAACAACCAAGATTTATTTACACAAAAGCACCTACTCTACGACATATAATTTCAAAAGATGTACCAGATCCACCCATTAAATCAGGCACCCTGACTTTTTTTTAAGGGAAGGGATTCTATCCATGCAGGAGATGATATGCCTGTAGATATACAAAAATTAATGGGCAAAAGTGCATTAAGTTTATCTCCACCACTACCCAGAAAGAATATGCAATAAAAGATTGTATTTCCTGTAGAACAGAGGGTGTAGTTTATATTTTAGAATGCTCATGTTCTATGCAATATGTGGGCAGAACAAAATGACCTATGTGGAAACGAATAAGAGAGCATATACAAAATATCCAAAATGGTTTCCCCAAGCATACTGTCTCAAAACATTTTGCTCAGTATCATGCAAAAGATCCCTCATGTCTGAAGTTTTGGGCTATAGAAAAATACATACCACATTGGAGGGGAGCCATAAAATTAGAGAGCAATAGTGAGTCAAAATACATTTTTGAACTCAACACTTTTTTTCCGCATGGAATGATTGTAGAATTTGACCTAAACTGCTTTTTATCAGACTACTAAATATTTATGCCCAGTTTCCACCTTATATGTGATGATTGAAATGGACCCTATGGATTCTAGACTCCTCCTCCTCCCTTGCTTAAGATTTTTTTAGATAATTTTAGTTTTGTTTTTATGTCTCATACTTGTTATGATGCATCCCAGCAGGGGTTTATATATATAGAAAATATATTTTAACATTAGCTAATCCCTATATAGTTTATCTGTGTAAAAAAAATATGTCTGCATACTTAGCATCAAGGTTTTTATGGTTTTATTAGAGTGTTTTAGCATTTAGGAGCTTTTAATATGGATTAAAGTTGTAGTTTATTCTTATGGAAAAGCGATAGTTATTGATACTTACTAAAGTAAGGCATGATGATCCGATGAATCACCCATTCGTCACTAGACTCCTTATTCCTTGAAAAAGTCACGTGATCGGCGATGCAACACATCGGGAGGAGTTGGTGACGAGTTCATCTAGTGTCTCAGTTACACGGTTGTAACGGTGAGGAGAAGAGCAGTGTCTCCCTGATTAGCCTTACACATATAAGTTATATACAAGATGATGTAACATGTGAGTGGCATATCGTTATATGTTTTTACCTATGGCCCTAATTTAATTACATTGTTGCGCGATGAAAGCCTGTTTTTCTTTTCCCGAGTCATTTTTTAAAACGGTTGGACCATCTTAAAACATATTATCTAGAACTGAGTATGACCCAAGGGGGTCTCCTAAAGAAATGGCTGGACCATCTTAACATTATTAAGGGCTTTGTATGACCCAGAGGGTTGAATCCGAAGGTGAACAGGCATTGCACCTGGTGGTGGAAGTGGTGACACGAATAATATAACCGACTATTACACTTTGTGGAGGAGCAGTTTATTAATATCCATTATCTTGACTGTATATTTTGGTCCTTTTTTTAAAATATATTTTATGTTTGAAATTATCAATATTTATTGATTTATTTTTAATTCATCGATTGATTTATGCACATGTCACTTTTTGCACACTATATACAGAGTAAACGCACCATTGTTTAAGCATTTTATACCTTCATGCTTTAGATCATTTTGAATGACACACACAAACATAGCAGCGCTTTAGTATTTTCACACAAATTACCCATAATGATGTGTGTCCTATGCATCAGGATTGATTTATGCACAAGTCACTTTTTTCACACTATGTACAGAGCAAGCGCACCATTGTTTAAGAATTTTATTATGGGTAATTTACTGTTACATAGCAAATGTGCAAACATTTTTTTTTTCAATGAAGTTTGACTTTAATCTCTTGTGTGCATATCTTCTTGTCCTGCCCTGGATGCACTACACTGAAGACCAACACAAGAAATTATGAACCTCATATTTTATACAACCTAGGAGACATAGTTATGATTTTTTTTTTTTGATGAGTTACATACAGTATATCACAAAAGTGAGTACACCCCTCACATTTTTGTAAATATTTTATTATATTTTCCATGTGACAACACTGAAGAAATTGCACTTTGCTACAATGTAAAGTAGTGAGTGTACAGCTTGTATAACAGTGTAGATGGGCTGTCCCCTCAAAATAACTCAACACACAGCCATTAATGTCTAAACCGCTGGCAACAAAAGTGAGTACACCTCTAAGTGAAAATGTCCAAATTGGGCCCAATTATCCATTTTACCTCCCTGGTGTCATGTGACTCATTAGTGTTATAAGGTCTCAGGTGTGAATGGGGAGCAGGCGTGTTAAATTTGGTGTTATCGCTCTTACTCTCTCATACTGGTCACTGGAAGTTCAACATGGCACCTCATGGCAAAGAACTCTCTGAGGATCTGAAAAAAATAATTGATGCTCTACATAAAGATGGACTAGGCTATAAGAAGATTGCCAAGACCCTGAAACTGAGCTGCGGCACGGTGGCCAAGACCATACAGCGGTTTAACCACTTCAGCCCCGGAAGATTTTACCCCCTTCCTGACCAGAGCACTTTTTACAATTTGGCACTGCGTCGCTTTAACTGCTAATTGCGCGGTCATGCAATGCTGTACCCAAACGAAATTTGTGTCCTTTTCTTCCCACAAATAGAGCTTTCTTTTGATTGTATTTGATCACCTCTGCCATTTTTATTTTTTGCGCTATACACGGAAAAAGACCGAAAATTTTGAAAAAAATTGATATTTTCTACTTTTTGTTCTAAAAAAAATCCAATAAACTCAATTTTAGTCATACATTTAGGCCAAAATGTATTCGGCCACATGTCTTTGGTAAAAAAAATGTCAATAAGTGTATATTTATTGGTTTGCGCAAAAGTTATAGCGCCTACAAACTAGGGTACATTTTCTGGAATTTACACTGCCTTTAATTTATGACTGCTTATGTCGTTTCTTGAGGTGCTAAAATGGCAGGGCAGTACAAAACCCCCACAAATGACCACATTTTGGAAAGTAGACACCCCAAGGAAATTGCTGAGAGGCATGTTGAGCCCATTGAATATTAATTTTTTTTGTCCCAAGTGATTGAATAATGACAAAAAAAAAAAAAAAAATTACAAAAAGTTGTCACTAAATGATATATTGCTCACACAGGCCATGGGCATATGTGGAATTGCACCCCAAAATACATTTAGCTGCTTCTCCTGAGTATGGGGATACCACATGTGTGGGACTTTTTGGGAGCCTAGCCGCGTACGGGGCCCCGAAAACCAATCACTGCCTTCAGGATTTCTAAGGGCGTACATTTTTGATTTTACTCCTCACTACCTATCACAGTTTTGAATGCCATAAAATGCCCAGATGGCATAAACCCCCCCAAATGACCCCATTTTGGAAAGTAGACACCCCAAGCTATTTGCTTTGAGGCATGTTGAGTCCATGGAATGTTTTATATTTTGACACAAGTTGCTGGAAAGTGACACATTTTTTTTTTTTTTTGCACAAAGTTGTCACTTAATGATATATTGCTCACACAGGCCATGGGCATATGTGGAATTGCACCCCAAAATACATTTAGCTGCTTCTCCTGAGTATGGGGATACCACATGTGTGGGACTTTTTAGGAGCCTAGCCGCGTATGGGGCCCCGAAAACCAATCACCGCCTTCAGGATTTCTAAGGGCGTAAATTTTTGATTTCACTCTTCACTGCCTATCACAGTTTCGGAAGCCATGGAATGCCCAGGTGGCACAACCCCCCCCCCCAAATGACCCCATTTTGGAAAGTAGACACCCCAAGCTATTTGCTGAGAGGCATGGTGAGTATTTTGCAGCTCTCATTTGTTTTTGAAAATAAAGAAAGACAAGAAAAAAAACATTTTTTTTTCTTTTTTCAATTTTCAAAACTTTGTGACAAAAAGTGAGGTCTGCAAAATACTCACTATACCTCTCAGCAAATAGCTTGGGATGTCTACTTTCCAAAATGGGGTCATTTGGGGGGGGGGGGGGGTTTGCCACCTGGGCATTCCATGGCCTCCGAAACTGTGATAGGCAGTGAAGAGTGAAATCAAAAATTTACGCCCTTAGAAAGCCTGAAGGCGGTGCTTGGTTTTCGGGGTCCCGTGCGCGGCTAGGCTCCCAAAAGGTCCCACACATGTGGTATCCCTGTACTCAGGAGAAGCAACAGAATGTATTTTGGGGTGTAATTTTAGATATTCCCATGGCATGTTTGAGCAATATATCATTTAGTGACAACTTTGTGCAAAAAAAAAAAAAAAAATTGTCTCTTTCCCGCAACTTGTGTCACAATATAAAATATTCCATGGACTCGACATGCCTCTCAGCAAATAGCTTGGGGTGTCTACTTTCCAAAATGGGGTCATTTGGGGGGGTTTTGAACTGTCCTGGCATTTTATGCACAACATTTAGAAGCTTATGTCACACATAACCCACTCTTCTAACCACTTGAATACAAAGTCCTTTCTGACACTTTTTGATTACATGAAAAAATTATTTTTTTTTGCAAGAAAATTACTTTGAACCCCCACACATTATATATTTTTTTAAAGCAAATGCCCTACAGATTAAAATGGTGGGTGTTTCATTTTTTTTTTTCACACAGTATTTGCGCAGCGATTTTTCAAACGCATTTTTTGGGGAAAAAACACACTTTTTTAAATTTTAATGCACTAAAACACACTATATTGCCCAAATGTTTGATGAAATAAAAAATATGATCTTAGGCCGAGTACATGGATACCAAACATGACATGCTTTAAAATTGCGCACAAACGTGCAGTGGCGACAAACTAAATACATTTTTAAAAGCCTTTAAAAGCCTTTACAGGTTACCACTTTAGATTTACAGAGGAGGTCTACTGCTAAAATTATTGCCCTTGATCTGACCTTTGCGGTGATACCTCACATGCATGGTGCAATTGCTGTTTACATTTGACGCCAGACCGACGCTTGCGTTCGCCTTAGCGCGAGAGCAGGGGGGACAGGGGTGCTTTTTTTTTTTTTTTTTTTCTTTATTATTTTTTTGCTTTTTTATCTTATTTTTAAACTGTTCCTTTCATATTTTTTTTTAAAATCATTTTTATTGTTATCTCAGGGAATGTAAATATCCCCTATCATAGCAATAGGTGGTGACAGGTACTCTTTTTTGAAAAAATTGGGGTCTATTAGACCCTAGATTTCTCCTCTGCCCTCAAAGCATCTGACCACACCAAGATCGGTGTGATAAAATGCTTTCCCAATTTCCCAATGGCGCTGTTTACATCCGGCAAAATCTAAGTCATAAAATGCTCGTAGCTTCTGGTTTCTTAGGCCATAGAGATGTTTGGAGCCACTCTGGTCTCTGATCAGCTCTATGGTCAGCTGGCTGAATCACCGGCTGCATTCTCAGGTTCCCTGTTGAGACAGGAGAGCCAGAGAAAAACACGGAAGACGGTGGGGGGGGTCATTCCCTCCCACTGCTTGTAAAAGCAGTCTAGAGGCTAATTAGCCGCTAGGATTGCTTTTACATGAAAGCCGACCGCTGGCTGAAAAGAATGATACCAAGATGATGCCTAAACCTGCAGGCATCATTCTGGTATAACCACTCAAAGTCGTGAATAGCGTACCTGAAGACAAAAAAATGGTTAACAATAAAGCACAGTAAACGGTAAAGTATAAAAAATTGTAGACCTGAAAAACAAACATGATAAAACATAATAACAATAAAACATTGCAGAATAGAATACAATAAAAAAGAGCAGAACAATAGAGAGAGAATAGAGAGAGAGAATAGAGAGAGAGAGAGAGAGAGAGAGAACAATAAAACGACAACTATTTTTTTTTATTTTATATTTTTGTATGTGTTTTTTTTTTTTTGTTTGTTTTTTTTTTTACACTTTTTTTTGTAACTAACTTTTATAACTGTAACCGGTTCCAGGTTCGGGTCTCTCAAAATGTGATGGCATCTTGGGAGACCCTGTGAAAGTGTGTCTAGTCTGTGCAGTGCTGTACCCTACGCTAATACTCAACTAGTGAATGGTAGCATTCAAAACATTCACCAATGCAAAGACCAGGATTGTCAGGACAGGAGGGACAATAATAGCGGGTGTCACACCTATATCCGCGCTTGCTGCAGACACAACATCTTTTTTGGGGGGGTTCGTTGGGTAGGGGTACTCGGGAGGACATAAAGAAAATGCCTCTCATGCAGCCGACTGCATTTGGTTGGGGATGTGAATGGGGGAAGTACGGGTGCTGCAGAAGTGGTGGGTTCCCAATTAGGATTGGCGAATGCAGCAGGAAGATCATTATGGGCACGACGGGCCTGTGTTTGTCTTTTTGGTGGCAGCGGGACACTACTTGTGCTTGCCACCTCACCAGCTTGAACTGCATTTATGGGACTCGCCACATCACCAAGTGTTACTGCAGTGCTGGTTTGACTACGACCGGGGTGTACTAGGCCGCTGGTGCTTGCCAGTTCATCAAAACGCTACC
The DNA here is from genome assembly GCF_042186555.1 of Aquarana catesbeiana. NCBI lineage: Eukaryota > Metazoa > Chordata > Amphibia > Anura > Ranidae > Aquarana > Aquarana catesbeiana. The sequence goes on along the minus strand of NC_133336.1, from coordinate 169,447,195 downwards.
AAAAAAACTGCTAGCGATCATAGGGATCAGGCCTGACTCTGCGAACGCTGCAGTTATGCGTTTAGTGTTTTGTAAGTGACAGTGATCGATCGATACTGCACTTGGGTGGGCTGGGCCGGGCTGGGCGGAGGGGCAAAACGCAGGTGCTAGCAGGTATCTGGGCTGATCCCACTAACACTGCATTTTTGGGAACCCTAAACTGCTGGGGACGCTAGTATAGATCTGATCGGATCAGGTATTGATCTGATCAGATACTATACCACTAAGGGAGGTGCACGGTGCGTGCGTGGGTGTTAGCGCGACTGGCGCTAACCTGACGCTGCCTGGGGCTGGTGCTTGCCAGTTCACCAAAACGCTACCAAAAAAACTGTTAGCGGGGGGCGCATGCGCGGCGCGAACCGAGGAGGACGCAGGGACTGAGAGCTCCGTGAGCCGCGGAGACTAACGGCACTTCCCCGGGGCGATCAACACTAGCTATCTGCCTAAAATATTCCCGCACCCCCGGCGGAACACTCAGCGCATGACGGGCACTAGAAATCGCCGTGGAAAACCGGCCCAAAGATCCTTAACGTCCTATCTGTTAAGAGAGAGGGAGAGAAGCATGCAGGCCCAAGATGGCGCCCGGAAGACGCAGTCACAGGCACATTCTCCTACAACAGCCTACTCACCATCGCATTCCCAGGGAGACAGTGAGTACACATTCCAACTGACTAAGGCTGATCTAGATGAGAGCTTGACTTTAATGTATGATAAGATCGCCCAGAAGTTCCAATCAGAGCTCCACAAGTCTACTAACACGCTGTCCTTGGAGATCGCGGCCCTGGGTAGCAGAACTGACTTACTAGAGACAAAGCACGATGAGCTCTCCTTAGTATATTCTGACCTTAGGAAGGAACATGAGTCCCTATCAGATACGGTCCTACAGCTCCAAGCCCACATCGAGGACCTCGATAATAGAAACCGTCGCAACAATCTCAGGGTGCGCGGAGTGCCTGAATCAGTCACCGACCTACTACCTGCGATACAAAAGATATTCCAATCTCTTTTGCCAGACTCCCCACTTTCGGCCTTCTCCTGCGACAGGATTCATAGGGCCCTTCGCCCTCCCCCTCCCCCAGAGAAACCACCAAGGGATATAGTACTCTGCCTTAAGGACTTTCTGGTCAAGGAGGAAATACTTAGAGCTTCACGAAACACCCCTAATATTCGTCTGGAAGGTACCCTGATACAGGTCTACCCGGATATCTCCCCTACCACTCTGGATAAGCGCAGGAAGATGAAGGAGGTTACCTCTGTTCTTCAAACGGCCAGTATTCGCTACCGATGGGGCTTCCCTTTCAAGCTGCTGGTGCCTCATAATGGCACAACTTACACTGTGACCACTCCAACAGAGGGAAAAGAATTATTGGTGAAGTTGGGCCTCCTTGATGCGGCTTCCCTGCCCAGGCTACCCTCCACTCCACGTCACTCAGCTATTTGGGCAACCCCCCCACCTAGAAGAGACCGCCGAGATCAACGCCGTGACTGACGACAAGACACTCTTTTCCTTGGACTCCCTCTTTTTTCTTACATTTTTTCTCCCTACCCTTGTGTTTTTTGTTTTTTTTTTTTTTTTTTCTTCTTCTACCTTTCTTCCTCCAGGATATCGAGAACGGATCATCCCCCGACATGTCGAAAGAAGATTGGACTCTCCCGGCTCATTGCGGACTCCAGGTTGCGCCCGTATGATTGTCCCTACACTCTTTATTAATGAAAGCTGGCCAGCTTCGTGTCTGGTCAGTGATGCAAGAGCTGGTTGATTCCCCACAGGTAAATTCCCCTGCAGAATTTATGTCTGTACGGATGACACAAACACTACCTCTCAGAGTATCGGATCTTTTGATCCGGATGGACACTTTTTTTTGGGTCCATGGGATGTTTTTCCCCATGACCCCCCGGTGTTTTGTTTGGCCACTTTTTGGCCTGGTATTCAGGTTCTCAGTTTTTTTGTTTCTCTATGTTTATGATTTTATGCTTTTGCTTTTTTTCCGTGTTGTACACACCAATTGGCAATGTCTTAGTGATTTATGTGCCACTAACTCAGAGTATAGACGCACGAAGTTCCACTGGACTGAGTGCCACAGCGATGCTATGCCTCTAGAGAAGCCAGTTTGCTATTTGGCTCCCCCCTCTCGGCCTGGACCCCGTACTGGCCCCAGCAAATCCATTTCAAATTACCATGGGGATTAATATAATTTCCCATAATGTTAAAGGGTTTAATACCCCTCAAAAAAGAAGAAAAGCTTTCAAAAAGTACAAATCTCTTGGTGCGGATGTGGTCTTCATCCAGGAGACGCATTTCTCCAGAGATAATCACCCATCATACTTCGACAAGTCTTTCAATCAAAACTATTTCACTACCCATGGGTCCAGGTCTAGAGGGGCAGCCATTTTTATCAAAAACTCTGTGATGTTTCAGGCTCATAAAATTTATAAAGACCCCAACAGTCGTTTCGTGATAGTTCAGGGTACAATCCAGAACAAACTTCTAACTATGGCCTCAGTTTATGCCCCGAACGCCTCACAGGCAACATTCTTTAAAGAATTTTTTCAAACCCTAGATAGGTTTCACTCCCCTCATATGTTAATTGGGGGGGACTTTAACTTAGTGGCCCACTCAGGACTTGATAGAAGCCGAACATGCCCCACATCTAAAGCTTTTCCCAAATCCCTACAACACTCCCTAAAATCTTTTCAACTCATTGATATCTGGAGAGCCCACAATGTCGGCTCTAGGGAATATACGTTTTATTCCCACCCCCATGACAGTTATTCACGCCTAGACTATATCTTCGGCACCCCCTCTTTAGCAGTGAACTCTACTACAGCTAACATACATGTTTGCCCCTGGTCGGACCATCACCTTGTATCCACCCATATCTCATGTTTAGGCCTCCCACATGTAGCCAGGTCCTGGCGCCTTAATGAAGCATTACTCACGGACCCAGTGATAATGACTCAGTTGGAGGGACATCTTAAAGAATACTTTAGGCTTAACAATGTAGAGAACATTTCTCCTATCTCCCTATGGGCAGCCCATAAGGCTGTGATGAGAGGCCATCTGATAGAGATCTCCACGACCCAAAAACGACAAAAACAACAGGACACCCACAAACTCACCTTAGAATTAGAACAATTATATCATAGACACACTCAAACCCCTACAAAGGAGTTGCTCCTTCAGATCACCGAAAAACGCAGAGCCCTAGATGACATACTGTCGGGTCACGTCGAGAAGTCTCTTAGATGGTCCAAAGCGCGTCTCCTCCTATATAGTAACTCTGCATCCATGATGTTTGCACGAAAACTTAAACAGTCTACCCAACTGACCCATCTTTACAAATTAAAGGATAGCCACGGTAACCTCACCTCACATCCTAAACAGGTACTGCAGATTTTCTCCACCTTTTATCAACAACTTCTTTCTGGCCCGGACCCTTCACACCCTCCCCCTATGCGGTCCTGGCTAGATACCCTTCCGCTTCCTCGTCTCTCGGAGGAGCAATTAGATACCCTTAATGCTCCCTGCTCATCCGAGGAAGTTGCCTCTATTATCTCCTCTCTTAAACCCTCCAAAGCCCCGGGCCCTGATGGCTTCTCCCCGACTTACTATAAAAAATTTGCTGAATCCCTACTCCCCACACTTACTAATATGTATAACACAATACTCAAAGGTCAAAGTTTTCCTACAGAAATGCTGCTTGCCAACATGTCCCTTATTCCCAAACCTGGCAAAGATCATACCCTCCCTCAAAATTTTCGCCCCATTTCGGTTATAAATAATGATCTTAAAATATTTGGCAGGATCCTAGCTGACAGACTGGCCAAAGTCATTACTTCCCTGATATCGCCCGATCAAACCGGATTCATCCCATCGAGGCAGATCACGGATAATATACGATTAGCCACTAATATCCTGCAGGATGCCCATATGAACTCAAACTCAGTACTGCTTTTGAGTTTAGATATAAACAAGGCATTCGATAGTGTCCTCTGGACGTATCTAGATGCGATATTGGCCAAATTTGGTTTCAGTGGGGCATTCGTTCATGGTTTCAAAGCCCTTTACCATAACCCAAAAACCCGAATTAAGCTTCCAGGATGCTATTCGGATTATTTCTCTCTGGGATGCGGAACTAGACAGGGGTGTCCTTTATCTCCGCTCTTGTTTGCGTTGGCTGTGGAGCCCCTGTCTAGGTCCATTTCTAATGACCTAAACATTAAGGGCTACAGAAAGGGGGATCAAGAATTCAAACTTAGCCTTTACGCAG